>NC_142096.1:44613391-44922494 GCF_054644295.1 Miniopterus natalensis
CGACCAGACACAGCAGACCACACGATGCCCTTTCTATCAAATGTCCAGAATAGGCAAATCCCTGGAGAGAGGGGGTGGAAGCGGGGATACCTGATAATAAGCACCGGGCTTCCTTTCAGCGTGATGGAAATGTTCTGAAAGTAGACGGTGGTGATGGTTATACAGCTCAATGAACATACTGAAAAGTTAACTGAATTGTACGCCTTGCAAAGGTAAATTGTATAGTATGTAATTTCTCTCAATAAAGCATTTTTTTAAGGTCTTTGGGACCAGAAATTAAGAAGCTTTACTGCAATGTTGTAGCTTTGACAGCATCTTTAAAAAATCTAAAATTGCCTCCATGAAATAAGATGTTATAACTGATGTTCAATCCAAAAATTATCATTTCATGGTGTAATATTTTTGTGGTCTTACCATCAGATTCTCTTTATTGAAAGAATTACAGATGTCCCTCATTTTTCCCCCATTGATCCACTCCACCCTGTACCCCTCCCCGCAGACCTTCACCCCACTATTGTCTGTCTCCATGGGTTATGCACATAAGCATCTAAGATCTTAGGTTAATCTTTCCCCACCCGCCACCCCCTGCTTTCCCTCTGAGATTCATCAGTCTGTTCTGTACTTCTATGTCTCTGGATCTATTTTGTTCATTGGTTTAGTTCATTAGATTACACATATGAGTGAGATTATGTGGTACTTGTCTTTCTGTCTGACTTATTTCACTTAGCATAATACTCTCCAGGTTCCTCCATGCTGTCTCATAGGGTAAGAGAGCCTTCATTTTTACAGCTGCGTAGTATTCCATGGTGTAAATGTCCGAGGAGATGCTTGATATGATTTTCACCTTGAACTTGTAGAGACTCCCCTACTGTGATTGTATTGCTGTTGATCTCTCCTTTAAAGTCCTCTAGAAGTTTTTTGTATTGTGTTTTCCCCCCCCCAGCCTGTCGGAGTCTTTTGTTCTGAGGTGGGTTTCTTGTAGACAGCATATATTTAGGTCAATGTTTTCTTATCCATTCAGCTACTCTATGTCTTTAGGTTGGCGCATTTAATCCATTTATATATAAAGTTATTATTGATAGGTACTTATCTATTGCCATTTTATTTGTTTATGCCTATGTTTCTCCTCTCTAGTTCAACTTCTAATTACAGCAGTCCCTTTAACATTTCTTGCAATGCTGGTTTGGTAGTGATAAACTCCTTTAGCGTGTTTTTTTTTTGCCTGGGAAGCTCTTTATTTCACCATTTATTTTGAATGATAGCCTTGCTAGATAGAGTAGTCTTGGTTTCAGATCCTTGCTTTGCATTACCTTGAATACTTCATGTCATTCCCTCTGGCCTGTAGAGTTTCTGAGGAGAAATCAGCTGACAGCCTAATGGGAGCCCCTTTGTAGGTAACAGCTTGCTTTTCTCTTGCTGCCTTTAAGATTCTCTCTTTGTCTTGAATTTTTGGCATTTTAATTATGATGTGTCTGGGTGTGGGCTTCTTTGGATTCTTCTTGCTTGGGATTCTCTATGCCTCCTGAACTTGTGTCACTTTTTCCTTGACCAGGTTAGGGAAGTTTTCTGCCATTATTTCTTCAAACAGGTTCTCTAACCCTTGCTTACTTTCAACCTCTTCTGGCACTCCTATGATGTGAATATTGTTACGTCTCATGTCCTCCTGTTTTTTATTTTTTTATTTTTTTTTTGGTTCTTGATTGAGTGATTTTTTTCTACCCTTTTTTTCCCCCCTAAATATATCTTTATTGATTTCAGAGACAGGAAGGAAGAGAGGGAGAGATAGAAACATCAATAATGAGAGAGTCATTGATCAGCTGCCTCCTGCATGCCCTCTGCTGGGGATTGGGCCTGCAACCTGGGCATGTGCCCTGACTGGGAATCAAACCGCAATCCCCTGGATCCTAGGTCAGTGCTCAACTGCTGAGTCATGCTTGGTCGGGTGTTACCCTGTCTTCTAATTCGATAATCTTATCCTCAGTTTCCCTTAATCTGCTATTTATTCCTTCCAATATATTTTTTATTTCTACTATGTCATTCTTAATTTTCTTTATAGTTTCCATATTTTTTCTCGTGCTGTTGAGGAGCCTTACAATCAGTATTCTGAACTCTATATCTGATAGATTGCTTGTGTCCATTTCATTTAGCTCTTCTTCTGGAGAATCCTTTCATTTGGGGCTTTATTTATCTTCCCATTTTGGCTGCCTGTTTGGATTTGTTTCTATGTATTAGGTAGATCTGCTAGGACTCCCAGTCTTTTAGATGGTCTCTGGTGCAGGCCAATGTCCGATGCTGTTTGTGACTGGCCACAGCTTGTGGTTCTCTCTGCTGGGTCTGGGGGTGTGTTTGGACAGGATCAAGACGCACACCAACATCTGCTTTTCCAAGCCCTGGGTCCGGAAGCAAATCAGGCAAAGACTCAAAGCACCCAGAGGCTGTTATTCAGCCTCTTAATGAGCTTCAGGCTGTAGAATCTCCACGGGGTGGGGCCAGAGGTTTTCCAGCTGGTTGGGGCAATTGCTTTTCCCCCATGGAAAAGCTGCTTTGAAGGTAAGTGTCTGTCTGAGAAAGATGTCCTCTGCAGTATGTGGGAATGACTAGGCACAGGAGTCCTGAGGGATGCCCTCTGATCTCTATCTCCAGGGCCCACAGCCCTAGGTTCTCCCCACACAGCTGCAGTTCCACTCTGCCCTCCCTCTGTTGTAGCCCAAGGTGAGTGACTGCACATGAAACTTTGTGTGTTGGCTCTTTAAGAGGGTGCCTGCATTTCCAGGCGTTCTCTCCCTGGCAGATAGAAACCTGGATGCTTTTCACAGCTAGATGTTATGGGGGCACCTGTCTCAGGTCTGATGCTCTGGGCTTGGGAGCCCAGCCTGGTATTTAGGCCCCAGAGTCCTCAGTGGGAACCCCCCACAGCTGAGATCTCCCTGTGGACCTTCAGCTGCTGCCTCTGGGAGCCCAGCCAGCCCTCTGGTGCCTCTGCACTCCCTACCCGTCTCTGTGGGGTCTCCCCTTTTCCTCCTTGGCTGTGGGGTGCTGTCCAGCTCGTCCTCAGTTGCAATTCGATATTCAGAGTGGTTTTTCTATAGTTCAGTTGTCATTCCAGCTTGGTCCAGGAGAGAGTCCGTGTGGCTTCCCCTCGGTCCGCCCCCATCTGGGACTTTCCGTGGCACTTTACTTGTTAATGACAGAAACCCTGACATGCTCCGTGTTTAGTGCTCACCCTTCTCTGTATTATTCGGAATGTGAACCTCCTTTCCCCGCGTGCCACATAGTAACAGTTTGAATATCACTGGAAACTATTCATTCAAGCATTTTACTTTTTCCAACATTTTGTCATGAAACTTTGAAATGTAAAAAACTTTGCGGCAAACACTTGTGTACCCACCACATAGATCTTGCCATTTGAACATTTTGCTCTGCTTGTTTTATCACCCATCCATCAATCCGTTAGTCTTGTTCTTTTTATGCATTTCGAAGTAAATTGCAGACATTAGTATGTTTTCCCCTAAATATTTTACCATATACGTCATTAACTACAGTTCAGTATTTCTTTACACTTTTTCCTTTTGAGATAATTATGTACTGTGAAGCATACAAGTCTTAAGTGTACATTCCCTAAGTTACAACAAATATATGCACCTGTAGAACCCATATCAAAGATACAGAACGCTACCATAACCCCCAGAAAGTTTCCTCATTCCCCTTCCCAGTAATCTTTACTTCATCCCTCCAGAGACAACTATTCTTCTGAGGTTTTTCTGCAATAAATATCTTGAGATAAGAGAAGTATTTTTTGTGTTTTTATTCCTTGTGGACCATACATACACAAATGTGGGTTAAATTATTGGTCATAGGCAATACTGCTGTTAACTGTTTTTTGTTGAAAGGATTCACATTTATGATGATTTTAGTTTTTTAATTATTGCTTCCTGTACAGATTATCTGCCTAGTGTCGATGGCTTTTGTAGAAATTGTAATTCTTTCCCTTAACCTCAGGGAACCTCCAAAAGGAGCACATTTTCTTGCCAAAAGTCTGGATGATGCCTTAAAACTTCTTGAGGAACCAGAATTAACAAATAAAGTGGACATGGTTTGGATAATAGGAGGCAGCTCTGTTTACAAGGTAAGTAAAGTTACCTGTGAACAGAGTGTTCCCTCTGCTTCCTTTCGACTCCCCTGTGTCTGTACTATCAGGTCACAAGCGAAGGAAGCACATTTCCCTGCTGTCAGTTAGACATATTGTCAATATGAATTCTTCGTTTTTGATGCTATCATGCAAACTAAATAAAAATGTAAAAGTAAGTTTTTAAGTCTTTATCAGTTTATTTCCAATTCAAAATAGTTGATGTTTCCAGTTTTAAAACATTCTAAATCCTTCCCTTTGAAACATACTGGGGCTGCACTGTTTTCTACTCCCTGGATACCCTGAGACGCTGAGTTACCCCTTTTCTCCAAGGAAAACTACGTCTCTTCCTAAGATAGTGATGGGCTCCCAGCTGATGTACACTGACCAGATGTATATGAATTTGTTAAAAACAGAAAACTCTACCTCAACAATTTTCATAAAGTGTGAGGGCAAGGGAAAAGTATTAAATTATTTTATTTCATAAGGGAAAACAGTAGGTAAAAGAGAAAATATTCCTTGTTCTTGACACCAAATGACTTCCAGCTTTCAAAAATTTTGAGGAAAACAAAAGGAATTTTCGTACTCTTTTAAAGTACTCATGAAAGATTAATATTTATGGGAAGGGAAAAAGCAGCCCCTACCTTTGGGGGCTTGTGGGAGCATGTGTACTGGAGTTACCTGAGAAGAGGCGTACCAGGATCTGAGCTGGGATTACAAAAACTGTTATGTTCCTTTTTCTATAACCTTTTAAACAATATAAATACTTCAAATTAAATTCATCTATATAATTTGATAGATCTACATATAGTAGGTAAGGAAGTGTAATCTCTAAGTTATAATTCTGCATTATCACCTACCTCATATCTCAACATTTGTAGAACATTCAGGCTTCTCTTCTCGTGGGCCAACGTGGGCCTACTCAGTTGCTTTTGTAAATAAAGTTTCACTGGAACATGTATTCACTGGAATATGGCCGTCGGCTTAGTATTGTCTGTGGCTGCTTTTGCCTAAATGGTAAGAGAAACCCTGTGGCCCTAAAGCCTAAAAGATTTACTCTCTGACCCTTTACAGAAAAGGTTTGCCAAAAAGCATTGCCTTTGCTACAGACTTTCACATGCTGTGGGGTTGGTCCTATTCAATTTTCCTAAATTTTGATACAGCAAGAATTGGTAGAATATTTATTTGTTTGGGGCAAGAGAATAAACAATGTAATACTATAAACTGTAATATTGAAAATAAAAAGTAAAATTTGTTCTGTGCCCTTTATTTGGAATTTTAAAGATAACAAACACTTGAAATTATATATATATATGTAAGTATATATTGTTTTTTCTTTTTCAATCCAGAGTTATTTCAATCCAGGCATATTATTGCTTTCTTGGAGCTGCAGCTGGGACTCATGATTTTTAATATATATACATATATTTTTAAATATCTTTATTGATTTCAGAGAGAGGAAAAGAGAGAGAGAGACAGAAACATCAATGATGAGAGAGTTATTGATCAGCTGCCTCCTGCACGCCCCTACTGGGGATCAAGCCCGCAACCCGGGCATGTGCCCTGACCAGGAATCAAACCCCGATCGCCTGGATCCTAGGTTGACACTCAACCGCTGGGCGGGACTCATGATTTTTAATCAACAGTACTATAGGTGATAGTTAGAAAAGTCATTAATAGTATGAGACCAAATATAATCACTAGCAACAAGAGCAGAATAAATTACTAGCGTTATAACTATCTCCTGGGAAATGAAAGCATTATTAAACTTTGTGTAAATGTACCAAGTATACCCTTGAGGTTTTCATTATAATTTATACTATCTTATCCATTTATGTATATGTAAATTTTTCTATAGCCCGTAATTAGATAGTTTGAGGTTCTTAATTCTTAAGCAACCACCAAGAAAAAAGACAAAACTGAACACTTAAATGAAAAAAGAGTTCATGTAGGGAAACTAGAGGTGAGAATATATTTTAACTCTCATAATTATATATAATGATTAGTCCATTCTCAACATAAATAAGGCGTACTTTTCAGGGCTCCAAAGTAAAGAATGGGATATTTAAATAGGATTCTTTCGTATCTAGTACAAACTTGCTATATAATTTAAACTTTTGTTTTATTTCAAAGGAAGCCATGAACAAGCCAGGCCATCTTAGACTGTTTGTGACAAGGATCATGCAGGAATTTGAAAGTGACACATTTTTTCCAGAAATTGATTTAGAGAAATATAAGCTTCTCTCAGAGTAAGTAAAATGTTACTAATTATTCCGAAGCACTTCTGGATTTCTAGCTTAAGAATTATAGGAAAGAGTATGTCTCTCAGATTAAATTTGGGGTAGTAATGTGTTTTATAGACACGTATATAGAAATTATTGGAATTCTGCTTTAACAGACTTGGGAATGTTCAAGTTCCCAAAACAGGTGCAGTCAGTGTTCACCAGATCACGTGTTTGCCACAGAGAGGGAGGGCTGCAGACAGGAGATAAACATTAGCAGTTGCCTTGTGGAGACCTGAAGTACTGTGATGTGGTAAATACTGTTGGTCTGAGAAGCCGTCTCTGAAGAGTGATGTTTGCACTGTTATCGGGGAAATTGGGGTATGGTCTTCCCCACTGGGCACTGGGGGCGGGGTCCTTACAATATCTCAAGAAAAAGAATTTCCCGCGACTCACACAGGAGGATCAGTGATTTTTATTTGGGTGGAATTACATACCTGGGTTTCCAGTCATAGAAGAAGTGTAGCTAGGGTTTCAGTTACACTTCTGAAGCAAAGCCAGTGTCCAGAGTTCCACTCCATGTTGCAGCCGGGTGCAGTTCAGCATCAGGCTACTTGCAGTGCATTAGTCCACTGTGTGTGGGGCCCACATGGTCATGGGCCACGTGGGCGAGTGCAGGGGAGCAGGAGCAAAGGCCTGGTAAGCCAGGAGTCAACCAAGAGAGTGGACTCCTTTGTTTAGGGAATTTAATATCCCAAATTTCAAGCCCTTGAGTAACTGACAGGCAAGTACCTTCCCGAGGGCACCCCAACTTTACTGGGCATGCGTCTGTTCTCCCTGTCCCTTCCCTCAGCGATTTTTAGGGAATAGACCAGTGGCTCCCTGGGGAGTATAAAGCTTTAGCTTCCTAGTGAAGCTGCCCAAATGACATGCCTATAATATTTCTCCTTTCCTTTGTTCCTTTCCTGTGATTAATAGCTAGATTAATTACAACAGTACCGTTATTAGAATCTAAATGACAAGCCAGCCATGCAAAGAACAGCGAAGAGCATTCCAGGAACCAGAAATGGCCAGTGCAGAGACCCGGTGATGGGAACAAGCTGGTCATGTTTCCTGAGCCTTGAAAGCCGCTGAGGGCATTGTGAGCAATGGGAAGACCCAAAGGGGTGAGGCCAAATGCAGGTTTAGGGGGCTTTGAATTGAGCGATGCTCTAGCTGTTTGTGGAGAATGGACCGGAGGGGACAGGAGTGAAGCTGGGAAACCAGTTAGTTGCTGTAGTTCAGGTGAAAGACGAAGGGACTTAGCAGTGGTGGAGATGGAAAGGAGAGATTACACTTGCTTTACGGTGTTGTGATTTTAGCATGAAACTGCCTGATTTTGAAAACTTACAGCATTTTAGTTTAAAAACACTTTTCAGCTTTAAGATTAATTATATCAACACTTTTTACTAGCTTTTAACAGATTCTTTCAAATATTCTCAGTTGAATTGAGTCAATTGTTCTTTGAGTGTTTGTTTTGTCAAGACCTCCCAAAAGAACATTCAGAAGCCAAGTCTGAATAAATAGGTGGCTAAGCTTTAGATTGATAGTTTATAGAGTAATAGGTAGTAGTCTTGAATCAAATGAAATGTATGACTGATTTTCTTGGCCTCTTAACTAGCTCTGAACAGCTGAAGTTCAGGCTTTTGCTTATAGTTTGCAAAGGTGACCACATAGAAGAGTCTCACTTACTGATTTCATATATGTTTACATAAAAATACGTGTGTTTTTCTTTGCTGCACCTCATGTATTTTCTTACACTGCTCAGGTTGCCAATTGTCACATGATGTGAAAACTGATCTCTGTTGTCCGTCATTTCTTCTCTTTCTCTTTGCTCCTGGCAAAGAGTAGGTTATTCTGTGAGTTGGCTTCACATGAATACCTTTCCACATCGGTTCTCAGTCACGCCTCTCCAGAGCTCTGACCCTTCAGGATCCTTGATGGCTTAAACACCATTCTGGCTCTCTGACTCTTAGAAATGAAGAATTTAAGATCTTTAGTGAGAAATGATTCATAAATCACAACATTCACCCACTGGAAGTATATAATGCAATGGTTTTAGTATATTCGCAGAGTTGTGCAATGATCACCACAATCTAAGTTTAGAACATTTTCATCACCTTCCAAAAAACATGTACTCAGCCCTGGCCGGTTTGGCTCACTGGCTAGAGCACTGGTCTGCAGACTGAAAGGCCCCGGGTTTGATTCCTGCTGAGGGCACGCACCTTGGTGTCAGGCCTCATCCCTGGCCCTGGTTGGGGCGTGTGCAGGAGGCAGCCCATCAGTGTGCCTCTCCTATTGGTGTTTCTCTCTCTGTCTCTCCCCCCCTCTCCCTTCCTCTCTCTCAAAGCGGAAAGATACCCTCAGGTGAGGATTCAAAACAAAACAAACAAAATGTGCACCCTCGGCAGCCATTCTCCACCCCGCCCCCCGAGCCCTGGGAACCAGCTGCCTGTTTTCCGTCTCTGTAGAGATGCCTCTGGAATTGGCTGCTTTCTTTTAGCGTACCTTTTTGAAGTTCATCCATGTTGTACTACAGGGGTGGGCAAAAGCAGATTTATAGTTGTGAATCACAAAACAGTTTATCCTTGTATTACTATTTATTAATTATCGTATTATTTCCATATGGACAACTGTAAACCTACTGTTGCCCCTCCCTGTATGTATCAGTACTTGCTTCACAAATTTTCTCCCATTATTTGAATTATCTTTTCACTTTTAAAAAAAATTTACATTTATTTCTTTTTTCACTTTCTAAATGGTATCATTTGTAGCACAAAGGTTTTACTTTTGATGTCCAGTTTTTCCTTTGGTCACTTGTCCTTTTGGTCTTAGACCTAAGAAACCATTGCCACCCAGCCAGTGTGGCTCAGTGGTTGAGTGTCGACCCAGAAACCAAGAGGTCCTGGTTCGATTCCTGGTTGGGCCACATGCCCAGATTTCTGACTCGATCCCCAGTAGAGGGTTTGCAGGAGGCAGCTGATCGATGCTGCGTTCTCACATCGATGTTTCTCTCTCCCTCTCCCTCTCCCTTCTCTCTCTAAAAATCAATAAACTATTCTTTTAAAAAAGTCTTTTTAATTGATACATTTTAAAATTATATGTATATTTCTTTTACAGATACCCAGGCGTTCTTTCTGATGTCCAGGAGGAGAAAGGCATTAAGTACAAATTTGAAGTCTATGAAAAATACAAGTAGTGTGAAGGTGTTTTCTGGTTCATTTCAAGCTGTTCCCTCTCCCCTCCAAACGATTATGTATTTAACATTAGAAAAAGAGACTTCTGTTGACTAGATCTGGATAATTATTTCTAGCAATGTATTTTTATTAATTAGTTTTAATCTTAACTAGATTTGGTTAAATTAATCTTAACGGTGCTACATCATATACCCTTTGTGAAACATCTGTTGCTATAACTGTCTGAATGTCCATCAAGGGCCCAGGATTACGTCCCAAGCACCAGCCTAGGGTAACATATACCAAGAAACCACGATGAGAGAGTCCCCTGATAGCATGAGTTGAAACCCAGGCCTATAAAGAAAGGAGCTAGCTAAATTTGTCCAAATGTCAGAAATGGGTTATAAACCAGATGAGTTAGAACTTAGGTATTAAAAGAGAAGCAGATCGAAATAGGGACCAGAATTTCTCTCTGCACATCACACTTCTGAAAAAGTTCTGTTTACTCGGTTCCTGCAGCACATTCCACAGACATAGTAAGAGGCAGGTAGGAGATTCCTTTCATTATGATTAAAAGAGAAGGTCAGAGACCTTTAAAAACTCGTTGGGATGTTCTAGTGATAGAACAAGAATAGGTTGCTCTTCACACAAAAAAGTAACCTCACAACAAGCAGGCGGCCAGAATGAAAAACTCGAAGAGAATGGGTATTGTGAGAAACCAAAACTAGTAGGTTAGAAAATAAACTTCACATAATTAAAAATTAAAACATGTTTTACCCATCATGTTAGCAAATATTTGGATTTTTAGGTATCCAAAGAAATAGCATTTTCTGCCTGTACATTGGTACAAACTTTTTAGGGTAAGAGTTAGCAATAGCAATCAAAATTCAAAATAACCTGGGTTTGGATCCAGAACTTCCACTTCCAGAAATTAATCCTGAACAAAGAGACAGACGCAAGAGCATTTGTTGCACCATTTAAAAAATTTAGACTAGTATCCAAAATTTTCAATGTGGGGAAAATTACGCTGTAAACTGCTGACAGTATCACAGTTGAGTGTGTTATTTTGTGCATTAGGTACTTTGACTTTTTTGAACTATCATGTGCTTATTTTCATGAAAAATTAATTAAGGTAATAAATTGAGCCCTTTACATTTAGCAGTACAATTAGGATACAGAACATCACGAGTAAAGAGAAATTTCCTAAAAATCTTTCATAGAGAAAAAAACAAAAGCAGATCACACAGAAAAACAGAAATAACACTGCATAAGATTTACAAACCACAAGAAAACAATGGAGCAAGGAGCACAAGCAGGAAATTGTTAGTGTCCAGAGTTTTTAGAACTCACATATTAATAAGAAAAAGAAGCCGCTTAGAGAAGAGGAGAGACAAGGCCATGAATATGTGCACAGACATATATCCCCACTAGTGACTGGGGAAATGCAAATTAAAACTGCAGACAGGAACCATTCCACATGTACCAGACGTGGCCTTCTCACCAGTACTTGACACTCAGCCTTTTAAAATGTTGACCAGATTTATGAAGGATGGAGATGAATATACCCTTTGACCCAGCAATTCCACACACGGGTAAATGCCAAGAGCAAACCTGCATACATATCAAGAGACTTGTAGAAATATGTCACATCCTTGTTTGTAATAGTAAAAAACTAAAAACAACCCAAAAGGCCAATGACAGGAAAATGCATACATTACTGTCTTAGATTGGATTTCCCCCAAAAGCAGATCCCAAGACTAGAATTTAAGTGAAAGCACCAGGTGGTATGTGGAAAAGTGCAACTAGGAAGGTAAGCCAGTTCAAGATCAGTGAGCAGGCTCTCCCTGGGTACCACGCTCAATACTGGTGAGATATCTGGGAAACGGAGGGAAGGAAGCGGGAGTATTTATCCCCTGCTCATTGAGGGCTGTTCCCAGGGCCATCAATTCCCTGCCCTCTGTGTGGGCTGAACACACTTCAGCTGCTAGATAGGGCCCCGGTGTTTGCATTAAGAAGTTGCTGACAGGCACAGGACCAGTGAAAGCTAAACACCTAAACCAATTCCATATACTTGTAATTATGTGTGAGATCTTCATACTTATGTAGTAAAAAGTATAAAGCAACATACAGTTTGTTATTTTACAATTTAAAGAAATACAGAAGCAGAAAGACCAATTAGAAGTCCAGGTGACAGATGATGGTAACTTGGACCAGAGGCTTGAGTACAGTGAAAAAATTGTGATTCAGGATATATTTCGAAGTTGGAGGTAATGGGATTTTCTGATGGAGTTTAATTTTGGTTTTGGACCCACCAAATTTGAGATGCTTGGAAGGAAAGGAAGGAGAGGAGTAAAAGGAAAACAAAACTAGACTCATGCCTTAAATTCTGAGAAGATATTTCCGGCTGGTAAATCTATACTCAGCCGAATAATCAAAGACAATTGAAGCTAGGGAGAGATAGATCAGGAGACGCTCTAGTTTTCACTTAGACTTTTGGAACCATTTGATTTTATGTAACCATTTTCATGTATTTCTTTAATAAATACAATTATTGCTTAATAAGTTGTACTAGTTCATAAGTGCTGGCCTCCTGTTGGTCTTTGAACACTTCACATAAAATGTCAAAGACTCTTATGGCAATTTATCTCCACAGTCAGCTTAAAAATGTATAAAGGAAAACAAAATTAGCCAAGGGTCACAAAATTCCAAAAGCCAGTTGTTGGGAATATTAGCCTTTCTGTCGTGGTGCCTGGTTTGTTCATCTTTCAAGATGGGGAGTCAAAGTCTCACTTTTCCCAGATTGATTTATGAAACAGCACTATAAGGTGATGGTAATTCAAGGCAAAAAATAATAAACCATGACCACATATTCTAAATACTCAGGTTAGCACATTTTATGTTTTCATGAGACTGAAATTCTGTAACATCCATGTCCTAACAGGCTCTCAGGTCTTCCCCAGTCCCCATGTGAGGCCTTTGAAACAAGCACCCAGATGGTGCTGAGGCCTCCTCAAGGTTCTTGTTACAGGTAGGGTGCTTGGAAGGGAGAAAACTGACTGAAATTTTATTTCCTGTATCTAGAATATCGACATGAAGCAAAACAAAAACAAGCTAATTATAAGAACACGTGTGAGATTGGAGAAAGTAAAATGGTAAAGATTAGGTCTACATGTTGCTATCTGTTAGGAACTAATGACAATCCCTTCATCAGGAAAGCAAAGCTTGTCCCAAATCCTCCTAGTATCGGAGTCTAATTCTAATTAATGCACATCAGAATTTAGGATCACTGGCTTAAAACTGTTCTTGACCTATCATCTGGGGCTGGTATATTCCCCAACAAAATCGGAGTCTAATTCTAATTAATGCACATCAGAATTTAGGATCACTGGCTTAAAACTGATCTTGACCTATCATCTGGGGCTGGTATATTCCCCAACAAAATCGGACGTCTGGACAAGGAAGAGGGTGGATATGAGAATACAACCAGTGATTGCCCCATCCACACGTCCAGACTGCCCGCTGTCAGGCAGAAACTACCTTATTTCCTTGTCTCCCCTCAAGATGTGTAGCATCTCAAGTGTTTTTCAGTTGTGAAACATATTCTTGTTTGGCTTTTCCATCTAGACCAGGAAGCCTGTCCTTCCCTCAAATGCCATTAGTACATAAACTTCTCCACATTCTGTCCTCAGAACTCACTCCAGGAAGATGTTTGTTTCAAGTTGTACATGGGAAGTGGGGCTGAACCTGTGGACCCCCCTTTGGTGAGTGTTCCTTGCTGGTCCTCTCACTACCCAGACTTCTCCTAGGAACACCCCCACGCAGCCTGACACCCAGACATCTTTATCACTTACCACCTCTATAGCATTGAGTGGCATTTGGGTTGAAATTAAGAATATTGTCAACTCAGTACAAACTAGAGGGTCAGAAAGCAGGCTTATTTAGATGGAACGGTTCTGAGTTTCCATTTTAAGAACTTTAGCTATTACTTGGGTATATAAGTGTGATTATATTGGTCAGGGTTTTCCATAGAAATAGGACACAGGCACATCCTATTTGTGTATGTGTATATAGAAAGAGCTTTATTTTAAGGAATTGACTCATGGACTTATGAGGAATGGCAAGTTTGAAATCTGTAGGGCAGAACCAGCATGCTGGAATTTCAGCTAAGAGTTGATGTTGCAATATTGAGACAGAATTTCTTCTCCAGAAAACCAGTTTTCCCTCTTAAAGCCTTAAACTGATTAGATTAGGCCCACCCAGGTAGTTGAGTGTGATCTCCTTTCCTTAAGGTCAACCAATTGTAGGTGTTAACTATACCTACAAAATACCTTCATAAAAACACTGAGATCCATGTTTGTTTAAATCACCAAGTACTATAGCCTGGCCAAACTAACAGAAAACTAATCAAAGTAGTCGAAAATGTGATTGAGCTATAGGCCTTCCTGGAGTTATTTCCTTTTCATGTCAGAAAGCTTTTTGAAAAAAAGGCAACACTCTCATAAGCACTAATGTCACAATTGTGGGTTTATCAGGGTGTTTTTCTTAAAGAGTTTGTGGTTTGGTCTAAATAGAATGTCAACCACATTGGAGGTTTTTGATTTATGATTGGGTCTCAGTTGTCCCCTCTTCCATAGTTCAGTAATTGTTCAAGCTTAGATTAAAATCGAAAAGTGAACTCTAACTTTTAAAATTGTTTCCTCTGTGCCCCTGAATATCCAGTTCTGATAGGACATCTCACTCTTGCTTTTTATCAGTGCCTCTAGGTATTTGCAGCTTCTAAAAGCATTCCTTTGGAAAATCAAATCTGAAAATATTCCAAGGGCTGGCCTGCAGCTCTGCAAACTTATGACAATGTACATTGAATGTAGTTTGTTAAAATCTGTTTCTTTTCATAGCCTGTGGCTCTTGAGCAATTTCGGGGAAATGTTGATTATAAGATAAACTCTTTTCAGTCAGTTTCAAAAGATGACCCCCAGATAGGTAATCATCAAGTAGAGGCATCTTTTCAGAGAAATGAGGGGGTGAGCAAACCCCTCTGAGCTGCCATTGTCCCTACTGGCATCATGAACCTGCCCATTCAGTGCTTGAAAAGCAGGGCTGAGCACACACCAGGTGCATTGGAGAGCCTGCTGCCCCCACAGGCAGGTACTAACTTCAACACAAATTCTAAAGCCAGGGACAAGGGCAGGAAAACAGCCAGGCTTCAACACGAGTCAACCCTCACATCCGTCCTTGAGTCACTTTTAAGTGGAACCATGTAATTGTCTCATTGGAGACCTGCAGAAAGAGCTGGTGGGAAAGAATGATTTGTACCTGAAATATATCACTAGCTTGTGAACCAAAAGGCCACATGTGGATAGCAACCATGATCTTGGCATTCTTTGCACTCTGCAGCCTTGAGACTTGAAGGGCAGAAGCCCATGTGCCCAGGTTACTTACCAATTGTCCCCTTTCCAAGCCCCACCCACCTGGCAGGCGGGGGCAGCAGGTGGAGATGGTGGAAGTGGGTGGCCAGAACTCCCTAAGATTTGGGTCAAAAGAGAGCAGAGAAGGCAGATGCCTTATAAAAATAAGCATTCCATTAAGGGCCTATTTTCTGTTTCTTGGGATCTTTCTACTGGTCTAGCTTAAATTGAGAGGGGATTTGGTTTGCCTCATGGCTGTTTCCTCCCACTCACATCACAATTACAGCCATGCTCATTGTCATTAAAATACATTTAATATGGACCATTTTTGCATGGCCCTCTGCCAAAATCTGCGCAAAGATACTGTCTCTAGCCCTGAAATAGTGGAAAGAGCACTGGACAAGGGGAGAGAAGGCCTGGGTTTCAATCCTTGGGTCACCTGGGAATGGTCTTTAAAAACCTTAGTTGCAAGGAGCAGGCGCTCACTAGAATCAGCTCACAGTGACTGTGGGACAGGCTGTTGACTAAAGACACACACGTGGACACGAGGATGTGAAGCCGGGAACCAGGGGTTTGGCTGGTGGTCAGTGGTGGTTTCTCTCCTGCTGTGTCCGACTCCCTCTCTGTGCCTCTTCTAACTCCAGCCTACCTCCCACAAAAACTCTGTTTGGGATCCTAACTACTAACTTCTTTTCTCTGTTTCATCATTCAAATTCTCAATCTGTAGTATAATTGTCCCAGCTCATTTTTTAAAGTCAGACCTTATGATAGACCAATAAGGAGTGGCTGCTTGTGGGACAAGGTCAATCGAGAGCTTTCCAGGCACTGCTCAGCCATGGGGATCAGGGTGAACAAAACTGATGCATATCAGCCCCCATGAAGCTGACGGTCTAGGATCAAGCAAGAACACAGCTGTGAAAACACAGCCCTCAATTCCTTCATTCATTTTATTCAAGAATTTCTTGAGCATCTACTGTTAAGTCACATCAGCACTAGGGATTCAAACATAAATAAGACATGGTTTCTCATCTCAAGATGCTCGTGGTCTATTCTAGAAACAAATATGCAAGCAAATGGTGGTGAAAAAGCACAAGGTAACAGGTAGAATCTGATAGGGAAACGGGAACCTCATCTTGGCTTCCTAGAGGAGGCAACACCTGAGCTGAGATTTAAAGGACTAGTTTGTCAGGTGTTCAAGCAGAGGAGGGGTAGGGAGAAGAAGAGCTATGGACATCCCAAGCAAAGAAAATACCATGCAAAGCACAGAAGTTGTAGAAACACTCTAGGAGTGCTGGAGCATAAAATTTAAGAAGCATGGCAATACCTATATATGAAGCTACATCCCGGGGGACAGGGAGTATGACTTTTGCGATCCCCTTACCAGGGCTCCCCGGGAGGGCTGCTTCATCATCGAACACAAAGGCGAGAACTTCATCATGCACAGCGACCCCAATGTGCTTGAGCCTCACTTCCCCATGACGCCGGAGTGGGACATTTCCTGGGAACTGGCCAAGAGAACTGAGATGCCTTTTCCTGAACCTTCCAGGGGCAGCTTCCACTCAAAAGTGCACCGAAGCCACCGCCATACCCAGGACCGATGGTCCAGGAATGAGAGGTACAACAAAGCCCAAGAGAGGTCCAGGTCCATGGACAACTCCAAGGGACCTCTGGGTGCATCCTCTCTGAGGACACCTGATGACCTTGCCGAAGGCTGCAGCCAGGATGACCATGTAGTGGAAAAGACTCAGGCCGTACACAGGAGGAGGCGAAAGGAGACCTTTATTTAACGCATGCGGTCCCAGAGGAGGCAGTCTCCAAGTTCTGGGCCCCGAACAAAGGGCTTGGGTCAGCTTTATAGGGTCGGAGGTCAGGCCTGCTTTTGGCACGAAAATAGTGGGCGGGGTTACAGAGGTCAGATAAGGTTACATGTACATTCAGGCAGGGAATCTGATACCTGAAATGGGGAATCTCCCTAAAATGGCGGCGGGTCCTGCCTCATTTCCCCCTCTGATGCTATTGTTGCTGCAGCAATTATTGCATCATGATCCACGTCCCTCTCTTCCGGGTCTTCAGTTTCCCGGAGTCTACGATACTGGACCTGCTGAAGGGCTAGAATCTTGGCGGTGGCCCTTCTGGTAACTGGTTTCTAGGGCCCGGATGGCCGTCCTAATTACATACGGCCTGATAGATATTCTTGTTAGGATGATAAGAACGGGCCCGGTTAACGGAACGAGCCACCGGACCCAGGCCTGAGTGTCTAGGCCCCAATTCCAGTTCCTAGCCTCCTCTCTGCCTCTCTGTGTGCTTCCTTTTAATTCCTTTACTTTCTGTGTTACTTAATGGCCATATTAGGTCCCAACATACCTGCCGCCTGGGTGGTCCATATCCTCGGCATTTCTGAGCCTGGCAGCCCCTAGTTCCCTGCATGACCCCTGTCCAGTGGACCTTATTATTCCAGGTACACTGAGCCTTGTTTGGTTTTGCACAGTCTGGTGGCATGTCAGTGCTATAGGAAAAGGGGTTTCCTTCAACTACATACAATACTACACCCGAGAGTCTTATTCTCTCTCTCGGGGTGCTGCACTGGCACCGGGGCACTGTGATAATGGCAGGGGCACTTATAGGAAGCAAACTATCTCTCCACACAAACAAGCAAAACTGAGGTATAGCCCCCCAAGGGCTACCCGCCCCCACAGGTTCCAGTCCTGAGGTGCCGTCGCCGCCAGTCCTACTCCGAAGATTGTGGCGAGGAGCCTGGCAGCTGCGAGGTGCTATTCTGGACAACGATCCGTTCGTGGGTCGGTCCTTTCCTTAGCTTCAGGGAGGGTAGCCGCGGCTGGAGCCGGTCCTCAGGTTCTCCGTTGACCTCAGGATCGGCTGCCCTCTTGACTCGGGTGTGATGGACCCAGGGTGCTGCTCCTGCAATCTTAAGGGCAGTGGGGGTTGTTAATATGACTAAGTGGGGTCCGGTCCAAGCCGGCTGGAGTGGCTCCTTCCTCCAGTCCTTAACCCACACGTAATCTCCTGGCCTAAAAGGGTGCGCTGGCCCCCCTCTAGGGATTGGGTCTGGGCCTAGTCCGGCCTTGTGTACCTGTTCTAGTGTCTTCCCCAGTTTCTGGAGATACCTAGTCTGATTGGCTTCCCCGATTACTCGTAGTTCTCCCCTCAGGATGGGCAATATTGCTGGTGGTCGCCCTACACGAGCTCGAAGGGTGTGTAGCCTGTGGGGTTAGGAGCGTTTCGAACCCTGAACAAAGCTAAGGGGAGTAAATCAGGCCATGGCAGGTTAGTGTCTTGATGGAATTTTGCTAGTGTCTCCTTCAGAGTTCGATTCATCCACTCCACCTTCCCTGAGCTTTGAGGTCTGTACGCCGTGGTTAGCCTCCAGGTTATTCTTAGTTGCCTTGCTAGCTCCTAGATGACTTTGGCGACAAAGGCTGGCCCATTATCGCTGCCGATGGAGGTCGGCAGTCCAAAGCGGGGAATTATTTCTCTTAAAAGGGCTTTTACTACCTCGGCTTTTCTCAGTCCGGGTGGGGAAAGCCTCTACCCACCCCGAAAAGGTGCAGACAAGGACTAACAGGTACTTGTAACCCCAGCTTGGCTTTATTTCAGTGAAGTCGACCTGCAAGTCCTCAAAGGGCTGCTATCCCCTGTGTTGAATGCCGAAGGGCCTTTGTGGGTGTGGAGCAGCGTTGTTCTGAGCGCAGGTTGTACACCGGGCCACAGTTGTAGCACGTATGCTGGCCAGGTTGGGGAAGTAGTCCTCTCTCCCGGTAGATGGCGCCATGGATATGTACAGTGGCAAAGGCATCCTGGGAATCTGCATATATATTGACCTTCTTCCCTTCCTACAACTCTAGGGTCCTGATTAATGCCCACAGTTCTGCCCTCTGCGCCAACCACCCAGCTGGTAGGGGTTTTGCCTCTAGTGTTTCTCGTTTCTCGTAGGGCGGTACTCCTCTCCCCTGGGAATGAGGACTGCCATCACAGACGGTGCCCCGACCTGTAAGTGGGCTTCCTCCGATGGCTGAAAGGAGATCTGGGCCCCTAGTTTGGCCAGCAGGTCCTGTCCCAGGAGTGGGACTGGGCACTCTGGGAGGTACAGGAATTCATGTCTTACTTGATGGTCCCTTAATTCTACTGTTTGGGCTTGGCAGAACCTCTTCGGGCCACTTGATAGTCTGGTTGCCCCTACAATGGAGATCTCACGCCCTGACGGGGGGGGGGGGAGGGGGGCTATGGCAGTGGTTACCACGGAGTGCTCAGCTCGTGTGTCTACCATGAAAGGGAGAGTTTGGCCCCCCACAGTTAACTTGACCATGGGCTCGTGGGGGCCAAGATTCAGGGAGCCCGATCTGTCCTAGCCTGAGTCCATGCCCACCAGGCTGAGGACAGTTGGGGCGGGAGTCTTAGGCTGAGGATCACCCTGGATCTGCCTCTTCTTCCTGTTGGGGCACTCCCTTTTCAGTGGCCCCTCTCCTTGCAATAAGCACACTGATCAGCTTCTACCTGGCCGTGCCCGACCCTTTCTTTACTCGGGGGTCCTCTCGGAGACGGTGCGGATTGTCCTAGGGCTGCCACCAGGAGGGCTGCTTTCTTCTCCATTCTCTTTCTGGCCTCCCTTTCAGCCGCTTCCTCCCAGTTGTTGTCGACCTTATTGGCGATTTCTGTGAGCTGACTAATGTTCATTCCTGCAAAACCTTCGAGCTTCTGAAGCTTCTTCCTGATAATCTGGGGAGGACTGGGAGATGAATGCTGTATTTACCATCCTTTGATTGTCTGGCCCCTTGGGGTCATGGCGTATAAATTCGGTATGCCTCACACAGTTGCTCGTAGAAATCTCCCGGGCATTCATCTGGTCGTTGGGTCACATTGGCGACTTTAGACATATTGGTGGGCCTTCTGGCTCCTGCTCGGATGCCACGGAGGAGGGCTTCTCGATACCTCTGTAGCGCCGCCCTGCCCTCTTCGGGGTGGTGGTCCCATTCTGGCCGGACTTCAGGCGCAGCCATTCTGGCCCACTGGGCCGGGTCTAGGGTCCCCACTGGCGCCGTGGTTTCTAGGTGTTGGAGGCCCCCTGGAGTATGCGCCGGCGCTCCTCTGTACTGAACAGGGTGAGGAGTAGCTGCCGGCAGTCGTACCGCGTGGGCTGGTGAGTTTGCATAATCGACTCCATAAGGTTGATTAAGGCCCATACTTTTTCAGAGTACGAGGGAGTGTGATGCTTCCAGTTGGGGAGATCTGTGGTAGTGAAAGGCTGATAGTAGACTATCATACGCCCTGGTAGCTCAGTCCCATCGGGCCCGACTTGCGGGGGCCCTTGGGTCTCCCTTAAGGGTAGCTGTAGGGCCTGCTTGGGACGGTGTCTGGGTGCCGTTGGTGAGGCTGGGGCTGCTTCCACCTGACACCACGGTGAAACTGACGGGGGAGGGGGTTCTAGCTCTGGGACCTTTGATTCCAGAGCATTCGGTTCCGGGGCTCTCGGCTCTGGGGCATAAGGCGGGGATGTGCTAAATGGCGGCTCTTCCTCTGGGTCACTCTTGTAGATTGGCGGGTGCCGGCCTTCCCTAGGGCGGGCCACTAGTATTCGGGAAGCCTTCTTCTTGGCCCCGGCGACCCCGACGGTTTGGGGCGTCTGTTTCTGGCACTGGCGAAGCCAACTCGGTAGCTCCCAGGCTAGTTCCTGCCACCTGTCTATGTATGTGTACTGATCGGGATGTCCTGGCTTCCCTGTAACTACTAGGTGTTCTGCCTGGACAATCCCCAGATTAAGAGTTCCCTCAGGGGGCCAGCCTACCCCGAATGATGGCCACTCGACCGAGCAGAAAGTGCCCAGCTGATCCGGGGTCATCCAGGGGTCCTGTCCCCTGAACCGGTCAAAGTTCCTAAGCATACAACCTAATACCGTCGACGAGGGGCCCCCCATAGCCCTTCCTCCCACGTCGGCGCAGACAAACAAGGGAGGGGGTATTCAGTTCGCCCGCCTGGCCGCTCCCCTCGTGGGGATTTAGGTGCCTCTTAGCTTTGGCAGGTCAGTATAAACCCCTGACCTGAATCAGACTCACAGGGAGGGACGGGGTCCCCCAGAGTCTGATGCTGCCCTGAGCCGTATGAGGTGCACCACGGACCTGCAGGCTGGGGCCCACTCAGACTCCATGCCCGTGGAGCCGCAGACATTCACTCACTCACACTCACGCTCCAGTCAACTGAGTTTAGACATCTCCGCCCGATAGGATGTCCCTGCCTGTGGCCAAAGGGCCAAGAGAGGCGATCAGTCTCTCCTTCCACCCGCAGGGTGGGCCTGGTCTCGGGCTCCTGGTCCCCGGACACTCACCGGTTTTGAAGAGATCTCGTCCCATGTCCAGATCTGTTCATCCTCCCCCGGCAGCCCGGGTGGGTGGACTCCGCGAGTGGCCATCCACGCAACTCGGGCCGGGCCGGGACCGAAAAGACTGGGGCGCACGCTTCCCTCCCACCTCCGAGCTCCGCAGACCCCCCGCGGGTCCCGCACCGGTAGCAAAGGGCTTGCACACGGGAGTCGTTTGCCGGTCAGGGAACCAAAATGTAGCGGAAAAGACTCAGGCCGTACACAGGAGGAGGCGAAAGGAGACCTTTATTAACGCATGCGGTCCCAGAGGAGGCTGTCTCCAAATTCTGGGCCCCCAACAAAGGGCTTGGGTCAGCTTCATAGGGTCGGAAGTCGGGCCTGCTTTTGGCACAAAAATAGTGGGCGGGGTTACAGAGGTCAGATAAGGTCACATGTACATTCAGGCAGGGAATCTGAGACCTGAAATGGGGAGTCTCCCTAAAATGGCGGCGGGTCCTGCCTCAACCAAACCCCCATCCAGTCCTACACTGACGACAGCACTCTAAGGCCTGTGCAGACTGCCGGTCATCAAAGGGCTCATCTTTTGTCCACAAGCTATAAAGAGCTGTGTATTCCAGAAATAGTCGGCAACAGCAAGGAACCTCCCAGTGCTTGCAGCCTCATGGAGCCAGGCAAACCACCTGTTTCACGTCCTATGGTGAACTCAACTCTTGTCTGACAAAAACAGCTATGGACGACTATTTCCAGTGCAACACCTCCAGCGAGACGGTGCTCACGGTGCCGTCACCCCTGGGGAAGAATAAAGAGGACCATGACACTCTGACCCTGGCAGAAGGGGTGAAAAAGCCGCCTCTGTCTGATAGGCAGACCCCGCTTTCCTCCAGGGAGACTGGAGCCACAAGGAGGAGCCACACCAGTATTGTCTGTGTCCTTTGGTTATGCACATGAGCATGTAAGTTCTTAGGTTAATATCTCCACACACACCTTTCCTCTGAGACCCCTCAGTCTGTTCCATGCCTTTATGTCTCTGGATCTACTTTGTTCATCAGTTTATTTTGCTCATTAGATCCCACATATGAGTGGAATCATGTGACTGGCTTATTTCGCTTAGCATAATACTCTCCAGGTCCCTCCCTGCTGTCACAAAGGGTAAGAGATGCTGCTTTTTTACAGCTGCGTAGTGTTCCATGGTGTGAATGTCCCACGGCTTTTTTTATCCACTTATCTACTGATGGGCACTTGGGATGTTTCCAGATCTTAGCTATTGTAAACTGTGCTGCTATAAACATAGGGGTGCATAGATTCTTTCTGATTGGTGTTTTGGGTTTCTTAGGATATATTCCTAGAAGTGGGATCACTGGGTCAAATGGCAGCTCCATTTTTAATTTTTTGAGGAACCTCCATACTGTGTTCTATAGTGGCTGCCCCAGTCTGCATTCCCCCCAGCAGAGTGCCAGGGTTCCCTTTCTCCACACCCTCGCCAGCACGTGTCATTTGTTGATTTGTGGATGGTGGACATTCTGACAGGTGTGAAGTGATACTTGATTGTGGTTTTCATTTGGTTCTCTGATGATTAGCGACCTTGAGCATTTTTTCATGTCTTTTGGCATCTGCAAGTCCTCTTTGGAGAAATGTCTATTCAGGTCCTTTGTGCATTTTTTAATTAGGTTGTCTGTCTTCCTTTTGTTAAGTTGTGTGAGTTCCTTATATATTTTTGATATTAACCCTTTATCAGGTATGTCCTTGGCAAATATGTTCTCCCATACAGTGGGCTCCCTTTTTGTTTTGATGAATGGTTTCTTTTACTGTGGAGAAGCTTTTTATTTTGATGCCGTCCCATTTGTTTATTTTCTCCTTAGTTTCTCTTGCCCGAGGAGATGTATCAGCAAACATGTTGCTATGAGAGATTCTCAGATTTTGCTGCCTACGTTTTCTTCTAGAATTTTTATGGTTTTGCATCTTACATTTAAGTCTTTTATCCATTTTGAGTTTATTTTTGTGTATAGTGTAAGTGGGTGGTCTAGTTTCATTTTTTGCATGTACCTGTCCAATTTTCCTCCACCAAGTTGTCTATCCATTGCTCAGTTTCCTCCCCCTTGGCACCCTTATGATGGGAATGTTGTTTTGCTTCATGTCACAAAGCTCCCTTAGGCTGTCCTCATGCTTTTTAAGTGTTTTTTCTTTTTGCTGTTCTGATTGAGTGGTTGTTGTTTTTTTTTTGTTTTTTTTTTTTACCTTATCTTCTACATCACTTAATCTATCCTCTGCTTCATTGAGCCTGCTTTTAATTCCTTCCGGTGTATTCTTGATATCAGATACAGTATTCTTCATTTCTGCCTGATTCTTATTTATATTTATCTTTTTTCATGTTTCCACTAAGTTCCTGAATCTTTTCATGAGCTGTCTTGTTGTTCTCATTAATTTCCTTGAGGCATTAACTGTAAGAGCATGTTCGAACACCTGTGACCTAGTGTGGGTTTTGTTGGATTACAAATAATTTGTGCTACATATACATTTTTTCCAGATACTCTAAGTATAAAACATTCTATAGTGTGTATCACCTTTGCTAGAAGTTAATGCAAGAGAAAACTCATTCCAACACTAAAAATAGACTTTTCTCAAAGACTTTGAAGGAGCACATACAAATGCACTGATTTTAGGTTCTTTCATATAGAAATTCATGCATTTCATCCCATCTTGCTTATGTCTTCTAGACTGTAGTGTCATGTAAGGGCCTTTCATCGAGGAGCAGTTCCAACTTTCATTATTTGGTTAACATCTCCCTTCTTAGTATTGAGTGTGCTTAAAACTTTGCCCAAATTGTGGTTCGTACAAATTAATTTCACAATGCTCAATCCAGGGTTCCACAATGAGCTGCTGCTATCTGAAGCCTTCAAACTACACTGGTGCAATACTCTTTTGCTCTTCCCATTATGAATGCATCCGTTACATGTTATGTCTGGTAAAATACAAGTATTATTTTGAGAATGTTTCAAACTTTGATGAAACACACATGAGAAGTTCTGTGCAGAGTGCTCCTCTCTTGTGTGAAGTGTTTTAATGTTATAGTCTTTACAGAAGGTGCCTGTTACTGCATCATTCACACAGTTTGTAGCTCTTTCATTGATTAATCATGATTGTGCTAAAAACGGTGTTTCACATATATATTTTGTACAACTCTCTTGAAGTGTACCAAAAATTTACACCATGTTTAGACAGTTTAATGCTATTTGAAACCCTAAAACTACATTTTTCTATGCAGTCTTTGTTATGGGCTTGTAAAAATGTACGGAGTTCATGTGATGACATGAACTAATTCATGCATTAACTATCTGGAACCTATGGAATACTACACCTGGGATACTACACAGGTGTACGCACTGTAAAATACCTTTATTTTCTCATTTGTTTTATGAGCTAAAGCCATTAACTGTAAGACCATGTTTGAACACGTGCTACATACTTTGGATTTTCTTGCATTACATACAATTTGTGCTAGAAACCCGTGTTTCCAGATCTCTATGTATACTGCATTCTAAGAATGTACATCACCTTTGTTACAGGTTTAAACAGTGTAAGACAAAACTCATTCAAACACTGAAAATAATCCTTTCTCAAAAGATTTTGAAGGAGCATGTAGAAATATATTGATTTTAGGTTCTTTCATAGAGAAATACATGCATATCCTCTCTTTGGAGTATATATTTCAATCTTGGACAAAGTACACGCATTTATTACTGTGTAGCATGCTGATAACTTCCATAAAGTATTGTCATATTGCCTCTGTAGGGGGAGGATGTCCCAATATTCAATATTTTGTTATCTCTCTTCTTAGTTTTGTGTGTGCTTAAAAGTTTGCAAAATTCACTTTGTAGAAATTAATTCTACAATGCTTAATCAAGTTCTACACAATGAGCTGCTGCTTGAAACCTTAAAAATACACTGTTCGAATTCTGGTTTGCTATTACCATTACAATTGCATTGGTTTCATGATGTCTCTTGAAAAATACATGCATTATTTTGAGTATGTTTCAATCTTTGAATAAATACACAAGAGAAGTCCTCTGCAGAGTGCTCATCTCTTCTGTGAAGTGTTACAATGTAATGCTCTTTATGGAAGTTGCCTGTTATTTCAGGTTTTTCATATTTCCTAACCTTTTCATTTATTAATCATGACTGTGGGAAAAATGGTGTTTCATATATGTGTTGTGTACACCTTTGTAGAAATGTACAGATACTTCATTCCAAGTTTAAACCATTCAAGGCACATATAAACACTAAAACTACACTCTTTCACACATTTTTTGTTATGAGCCTGAACACATGTGAAATTCATGTTATGTCATAAACTTATTCATACATTAACTATCTGGAACATATTGAAGTTAATCTTTGATAGTACACACTATATTGTATTTATTGCTTCTAATAGTTTCTTTGTGTGTCTTTTGTGTTTTCTATATATGTGTAAAATCATTTTATCTCCTACAAGTGGCAGTTTTACTTCCTCCTTCCCTACTTTGATGCCTTTTATTTATATCTCTTGCCCTATTGCTCCGGCTAAGACTTCCAGATCTATGTTGAATAAGAGTTCTGAGAGTAGACTTCCTTGTTTTGTCCTGATATTACAGGAAACACTTTCAGTTCTCACAATTATGATATTTGCTGTGGGTTTAAGCTGGAAGCCATTCCATCCTTGCTGCTTGACACAGTACTTCAAGGAGGAGACATCTGCACAGCAAATGCTCCATGGGACTTGGTGTATGGCATATCCCTCTTTCTACACTTGTTCCCCTTCCTTACCCTCTGAGTCACTTCACCAGAAAAGGGTTTTGCCCTAGCTGGAAACTTTTCCCTAGCAGGGGAGTCGAATAGAACTGGAAAAGACAATGATTCCGTAAAAGCCTCAAGTATTACAAAGATATCATGTGGCGCCTATAAGGTACTTAGACTCAGATTGTCAGCAGAAGAGTTAGGACTTGCTAGGCCCACTACCCCGGGGGCCTTCCCACCAGGGAAGAGGCCTGGGTTGTGGCCCCTGCTGAATCAGCGGTGCAGGGCCATCCATAGGGAGTCCACCAGTGAGTTCCAACTAAAGAATGTATTACTGGGGGATGTTTATGTTAATGGAAAACTCTGGGAATCCCCACAAGGAAAGAGCAGTCTAGAAAAGATTATTTCAATCTACACCTGAACCCATATCATACACAGGATATTACAATGAGGATGGACTGCTGCAGGGAATGCAAATGGAGAGACGAAGGCAAGGTGCCAGTTAGGCAGTCAATCACCATAGCTAAAAACAATCAGGCACAAGCTACATAACCCTTACTTAGGACTTGCATAACCTTCACATAAGAAAAGCTGGCTTAGTTATTCTCCTTTTAGCTATATGGTAGAGCAATAAAATATTAACTTCAGAATATAAATAACAAACTAGAGATTAACCTGTAGAATAGCCCATAAACAATAGATAAGACTAAAATTAACACACCTAAAAAGATGTAAATTCTAGAGCAAAGGTCAGATAAGAAGATATAATCATTAACTGTGAAAGGCCAAAACAGAAACTGGAACAAAGCATGATGCCATCTTGTTTAACCAGCAATAAAACCAAATAGTATAAATACAGTTGAAACAGAGCAGTAAAGGGAGAAGCTGATTGTTTTGATGCTCTGAAAGCTGTCTCACTGTCTTTCGTTCTGCTCCGATGCCGTCCACACCTTGGGGACTCCTGGATTGCTGGGGCTGGACCCTGGCAGAAAACATCTTTTTCTTCAAAGCCTTTTTTTAGTGTAAGTGGAAATGTAAGGATTTCATTTACAACATGAAGTAATTCAGGCTTTAGTTCTCTGCAACCTATTGAAATGAACATTTGTACATACTCAGCTGAATTTCACTGCAAAATTCCCTTACTTTCTGCTTAGTTATATCATCTAAATGCATTAGGTGTAAGAGCGTGTTTGAGCAGGAATTATGTACTGTGAGTTTTCATGGATTACAAGTCATTTGGGCTACAAATCTGTGTTTTTCCAGGTTATCTAATTAACAACATTGAAGGCTACACAACAACCTTGTGAGAGGTTAAAGATTGCAACACAAAAACTAATTCCAGCAGTCAAAATGCACTTTTCTCAAAATACTTTGAAGGAGTGAGCACCAATGAAGTGACTGAGTGTTCTTTGAGAGAGAAATACATGCATTTCATCCTTCTGGAGTGAGTTTTCATCCTGGAATTCATATGCATTTTGTACTGTGTAGAATGTTGATATCTTCTGGAGGGTTGTGTCATAAAAACATCTTTCACACAGGACTTGTTGCAACATTCATTATTTGGATAAGTTCCCTAGTGGTGTATTTTGGAAGGTCTTTCTTCTTTGGCCAAATGCCACTTCGTACGAATTCATTTCACAGTGCTTTTTCCAAGTGTCCACAAAGAGGTGCTGCTTGAAATCCTACACATGCACAGTTCACATACAGGTGTGCTCGTTTCACTACCTAGATATTGGTTTCCTGTTATGTCTTGTGAAATACAAGACTTCTTTCCAGGATCGTTCTACCTATGAGTAAATTGACAAGGGAAGTCCATTTTTGAATGCTCCTCTCCTATCTGATGTGTTATAATTGTCTCCAAGAAAGATATCTCTTTCTCCATGCTTCACACACTTTGTAGCACTTTCAGTTAGAAACATGATGGTGGTCTAAAAACACGGTTGAACATATATAGAGCACTTTTTGGAAGCTTAAAGTAAATTGAAACACAAAAACTTCTTTTTCTTCAAAGGCTTTCTTTAAGGGCACATGGAAAGGTAAGGATTTCATCGACAACATGAAGTAATTCATGACTTAGCTCTCTGCAACCTATTGAATGGAACTTTTGTACATACACAGCTGAATTTCACTGCAAAATAACTTTTTTTCTGCTTTGTTATATCTTCTAAATGCTTAGATGTAAGAGTGTGTTTTAGCAAGAATTTTATAGTGTGCATTTTCATGGATTACAAGTCAAAAGACCCACAAATCTGAGTTTTTCCATATTCTCTAAGTAGACAACATAGCAGCCTGCACATCACTCTTGTGAGAGATTAAACAATGCAACCCAAAACTAATTCCGCCAGTCAAAATACCCTTTTATCCAATGACTTTGAAGGAGCAAGCACCAAAGTGGAGACAGAGTGTGCTTTCAGAGAGAAATACATGCATTTCATCCTTCTGGAGTGAGTGTTCATCCTGGAATTTATATGCATTTTTGTATTGCCTAGAAAGTTGCTATCTTCTAGAGGGTTGTGTCATAGAAGCTCCTTTTCTCCAGTAGCTTGATGCAACATTCATTACATTGATAAGTTCTCTAGTGGTGGTTTTGGAAGGTCTTTCTGCTTTGGCTAAATCCCGCTTCATACAAATTATTTTCACAATGCTCTTTCCAAGTGTCGACAAAGAGCTGCTGCAAGAAATCCTACACATGCACTTCTCCCATACTGGGGTGTTCATTTCACAATGTAGATATTGGTTTCCTGTTATTTCTTTAAAATTACAAGCCTTGTTTGCAGGGTCATCCCAACTTTGAGGAAATAGACAAGGAAGTCCACTTTTGAATGCTCCTCTCCTCTTGGATGTTTTATAAGGTAAATCTCTCCAAGAAAAATACCTCTTTCTCCATGCTTCACAAAAGTTGTAGCAGCTTCAGTTTCCAACATAATGGTGGTCTATAAAGGCTGTTTGATATATGCAGAGTGTGTTACTCTTCAGCACTGAATACACACATTAGAGCTCCTTTAGGAAGCTTAAAGTGAATGGAGAGGCAAAGACATCTCTTTCTTCAAAGTCCTACTTCAGGGCACTTGAAATGTAAGGGTTTCATTGAGAACATGAAGTCAATCATGCTTTTGCACTCTGCAACTGATAGGAATGACCTTTTGTACATGCCCATCTGAATTTCACTGCAAAATGCCCTTCTTTTCTGCTTTCTTGAATCTTCTCAATGCATTAGGTGAAATGGCGTGTTTGAGCAAGAGTTATGCAGTGTGCGTTTTCCTGGATTTCAAGTCATTTAGGATACATAATCCACGTTTTCCACATTCTATAAAGAAATAGCATACAAGGCTGTACATGAGGCTTGGAAGAGATTGAAACAATGCATCCCAAAACGTATTCCACCAGTGAAAATACACGTTTCTACAAAGACTTTGAAGGAGCAAGCAAAAGACTAGTGGTTGAGTGTTCTTTCAGAGAGAAACACATGCATTTCATCCTTCTGGAGTGAGTTTACACCCTGGAATTCATATGCATTTTGTCCAAAAAGAGCTGCTGCTTGAAATTGTACAAATGCACATCTCCCATACGGGTGTGCTCGTTTCACTATGTGGATTTTGGTTTCCTCTTATTTCTTTGAAATGACAACCCTTCTTTCGAGAGTTGTCCCATATTTCGGGAAATTCACAAGAGAAGTCCATTCTTGAAAGGTCCTCTTCTCTGGGATGTGTTCTAAGGCAAACTTCTCCCCAAAACATGCCTCTTTCTACAGACTACACACACCTTATAGCAGTTTCAGTTTTAAGCGTGTTGGTGCTCTCAAAACCCAGTGTAACCTATGTAGTGTGTGTCACTCTACAGCACTGAATACACAAGTTAGAGCTTCTTTCGCGAATAGAAACGAAAACACATCTTTGTGTGAAAGTCCTACTACAGGTCACTTGGAAATGTCAGGGTTTCATGAGGCTTGCAAGAGATGAAACAATGCATTCCAAAATTTATTCCACATGTGAAAATACACGTTTCTACAGAGATTTGAAGGATCAAGCAAAACCCTACTGGCTGAGTTTTCTTACAGAGAGAAACTCATGCGTTTCATCCTTCTGAAGTGACTTTTCAGATTGAAATTTCTATGCATTTTATACTGTGCAGAATATAGCTATCTGCTTGAGGGTTGTGTCATAGAAGCAACTTTCCTGCCAGAGCTTATTGCAACATTCATTGTTTTGCTAAGTTCTCTAGGGCTAGTTTTGGAAGGTCTTTCAACTTTGGCCAAATCCCGCTTCGTACGAAATTTTTTCACAGTGCTGTTTCCAAGTGTCCACAAAGAACTGCTGCTTGAAATCCATCACATGCACTTCTCCCATACTGGTGTGCTCCTTTTACTACTTGGATTTTGGTTTCCGCTTATTTCTTTGAAATGACAAGTCTTCTTTCCAGGGTCTTTCCATCTTTGGGGATATTAAAAATAGAAGTCCATTTTTGAAAGTTCCTCTTTTCTGCGATGTGTTATGAGGCAAACTTCTCCTCGAGAGATGCCTCTTTCTCCATGCTACACACACTTTGTAGCAGTTTCACGTTTAAGCATGTTGGTGCTCTCAAAAAGCTGTGGAAGATATGTAGAGTGTGTCACTCACCAGCATTGAGTACACAACTTAGAGCTCCTTTTGCAAACACACACGCAAACACAACTTTTTCTTCAAAGTCCTCTTCAGGGCACCTGGAGATGTCAGGGTTTCATCGAGAACATGAAGTCCATCATGCTTTGGCACTCTGCAGCCGATAGAAATGAACTTTTGTACATGCCCACCTGAATTTCACTGCAAAAGGCCCTTCTTTTCTGCTTTCTTGAACCTTCTCAATGCATTAGTTGAAAGAGCTTGTTTGAGCAAGAGTGATCCGGTGTGCGTTTCCTTGGATGTCAAGTCATTTGGGATAAATAATTGGTGTTTTCCCACATTGTCTAAGGAAACCACATAGATGGCTGCACATGAGGATTGCAACAGATGAAACGGTGCATCCCAAAACTTATTCCACCTGTGAAAATACACGTTTCTACAGCGATCTGAAGGAGCAAGCAAAACCCTACTGGCTGAGTTTTCTTACAGAGAGAAACACATGCGTTTCATCCTTCTGGAGTGACTTTTCAGACTACAATTTATATGTATTTTGTAGTGTGCAGAATGTAGCTATCTGCTCGGGGGTTGTGTCATAGACGCACGTTTCCTGCCGGAGACTTATTGCAACATTCATTGTCTGACTAAGTTCTCTGGGGTTAGTTTTGGAAGGTCTTTCAACTTTGCCCAAATAACGCTTCATACGAAATTTTTTCACAGCGTTGTTTCCAAGTGCCCACAAAGAGCTGATGCTTGAAATCCTACAAATGTGCTTCGCCCATACTGGTGTGGTCTTTCACTACCTGGATTTTGGTTCCTCTTCTTTCTTTGAAATTACAAGCCTTCATTCAGCATGCCTCACACACCTTGTAGCAGTTTCAGTATTAAGCATGTTGGTTCTCTCAAAACGCTGTGTAACCTATGTAGAGTGTGTCACTCTCCAGCATTGAATACACAACTTAGAGCTCCTTTCACCACAGACACGCAAACACATCTTTTTGTGAAAGTCCTACTTCAGGTCACTTGGAAATGTAAGGGTTTCATCGAGAACATGAAGTCAATCATGCTTTTGCACTCTGCAACCGATAGAAATGACTCTTTGTACATGCCCGTCTGAAAATAACTGCAAAATGCCCTTCTTTTCAGCTTTCTTGAATGTTCTCAACGCATTAGGTGAAAGAGCGTGTTTGAGCAAGAGTGATGCAGTGTGCGTTTTCCTGGATTTCAGGTGATTTGGGAAACATAATCCGCGTTTCTCCACAGTAAGAAACAACATGAGGCTTGCAAGAGATTGAAACAATGCAACCCAAAATGTATTCCAGCAGTGAAAACACACGTTTCTACAAAGACTTTGAAGGAGCAAGCAAAAGCCTAGTGGCTGAGTGTTCTTTCAGAGAGAAACACATGCATTTCATCCTTCTGGAGTGAGTTTTCAGCTTGGAATTCACATGCGTTTTGTACTTGCAGAATGTAGCTACCTGCTCGGGGTTTGTGCCATAGAAGCACCTTTCCTGCAGGAGCTTATTGCAACATTCGTTGTTTGGCCAAGTTCTTTAGGGCTGGTTTTGGAAGGTCTTTCAGGTTGGTGAAATTCCACTTCCTACGAAGTTTTTTCACAGCGCTGTTTCCAAGTGTCCACAAAGAGCTGCTGCTTGAAACTGTCCACATGCACATCTCCCATACTGGTGTGCTCGTTTTACTACCTGGATTTTAGTTTCCTCTTCTTTCTTTGAAATGACAAGCCTTCTTTCTGCATGCAACACACCTTGTAGCAGTTTTAGTTTGAAGCATGTTGGTGCTCTCAAAACGCTGTGGAACCTATGTAGAGTGTTTCACTCTCCAGCACTGAATACACAACTTAGAACTCCTTTCACCACAGACACGCAAACACATCTCTTTGTGAAAGTCTTAATTCAAGTCACTTGGAAATGTAAGGGCTTCATCGAGAACATGAAGGCAATCATGCTTTCGCACTCTGCAACTAATAGAAATGACCTCTTGTACATGCCTGTCTGAATTTCACTGCAAAATGCCCTACTTTTCTGGTTTCTTGAATGTTCTCAACGCATTAGGAGAAAGAGCGTGTTTGAGCAAGAGTGATGCAGTGTGCGGTTTCCTGGATTCAAGTGATTTGGGAAACATACTCCTTGTTTTGTCACATTGTCCGAGAAACAACATGAGGTTTGCAAGAGATTGAAACAATGCATCCCAAAGCGCATTCCAGCAGTGAAAAGAGACGTTTCTACAAAGAGTTTGAAGGAGCAAGCAAAAGCCTAGTGGCTGAGTGTTCTTTCAGAGAGAAACACATGCATTTCATTCTTCTGTGGACAGTTTTCGGCCTGAAATTCATTTGCATTTTGTACTGTGCAGATGTAGCTACCTGCTCGGGAGTTGAGTCATAGAAGCACCTATCCTGCAGGAGCTTATTGCAACATTCATTGTTTGGCTAAGTTCTTTAGGGTTGGTTTTGAAAGGTCTTTCAACTTTGGCAAAATCCCGCTTCGTACGAAATTGTTCCCAGCGCTGTTTCCAAGTGTCCACAAAGAGCTGCTGCTTGAAACTGTCCACATGCACATCTCCCATACTGGTTTGCTCGTTTTACTACCTGGATTTTGTTTTCCTCTTATTTCTTTGAAATGGCAAGCCTTCTTTCTGCATGCCACACACTCCTTGTAGCAGTTTCAGTTTGAAGCATGTTGGTTCTCTCAAAAAGATCTGTAACCTATGTAGAGTGTGTCACTCTCTAGCACTGAATACACAGCTTAGAGCTCCTTTCACCACAGACACGCAAACACATCTTTTTGTGAAAGTCCTACTTCAGGTCACTTGGAAATGTAATGGTTTCATCGAGAACATGAAGTCAATCATGCTTTTGCACTCTGCAACCGATAGAAATGACTTTTTGTACATGCCCGTCTGAAATTCACTGCAAAATGCCCTTCTTTTCAGATTTCTTGAATGTTCTCAACGCATTAGGTGAAAGAGCGTGTTTGAGCAAGAGTGATGCAGTGTGCGTTTTCCTGGATTTCAAGTGATTTGGGAAACATAATCTGCATTTCTCCACAGGAAGAAACAACATGAGGCTTGCAAGAGATGGAAACAATGCATCCCAAAACGTATTCCAGCAGTGAAAACACACGTTCCTACAAAGACTTTGAAGGAGCAAGCAAAAGCCTAGTGGTTGAGTGTTCTTTTAGAGAGAAACACATGCATTTCATCCTTCTGGAGTGAGTTTTCAGCTTGGAATTCATATGCGTTTTGTACTTGCAGAATGTAGCTACCTGCTCGGGGTTTGTGCCATAGAAGCACCTTTCCTGCAGGAGCTTATTGCAACATTCATTGTTTGGCTAAGTTCTTTAGGGCTGGTATTGGAAGGTCTTTCAGGTTCGTCAAATTCCACATCATACGAAGTTTGTTCACAGCGCTGTTTCCAAGTGTCCACAAAGAGATGCTGCTTGAAACTGTCCACATGCACATCTCCCATACGGGTGTGCTCGTTTCACTACGTGGATTTTGGTTTCTTCTTTCTTTGAAATGACAAGCCTTCTTTCCACGGTTGTCCCATCTTTGGGGAAATTGACCAGAGAAGTCCATTTTTGAAAGGTGCTCTTCTCTGGGATGTGTTCTAAGGCAAACTTCTCCTCGAAAGATGCCTCTATCTGCATGCTACACACACCTTGTAGCAGTCTCAGTTTTAAGTATATTGGTGCTCTCAAAACGCTGTGTAACCTATGTACAGTGTGTCACTCCCCAGCTCTGAATAGACAACGTAAAGCTGCTTTCGCAAACAGATTCGCAAGCACATCTTTTTGTGAAGGTCCTACTTCAGGTCACTTGGAAATGTAAAGGTTTCATCTTGAACATGAAGTCAATCATGCTTTTCCACTCTGCAAACAATAGAAATGAACTTTTGTACATACCCATCTGAATTTCACATCAAAATGCCCTTCTTTTCTGGTTTCTTGAATGTTCTCAACACATTAGGAGAAAGAGCGTGTTTGAGCAAGAGTGATGCAGTGTGCGTTTTCCTGGATTTCAGGTGATTTGGGAAACATAATCCGCGTTTCTCCACAGTAAGAAACAACATGAGGCTTGCAAGAGATTGAAACAATGCAACCCAAAATGTATTCCAGCAGTGAAAACACACGTTTCTACAAAGACTTTGAAGGAGCAAGCAAAAGCCTAGTGGCTGAGTGTTCTTTCAGAGAGAAACACATGCATTTCATCCTTCTGGAGTGAGTTTTCAGCTTGGAATTCATATGCGTTTTGAACTTGCAGAATGTAGCTACCTGCTCGGGGTTTGTGCCATAGAAGCACCTTTCCTGCAGGAGCTTATTGCAACATTCGTTGTTTGGCCAAGTTCTTTAGGGCTGGTTTTGGAAGGTCTTTCATGTTGGTCAAATTCCACTTCCTACGAAGTTTGTTCACAGCGCTGTTTCCAAGGGTCCACAAAGAGATGCTGCTTGAAACTGTCCACATGCACATCTCCCATACGGGTGTGCTCGTTTCACTACGTGGATTTTGGTTTCTTCTTTCTTTGAAATGACAAGCCTTCTTTCCACGGTTGTCCCATCTTTGGGGAAATTGACCAGAGAAGTCCATTTTTGAAAGGTGCTCTTCTCTGGGATGTGTTCTAAGGCAAACTTCTCCTCGAAAGATGCCTCTATCTGCATGCTACACACACCTTGTAGCAGTCTCAGTTTTAAGTATATTGGTGCTCTCAAAACGCTGTGTAACCTATGTACAGTGTGTCACTCCCCAGCACTGAATACACAACATAGATCTCCTTTCAACACAGACACGCAAACACATCTTTTTGTGAAAGTCCTACTTCAGGTCACTTGCAAATGTAAAGGTTTCATCTTGAACACGAAGTCAATCATGCTTTTGCACTCTGCAACCAATAGAAATGACTTTTTGTACATACCCATCTGATTTCACATCAAAATGCCCTTCTTTTCTGGTTTCTTGAATGTTCTCAACACATTAGGAGAAAGAGCGTGTTTGAGCAAGAGTGATGCAGTGTGCGTTTTCCTGGATTTCAGGTGATTTGGGAAACATAATCCGCGTTTCTCCACAGTAAGAAACAACATGAGGCTTGCAAGAGATTGAAACAATGCAACCCAAAATGTATTCTAGCAGTGAAAACACACGTTTCTACAAAGACTTTGAAGGAGCAAGCAAAAGCCTAGTGGCTGAGTGTTCTTTCAGAGAGAAACACATGCATTTCATCCTTCTGGAGTGAGTTTTCAGCTTGGAATTCATATGCGTTTTGTACTTGCAGAATGTAGCTACCTGCTCGGGGTTTGTGCCATAGAAGCACCTTTCCTGCAGGAGCTTATTGCAACATTCGTTGTTTGGCCAAGTTCTTTAGGGCTGGTTTTGGAAGGTCTTTCAGGTTGGTCAAATTCCACTTCCTACGAAGTTTTTTCACAGCGCTGTTTCCAAGTGTCCACAAAGAGCTGCTGCTTGAAACTGTCCACATGCACATCTCCCATACTGGTGTGCTCGTTTTACTACCTGGATTTTAGTTTCCTCTTCTTTCTTTGAAATGACAAGCCTTCTTTCTGCATGCAACACACCTTGTAGCAGTTTTAGTTTGAAGCATGTTGGTGCTCTCAAAACGCTGTGGAACCTATGTAGAGTGTTTCACTCTCCAGCACTGAATACACAACTTAGAACTCCTTTCACCACAGACACGCAAACACATCTCTTTGTGAAAGTCTTAATTCAAGTCACTTGGAAATGTAAGGGCTTCATCGAGAACATGAAGGCAATCATGCTTTCGCACTCTGCAACTAATAGAAATGACCTCTTGTACATGCCTGTCTGAATTTCACTGCAAAATGCCCTACTTTTCTGGTTTCTTGAATGTTCTCAACGCATTAGGAGAAAGAGCGTGTTTGAGCAAGAGTGATGCAGTGTGCGGTTTCCTGGATTCAAGTGATTTGGGAAACATACTCCTTGTTTTGTCACATTGTCCGAGAAACAACATGAGGTTTGCAAGAGATTGAAACAATGCATCCCAAAGCGCATTCCAGCAGTGAAAAGAGACGTTTCTACAAAGAGTTTGAAGGAGCAAGCAAAAGCCTAGTGGCTGAGTGTTCTTTCAGAGAGAAACACATGCATTTCATTCTTCTGTGGACAGTTTTCGGCCTGAAATTCATTTGCATTTTGTACTGTGCAGATGTAGCTACCTGCTCGGGAGTTGAGTCATAGAAGCACCTATCCTGCAGGAGCTTATTGCAACATTCATTGTTTGGCTAAGTTCTTTAGGGTTGGTTTTGAAAGGTCTTTCAACTTTGGCAAAATCCCGCTTCGTACGAAATTGTTCCCAGCGCTGTTTCCAAGTGTCCACAAAGAGCTGCTGCTTGAAACTGTCCACATGCACATCTCCCATACTGGTTTGCTCGTTTTACTACCTGGATTTTGTTTTCCTCTTATTTCTTTGAAATGGCAAGCCTTCTTTCTGCATGCCACACACTCCTTGTAGCAGTTTCAGTTTGAAGCATGTTGGTTCTCTCAAAAAGATCTGTAACCTATGTAGAGTGTGTCACTCTCTAGCACTGAATACACAGCTTAGAGCTCCTTTCACCACAGACACGCAAACACATCTTTTTGTGAAAGTCCTACTTCAGGTCACTTGGAAATGTAATGGTTTCATCGAGAACATGAAGTCAATCATGCTTTTGCACTCTGCAACCGATAGAAATGACTTTTTGTACATGCCCGTCTGAAATTCACTGCAAAATGCCCTTCTTTTCAGATTTCTTGAATGTTCTCAACGCATTAGGTGAAAGAGCGTGTTTGAGCAAGAGTGATGCAGTGTGCGTTTTCCTGGATTTCAAGTGATTTGGGAAACATAATCTGCATTTCTCCACAGGAAGAAACAACATGAGGCTTGCAAGAGATGGAAACAATGCATCCCAAAACGTATTTCAGCAGTGAAAACACACGTTCCTACAAAGACTTTGAAGGAGCAAGCAAAAGCCTAGTGGTTGAGTGTTCTTTTAGAGAGAAACACATGCATTTCATCCTTCTGGAGTGAGTTTTCAGCTTGGAATTCATATGCGTTTTGTACTTGCAGAATGTAGCTACCTGCTCGGGGTTTGTGCCATAGAAGCACCTTTCCTGCAGGAGCTTATTGCAACATTCATTGTTTGGCTAAGTTCTTTAGGGCTGGTATTGGAAGGTCTTTCAGGTTCGTCAAATTCCACATCATACGAAGTTTTTTCACAGCGCTGTTTCCAAGGGTCCACAAAGAGATGCTGCTTGAAACTGTCCACATGCACATCTCCCATACGGGTGTGCTCGTTTCACTACGTGGATTTTGGTTTCTTCTTTCTTTGAAATGACAAGCCTTCTTTCCACGGTTGTCCCATCTTTGGGGAAATTGACCAGAGAAGTCCATTTTTGAAAGGTGCTCTTCTCTGGGATGTGTTCTAAGGCAAACTTCTCCTCGAAAGATGCCTCTATCTGCATGCTACACACACCTTGTAGCAGTCTCAGTTTTAAGTATATTGGTGCTCTCAAAACGCTGTGTAACCTATGTACAGTGTGTCACTCCCCAGCTCTGAATAGACAACGTAAAGCTGCTTTCGCAAACAGATTCGCAAGCACATCTTTTTGTGAAGGTCCTACTTCAGGTCACTTGGAAATGTAAAGGTTTCATCTTGAACATGAAGTCAATCATGCTTTTCCACTCTGCAAACAATAGAAATGAAATTTGTACATACCCATCTGAATTTCACATCAAAATGCCCTTCTTTTCTGGTTTCTTGAATGTTCTCAACACATTAGGTGAAAGAGCGTGTTTGAGCAAGAGTGATGCAGTGTGCGTTTTCCTGGATTTCAGGTGATTTGGGAAACATAATCCGCGTTTCTCCACAGTAAGAAACAACATGAGGCTTGCAAGAGATTGAAACAATGCAACCCAAAATGTATTCCAGCAGTGAAAACACACGTTTCTACAAAGACTTTGAAGGAGCAAGCAAAAGCCTAATGGCTGAGTGTTCTTTCAGAGAGAAACACATGCATTTCATCCTTCTGGAGTGAGTTTTCAGCTTGGAATTCATATGCGTTTTGAACTTGCAGAATGTAGCTACCTGCTCGGGGTTTGTGCCATAGAAGCACCTTTCCTGCAGGAGCTTATTGCAACATTCGTTGTTTGGCTAAGTTCTTTAGGGCTGGTTTTGGAAGGTCTTTCATGTTGGTCAAATTCCACTTCCTACGAAGTTTGTTCACAGCGCTGTTTCCAAGGGTCCACAAAGAGATGCTGCTTGAAACTGTCCACATGCACATCTCCCATACGGGTGTGCTCGTTTCACTACGTGGATTTTGGTTTCTTCTTTCTTTGAAATGACAAGCCTTCTTTCCACGGTTGTCCCATCTTTGGGGAAATTGACCAGAGAAGTCCATTTTTGAAAGGTGCTCTTCTCTGGGATGTGTTCTAAGGCAAACTTCTCCTCGAAAGATGCCTCTATCTGCATGCTACACACACCTTGTAGCAGTCTCAGTTTTAAGTATATTGGTGCTCTCAAAACGCTGTGTAACCTATGTACAGTGTGTCACTCCCCAGCACTGAATACACAACATAGATCTCCTTTCAACACAGACACGCAAACACATCTTTTTGTGAAAGTCCTACTTCAGGTCACTTGCAAATGTAAAGGTTTCATCTTGAACACGAAGTCAATCATGCTTTTGCACTCTGCAACCAATAGAAATGACTTTTTGTACATACCCATCTGATTTCACATCAAAATGCCCTTCTTTTCTGGTTTCTTGAATGTTCTCAACACATTAGGAGAAAGAGCGTGTTTGAGCAAGAGTGATGCAGTGTGCGTTTTCCTGGATTTCAGGTGATTTGGGAAACATAATCCGCGTTTCTCCACAGTAAGAAACAACATGAGGCTTGCAAGAGATTGAAACAATGCAACCCAAAATGTATTCTAGCAGTGAAAACACACGTTTCTACAAAGACTTTGAAGGAGCAAGCAAAAGCTTAGTGGCTGAGTGTTCTTTCAGAGAGAAACACATGCATTTCATCCTTCTGGAGTGAGTTTTCAGCTTGGAATTCATATGCGTTTTGTACTTGCAGAATGTAGCTACCTGCTCGGGGTTTGTGCCATAGAAGCACCTTTCCTGCAGGAGCTTATTGCAACATTCGTTGTTTGGCCAAGTTCTTTAGGGCTGGTTTTGGAAGGTCTTTCAGGTTGGTCAAATTCCACATCATACGAAGTTTTTTCACAGCGCTGTTTCCAAGTGTCCACAAAGAGCTGCTGCTTGAAACTGTCCACATGCACATCTCCCATACTGGTGTGCTCGTTTTACTACCTGGATTTTAGTTTCCTCTTCTTTCTTTGAAATGACAAGCCTTCTTTCTGCATGCAACACACCTTGTAGCAGTTTTAGTTTGAAGCATGTTGGTGCTCTCAAAACGCTGTGGAACCTATGTAGAGTGTTTCACTCTCCAGCACTGAATACACAACTTAGAACTCCTTTCACCACAGACACGCAAACACATCTCTTTGTGAAAGTCTTAATTCAAGTCACTTGGAAATGTAAGGGCTTCATCGAGAACATGAAGGCAATCATGCTTTCGCACTCTGCAACTAATAGAAATGACCTCTTGTACATGCCTGTCTGAATTTCACTGCAAAATGCCCTACTTTTCTGGTTTCTTGAATGTTCTCAACGCATTAGGAGAAAGAGCGTGTTTGAGCAAGAGTGATGCAGTGTGCGGTTTCCTGGATTCAAGTGATTTGGGAAACATACTCCTTGTTTTGTCACATTGTCCGAGAAACAACATGAGGTTTGCAAGAGATTGAAACAATGCATCCCAAAGCGCATTCCAGCAGTGAAAAGAGACGTTTCTACAAAGAGTTTGAAGGAGCAAGCAAAAGCCTAGTGGCTGAGTGTTCTTTCAGAGAGAAACACATGCATTTCATTCTTCTGTGGACAGTTTTCGGCCTGAAATTCATTTGCATTTTGTACTGTGCAGATGTAGCTACCTGCTCGGGAGTTGAGTCATAGAAGCACCTATCCTGCAGGAGCTTATTGCAACATTCATTGTTTGGCTAAGTTCTTTAGGGTTGGTTTTGAAAGGTCTTTCAACTTTGGCAAAATCCCGCTTCGTACGAAATTGTTCCCAGCGCTGTTTCCAAGTGTCCACAAAGAGCTGCTGCTTGAAACTGTCCACATGCACATCTCCCATACTGGTTTGCTCGTTTTACTACCTGGATTTTGTTTTCCTCTTATTTCTTTGAAATGGCAAGCCTTCTTTCTGCATGCCACACACTCCTTGTAGCAGTTTCAGTTTGAAGCATGTTGGTTCTCTCAAAAAGATCTGTAACCTATGTAGAGTGTGTCACTCTCTAGCACTGAATACACAGCTTAGAGCTCCTTTCACCACAGACACGCAAACACATCTTTTTGTGAAAGTCCTACTTCAGGTCACTTGGAAATGTAATGGTTTCATCGAGAACATGAAGTCAATCATGCTTTTGCACTCTGCAACCGATAGAAATGACTTTTTGTACATGCCCGTCTGAAATTCACTGCAAAATGCCCTTCTTTTCAGATTTCTTGAATGTTCTCAACGCATTAGGTGAAAGAGCGTGTTTGAGCAAGAGTGATGCAGTGTGCGTTTTCCTGGATTTCAGGTGATTTGGGAAACATAATCCGCGTTTCTCCACAGTAAGAAACAACATGAGGCTTGCAAGAGATTGAAACAATGCAACCCAAAATGTATTCTAGCAGTGAAAACACACGTTTCTACAAAGACTTTGAAGGAGCAAGCAAAAGCCTAGTGGTTGAGTGTTCTTTTAGAGAGAAACACATGCATTTCATCCTTCTGGAGTGAGTTTTCAGCTTGGAATTCATATGCGTTTTGTACTTGCAGAATGTAGCTACCTGCTCGGGGTTTGTGCCATAGAAGCACCTTTCCTGCAGGAGCTTATTGCAACATTCATTGTTTGGCTAAGTTCTTTAGGGCTGGTATTGGAAGGTCTTTCAGGTTCGTCAAATTCCACATCATACGAAGTTTGTTCACAGCGCTGTTTCCAAGGGTCCACAAAGAGATGCTGCTTGAAACTGTCCACATGCACATCTCCCATACGGGTGTGCTCGTTTCACTACGTGGATTTTGGTTTCTTCTTTCTTTGAAATGACAAGCCTTCTTTCCACGGTTGTCCCATCTTTGGGGAAATTGACCAGAGAAGTCCATTTTTGAAAGGTGCTCTTCTCTGGGATGTGTTCTAAGGCAAACTTCTCCTCGAAAGATGCCTCTATCTGCATGCTACACACACCTTGTAGCAGTCTCAGTTTTAAGTATATTGGTGCTCTCAAAACGCTGTGTAACCTATGTACAGTGTGTCACTCCCCAGCTCTGAATAGACAACGTAAAGCTGCTTTCGCAAACAGATTCGCAAGCACATCTTTTTGTGAAGGTCCTACTTCAGGTCACTTGGAAATGTAAAGGTTTCATCTTGAACATGAAGTCAATCATGCTTTTCCACTCTGCAAACAATAGAAATGAACTTTTGTACATACCCATCTGAATTTCACATCAAAATGCCCTTCTTTTCTGGTTTCTTGAATGTTCTCAACACATTAGGAGAAAGAGCGTGTTTGAGCAAGAGTGATGCAGTGTGCGTTTTCCTGGATTTCAGGTGATTTGGGAAACATAATCCGCGTTTCTCCACAGTAAGAAACAACATGAGGCTTGCAAGAGATTGAAACAATGCAACCCAAAATGTATTCCAGCAGTGAAAACACACGTTTCTACAAAGACTTTGAAGGAGCAAGCAAAAGCCTAGTGGCTGAGTGTTCTTTCAGAGAGAAACACATGCATTTCATCCTTCTGGAGTGAGTTTTCAGCTTGGAATTCATATGCGTTTTGAACTTGCAGAATGTAGCTACCTGCTCGGGGTTTGTGCCATAGAAGCACCTTTCCTGCAGGAGCTTATTGCAACATTCGTTGTTTGGCTAAGTTCTTTAGGGCTGGTTTTGGAAGGTCTTTCATGTTGGTCAAATTCCACTTCCTACGAAGTTTGTTCACAGCGCTGTTTCCAAGGGTCCACAAAGAGATGCTGCTTGAAACTGTCCACATGCACATCTCCCATACGGGTGTGCTCGTTTCACTACGTGGATTTTGGTTTCTTCTTTCTTTGAAATGACAAGCCTTCTTTCCACGGTTGTCCCATCTTTGGGGAAATTGACCAGAGAAGTCCATTTTTGAAAGGTGCTCTTCTCTGGGATGTGTTCTAAGGCAAACTTCTCCTCGAAAGATGCCTCTATCTGCATGCTACACACACCTTGTAGCAGTCTCAGTTTTAAGTATATTGGTGCTCTCAAAACGCTGTGTAACCTATGTACAGTGTGTCACTCCCCAGCACTGAATACACAACATAGATCTCCTTTCAACACAGACACGCAAACACATCTTTTTGTGAAAGTCCTACTTCAGGTCACTTGCAAATGTAAAGGTTTCATCTTGAACACGAAGTCAATCATGCTTTTGCACTCTGCAACCAATAGAAATGACTTTTTGTACATACCCATCTGATTTCACATCAAAATGCCCTTCTTTTCTGGTTTCTTGAATGTTCTCAACACATTAGGAGAAAGAGCGTGTTTGAGCAAGAGTGATGCAGTGTGCGTTTTCCTGGATTTCAGGTGATTTGGGAAACATAATCCGCGTTTCTCCACAGTAAGAAACAACATGAGGCTTGCAAGAGATTGAAACAATGCAACCCAAAATGTATTCTAGCAGTGAAAACACACGTTTCTACAAAGACTTTGAAGGAGCAAGCAAAAGCCTAGTGGCTGAGTGTTCTTTCAGAGAGAAACACATGCATTTCATCCTTCTGGAGTGAGTTTTCAGCTTGGAATTCATATGCGTTTTGTACTTGCAGAATGTAGCTACCTGCTCGGGGTTTGTGCCATAGAAGCACCTTTCCTGCAGGAGCTTATTGCAACATTCGTTGTTTGGCCAAGTTCTTTAGGGCTGGTTTTGGAAGGTCTTTCAGGTTGGTCAAATTCCACTTCCTACGAAGTTTTTTCACAGCGCTGTTTCCAAGTGTCCACAAAGAGCTGCTGCTTGAAACTGTCCACATGCACATCTCCCATACTGGTGTGCTCGTTTTACTACCTGGATTTTAGTTTCCTCTTCTTTCTTTGAAATGACAAGCCTTCTTTCTGCATGCAACACACCTTGTAGCAGTTTTAGTTTGAAGCATGTTGGTGCTCTCAAAACGCTGTGGAACCTATGTAGAGTGTTTCACTCTCCAGCACTGAATACACAACTTAGAACTCCTTTCACCACAGACACGCAAACACATCTCTTTGTGAAAGTCTTAATTCAAGTCACTTGGAAATGTAAGGGCTTCATCGAGAACATGAAGGCAATCATGCTTTCGCACTCTGCAACTAATAGAAATGACCTCTTGTACATGCCTGTCTGAATTTCACTGCAAAATGCCCTACTTTTCTGGTTTCTTGAATGTTCTCAACGCATTAGGAGAAAGAGCGTGTTTGAGCAAGAGTGATGCAGTGTGCGGTTTCCTGGATTCAAGTGATTTGGGAAACATACTCCTTGTTTTGTCACATTGTCCGAGAAACAACATGAGGTTTGCAAGAGATTGAAACAATGCATCCCAAAGCGCATTCCAGCAGTGAAAAGAGACGTTTCTACAAAGAGTTTGAAGGAGCAAGCAAAAGCCTAGTGGCTGAGTGTTCTTTCAGAGAGAAACACATGCATTTCATTCTTCTGTGGACAGTTTTCGGCCTGAAATTCATTTGCATTTTGTACTGTGCAGATGTAGCTACCTGCTCGGGAGTTGAGTCATAGAAGCACCTATCCTGCAGGAGCTTATTGCAACATTCATTGTTTGGCTAAGTTCTTTAGGGTTGGTTTTGAAAGGTCTTTCAACTTTGGCAAAATCCCGCTTCGTACGAAATTGTTCCCAGCGCTGTTTCCAAGTGTCCACAAAGAGCTGCTGCTTGAAACTGTCCACATGCACATCTCCCATACTGGTTTGCTCGTTTTACTACCTGGATTTTGTTTTCCTCTTATTTCTTTGAAATGGCAAGCCTTCTTTCTGCATGCCACACACTCCTTGTAGCAGTTTCAGTTTGAAGCATGTTGGTTCTCTCAAAAAGATCTGTAACCTATGTAGAGTGTGTCACTCTCTAGCACTGAATACACAGCTTAGAGCTCCTTTCACCACAGACACGCAAACACATCTTTTTGTGAAAGTCCTACTTCAGGTCACTTGGAAATGTAATGGTTTCATCGAGAACATGAAGTCAATCATGCTTTTGCACTCTGCAACCGATAGAAATGACTTTTTGTACATGCCCGTCTGAAATTCACTGCAAAATGCTCTTCTTTTCAGATTTCTTGAATGTTCTCAACGCATTAGGTGAAAGAGCGTGTTTGAGCAAGAGTGATGCAGTGTGCGTTTTCCTGGATTTCAGGTGATTTGGGAAACATAATCCGCGTTTCTCCACAGTAAGAAACAACATGAGGCTTGCAAGAGATTGAAACAATGCAACCCAAAATGTATTCTAGCAGTGAAAACACACGTTTCTACAAAGACTTTGAAGGAGCAAGCAAAAGCCTAGTGGCTGAGTGTTCTTTCAGAGAGAAACACATGCATTTCATCCTTCTGGAGTGAGTTTTCAGCTTGGAATTCATATGCGTTTTGTACTTGCAGAATGTAGCTACCTGCTCGGGGTTTGTGCCATAGAAGCACCTTTCCTGCAGGAGCTTATTGCAACATTCGTTGTTTGGCCAAGTTCTTTAGGGCTGGTTTTGGAAGGTCTTTCAGGTTCGTCAAATTCCACATCATACGAAGTTTTTTCACAGCGCTGTTTCCAAGGGTCCACAAAGAGATGCTGCTTGAAACTGTCCACATGCACATCTCCCATACGGGTGTGCTCGTTTCACTACGTGGATTTTGGTTTCTTCTTTCTTTGAAATGACAAGCCTTCTTTCCACGGTTGTCCCATCTTTGGGGAAATTGACCAGAGAAGTCCATTTTTGAAAGGTGCTCTTCTCTGGGATGTGTTCTAAGGCAAACTTCTCCTCGAAAGATGCCTCTATCTGCATGCTACACACACCTTGTAGCAGTCTCAGTTTTAAGTATATTGGTGCTCTCAAAACGCTGTGTAACCTATGTACAGTGTGTCACTTCCCAGCTCTGAATAGACAACGTAAAGCTGCTTTCGCAAACAGATTCGCAAGCACATCTTTTTGTGAAGGTCCTACTTCAGGTCACTTGGAAATGTAAAGGTTTCATCTTGAACATGAAGTCAATCATGCTTTTCCACTCTGCAAGCAATAGAAATGAACTTTTGTACATACCCATCTGAATTTCACATCAAAATGCCCTTCTTTTCTGGTTTCTTGAATGTTCTCAACACATTAGGAGAAAGAGCGTGTTTGAGCAAGAGTGATGCAGTGTGCGTTTTCCTGGATTTCAGGTGATTTGGGAAACATAATCCGCGTTTCTCCACAGTAAGAAACAACATGAGGCTTGCAAGAGATTGAAACAATGCAACCCAAAATGTATTCCAGCAGTGAAAACACACGTTTCTACAAAGACTTTGAAGGAGCAAGCAAAAGCCTAGTGGCTGAGTGTTCTTTCAGAGAGAAACACATGCATTTCATCCTTCTGGAGTGAGTTTTCAGCTTGGAATTCATATGCGTTTTGAACTTGCAGAATGTAGCTACCTGCTCGGGGTTTGTGCCATAGAAGCACCTTTCCTGCAGGAGCTTATTGCAACATTCGTTGTTTGGCTAAGTTCTTTAGGGCTGGTTTTGGAAGGTCTTTCATGTTGGTCAAATTCCACTTTCTACGAAGTTTGTTCACAGCGCTGTTTCCAAGGGTCCACAAAGAGATGCTGCTTGAAACTGTCCACATGCACATCTCCCATACGGGTGTGCTCGTTTCACTACGTGGATTTTGGTTTCTTCTTTCTTTGAAATGACAAGCCTTCTTTCCACGGTTGTCCCATCTTTGGGGAAATTGACCAGAGAAGTCCATTTTTGAAAGGTGCTCTTCTCTGGGATGTGTTCTAAGGCAAACTTCTCCTCGAAAGATGCCTCTATCTGCATGCTACACACACCTTGTAGCAGTCTCAGTTTTAAGTATATTGGTGCTCTCAAAACGCTGTGTAACCTATGTACAGTGTGTCACTCCCCAGCACTGAATACACAACATAGATCTCCTTTCAACACAGACACGCAAACACATCTTTTTGTGAAAGTCCTACTTCAGGTCACTTGGAAATGTAAAGGTTTCATCTTGAACACGAAGTCAATCATGCTTTTGCACTCTGCAACCAATAGAAATGACTTTTTGTACATACCCATCTGATTTCACATCAAAATGCCCTTCTTTTCTGGTTTCTTGAATGTTCTCAACACATTAGGAGAAAGAGCGTGTTTGAGCAAGAGTGATGCAGTGTGCGTTTTCCTGGATTTCAGGTGATTTGGGAAACATAATCCGCGTTTCTCCACAGTAAGAAACAACATGAGGCTTGCAAGAGATTGAAACAATGCAACCCAAAATGTATTCTAGCAGTGAAAACACACGTTTCTACAAAGACTTTGAAGGAGCAAGCAAAAGCCTAGTGGCTGAGTGTTCTTTCAGAGAGAAACACATGCATTTCATCCTTCTGGAGTGAGTTTTCAGCTTGGAATTCATATGCGTTTTGTACTTGCAGAATGTAGCTACCTGCTCGGGGTTTGTGCCATAGAAGCACCTTTCCTGCAGGAGCTTATTGCAACATTCGTTGTTTGGCCAAGTTCTTTAGGGCTGGTTTTGGAAGGTCTTTCAGGTTGGTCAAATTCCACTTCCTACGAAGTTTTTTCACAGCGCTGTTTCCAAGTGTCCACAAAGAGCTGCTGCTTGAAACTGTCCACATGCACATCTCCCATACTGGTGTGCTCGTTTTACTACCTGGATTTTAGTTTCCTCTTCTTTCTTTGAAATGACAAGCCTTCTTTCTGCATGCAACACACCTTGTAGCAGTTTTAGTTTGAAGCATGTTGGTGCTCTCAAAACGCTGTGGAACCTATGTAGAGTGTTTCACTCTCCAGCACTGAATACACAACTTAGAACTCCTTTCACCACAGACACGCAAACACATCTCTTTGTGAAAGTCTTAATTCAAGTCACTTGGAAATGTAAGGGCTTCATCGAGAACATGAAGGCAATCATGCTTTCGCACTCTGCAACTAATAGAAATGACCTCTTGTACATGCCTGTCTGAATTTCACTGCAAAATGCCCTACTTTTCTGGTTTCTTGAATGTTCTCAACGCATTAGGAGAAAGAGCGTGTTTGAGCAAGAGTGATGCAGTGTGCGGTTTCCTGGATTCAAGTGATTTGGGAAACATACTCCTTGTTTTGTCACATTGTCCGAGAAACAACATGAGGTTTGCAAGAGATTGAAACAATGCATCCCAAAGCGCATTCCAGCAGTGAAAAGAGACGTTTCTACAAAGAGTTTGAAGGAGCAAGCAAAAGCCTAGTGGCTGAGTGTTCTTTCAGAGAGAAACACATGCATTTCATTCTTCTGTGGACAGTTTTCGGCCTGAAATTCATTTGCATTTTGTACTGTGCAGATGTAGCTACCTGCTCGGGAGTTGAGTCATAGAAGCACCTATCCTGCAGGAGCTTATTGCAACATTCATTGTTTGGCTAAGTTCTTTAGGGTTGGTTTTGAAAGGTCTTTCAACTTTGGCAAAATCCCGCTTCGTACGAAATTGTTCCCAGCGCTGTTTCCAAGTGTCCACAAAGAGCTGCTGCTTGAAACTGTCCACATGCACATCTCCCATACTGGTTTGCTCGTTTTACTACCTGGATTTTGTTTTCCTCTTATTTCTTTGAAATGGCAAGCCTTCTTTCTGCATGCCACACACTCCTTGTAGCAGTTTCAGTTTGAAGCATGTTGGTTCTCTCAAAAAGATCTGTAACCTATGTAGAGTGTGTCACTCTCTAGCACTGAATACACAGCTTAGAGCTCCTTTCACCACAGACACGCAAACACATCTTTTTGTGAAAGTCCTACTTCAGGTCACTTGGAAATGTAATGGTTTCATCGAGAACATGAAGTCAATCATGCTTTTGCACTCTGCAACCGATAGAAATGACTTTTTGTACATGCCCGTCTGAAATTCACTGCAAAATGCCCTTCTTTTCAGATTTCTTGAATGTTCTCAACGCATTAGGTGAAAGAGCGTGTTTGAGCAAGAGTGATGCAGTGTGCGTTTTCCTGGATTTCAAGTGATTTGGGAAACATAATCTGCATTTCTCCACAGGAAGAAACAACATGAGGCTTGCAAGAGATGGAAACAATGCATCCCAAAACGTATTCCAGCAGTGAAAACACACGTTCCTACAAAGACTTTGAAGGAGCAAGCAAAAGCCTAGTGGCTGAGTGTTCTTTCAGAGAGAAACACATGCATTTCATCCTTCTGGAGTGAGTTTTCAGCTTGGAATTCATATGCGTTTTGTACTTGCAGAATGTAGCTACCTGCTCGGGGTTTGTGCCATAGAAGCACCTTTCCTGCAGGAGCTTATTGCAACATTCGTTGTTTGGCTAAGTTCTTTAGGGCTGGTTTTGGAAGGTCTTTCATGTTGGTCAAATTCCACTTCCTACGAAGTTTGTTCACAGCGCTGTTTCCAAGGGTCCACAAAGAGATGCTGCTTGAAACTGTCCACATGCACATCTCCCATACGGGTGTGCTCGTTTCACTACGTGGATTTTGGTTTCTTCTTTCTTTGAAATGACAAGCCTTCTTTCCACGGTTGTCCCATCTTTGGGGAAATTGACCAGAGAAGTCCATTTTTGAAAGGTGCTCTTCTCTGGGATGTGTTCTAAGGCAAACTTCTCCTCGAAAGATGCCTCTATCTGCATGCTACACACACCTTGTAGCAGTCTCAGTTTTAAGTATATTGGTGCTCTCAAAACGCTGTGTAACCTATGTACAGTGTGTCACTCCCCAGCACTGAATACACAACATAGATCTCCTTTCAACACAGACACGCAAACACATCTTTTTGTGAAAGTCCTACTTCAGGTCACTTGCAAATGTAAAGGTTTCATCTTGAACACGAAGTCAATCATGCTTTTGCACTCTGCAACCAATAGAAATGACTTTTTGTACATACCCATCTGATTTCACATCAAAATGCCCTTCTTTTCTGGTTTCTTGAATGTTCTCAACACATTAGGAGAAAGAGCGTGTTTGAGCAAGAGTGATGCAGTGTGCGTTTTCCTGGATTTCAGGTGATTTGGGAAACATAATCCGCGTTTCTCCACAGTAAGAAACAACATGAGGCTTTCAAGAGATTGAAACAATGCAACCCAAAATGTATTCCAGCAGTGAAAACACACGTTTCTACAAAGACTTTGAAGGAGCAAGCAAAAGCCTAGTGGCTGAGTGTTCTTTCAGAGAGAAACACATGCATTTCATCCTTCTGGAGTGAGTTTTCAGCTTGGAATTCATATGCGTTTTGAACTTGCAGAATGTAGCTACCTGCTCGGGGTTTGTGCCATAGAAGCACCTTTCCTGCAGGAGCTTATTGCAACATTCGTTGTTTGGCTAAGTTCTTTAGGGCTGGTTTTGGAAGGTCTTTCATGTTGGTCAAATTCCACTTCCTACGAAGTTTGTTCACAGCGCTGTTTCCAAGGGTCCACAAAGAGATGCTGCTTGAAACTGTCCACATGCACATCTCCCATACGGGTGTGCTCGTTTCACTACGTGGATTTTGGTTTCTTCTTTCTTTGAAATGACAAGCCTTCTTTCCACGGTTGTCCCATCTTTGGGGAAATTGACCAGAGAAGTCCATTTTTGAAAGGTGCTCTTCTCTGGGATGTGTTCTAAGGCAAACTTCTCCTCGAAAGATGCCTCTATCTGCATGCTACACACACCTTGTAGCAGTCTCAGTTTTAAGTATATTGGTGCTCTCAAAACGCTGTGTAACCTATGTACAGTGTGTCACTCCCCAGCACTGAATACACAACATAGATCTCCTTTCAACACAGACACGCAAACACATCTTTTTGTGAAAGTCCTTCTTCAGGTCACTTGGAAATGTAAAGGTTTCATCTTGAACACGAAGTCAATCATGCTTTTGCACTCTGCAACCAATAGAAATGACTTTTTGTACATACCCATCTGATTTCACATCAAAATGCCCTTCTTTTCTGGTTTCTTGAATGTTCTCAACACATTAGGAGAAAGAGCGTGTTTGAGCAAGAGTGATGCAGTGTGCGTTTTCCTGGATTTCAGGTGATTTGGGAAACATAATCCGCGTTTCTCCACAGTAAGAAACAACATGAGGCTTGCAAGAGATTGAAACAATGCAACCCAAAATGTATTCTAGCAGTGAAAACACACGTTTCTACAAAGACTTTGAAGGAGCAAGCAAAAGCCTAGTGGCTGAGTGTTCTTTCAGAGAGAAACACATGCATTTCATCCTTCTGGAGTGAGTTTTCAGCTTGGAATTCATATGCGTTTTGTACTTGCAGAATGTAGCTACCTGCTCGGGGTTTGTGCCATAGAAGCACCTTTCCTGCAGGAGCTTATTGCAACATTCGTTGTTTGGCCAAGTTCTTTAGGGCTGGTTTTGGAAGGTCTTTCAGGTTGGTCAAATTCCACTTCCTACGAAGTTTTTTCACAGCGCTGTTTCCAAGTGTCCACAAAGAGCTGCTGCTTGAAACTGTCCACATGCACATCTCCCATACTGGTGTGCTCGTTTTACTACCTGGATTTTAGTTTCCTCTTCTTTCTTTGAAATGACAAGCCTTCTTTCTGCATGCAACACACCTTGTAGCAGTTTTAGTTTGAAGCATGTTGGTGCTCTCAAAACGCTGTGGAACCTATGTAGAGTGTTTCACTCTCCAGCACTGAATACACAACTTAGAACTCCTTTCACCACAGACACGCAAACACATCTCTTTGTGAAAGTCTTAATTCAAGTCACTTGGAAATGTAAGGGCTTCATCGAGAACATGAAGGCAATCATGCTTTCGCACTCTGCAACTAATAGAAATGACCTCTTGTACATGCCTGTCTGAATTTCACTGCAAAATGCCCTACTTTTCTGGTTTCTTGAATGTTCTCAACGCATTAGGAGAAAGAGCGTGTTTGAGCAAGAGTGATGCAGTGTGCGGTTTCCTGGATTCAAGTGATTTGGGAAACATACTCCTTGTTTTGTCACATTGTCCGAGAAACAACATGAGGTTTGCAAGAGATTGAAACAATGCATCCCAAAGCGCATTCCAGCAGTGAAAAGAGACGTTTCTACAAAGAGTTTGAAGGAGCAAGCAAAAGCCTAGTGGCTGAGTGTTCTTTCAGAGAGAAACACATGCATTTCATTCTTCTGTGGACAGTTTTCGGCCTGAAATTCATTTGCATTTTGTACTGTGCAGATGTAGCTACCTGCTCGGGAGTTGAGTCATAGAAGCACCTATCCTGCAGGAGCTTATTGCAACATTCATTGTTTGGCTAAGTTCTTTAGGGTTGGTTTTGAAAGGTCTTTCAACTTTGGCAAAATCCCGCTTCGTACGAAATTGTTCCCAGCGCTGTTTCCAAGTGTCCACAAAGAGCTGCTGCTTGAAACTGTCCACATGCACATCTCCCATACTGGTTTGCTCGTTTTACTACCTGGATTTTGTTTTCCTCTTATTTCTTTGAAATGGCAAGCCTTCTTTCTGCATGCCACACACTCCTTGTAGCAGTTTCAGTTTGAAGCATGTTGGTTCTCTCAAAAAGATCTGTAACCTATGTAGAGTGTGTCACTCTCTAGCACTGAATACACAGCTTAGAGCTCCTTTCACCACAGACACGCAAACACATCTTTTTGTGAAAGTCCTACTTCAGGTCACTTGGAAATGTAATGGTTTCATCGAGAACATGAAGTCAATCATGCTTTTGCACTCTGCAACCGATAGAAATGACTTTTTGTACATGCCCGTCTGAAATTCACTGCAAAATGCCCTTCTTTTCAGATTTCTTGAATGTTCTCAACGCATTAGGTGAAAGAGCGTGTTTGAGCAAGAGTGATGCAGTGTGCGTTTTCCTGGATTTCAGGTGATTTGGGAAACATAATCCGCGTTTCTCCACAGTAAGAAACAACATGAGGCTTGCAAGAGATTGAAACAATGCAACCCAAAATGTATTCTAGCAGTGAAAACACACGTTTCTACAAAGACTTTGAAGGAGCAAGCAAAAGCCTAGTGGCTGAGTGTTCTTTCAGAGAGAAACACATGCATTTCATCCTTCTGGAGTGAGTTTTCAGCTTGGAATTCATATGCGTTTTGTACTTGCAGAATGTAGCTACCTGCTCGGGGTTTGTGCCATAGAAGCACCTTTCCTGCAGGAGCTTATTGCAACATTCGTTGTTTGGCCAAGTTCTTTAGGGCTGGTTTTGGAAGGTCTTTCAGGTTCGTCAAATTCCACATCATACGAAGTTTTTTCACAGCGCTGTTTCCAAGGGTCCACAAAGAGATGCTGCTTGAAACTGTCCACATGCACATCTCCCATACGGGTGTGCTCGTTTCACTACGTGGATTTTGGTTTCTTCTTTCTTTGAAATGACAAGCCTTCTTTCCACGGTTGTCCCATCTTTGGGGAAATTGACCAGAGAAGTCCATTTTTGAAAGGTGCTCTTCTCTGGGATGTGTTCTAAGGCAAACTTCTCCTCGAAAGATGCCTCTATCTGCATGCTACACACACCTTGTAGCAGTCTCAGTTTTAAGTATATTGGTGCTCTCAAAACGCTGTGTAACCTATGTACAGTGTGTCACTCCCCAGCTCTGAATAGACAACGTAAAGCTGCTTTCGCAAACAGATTCGCAAGCACATCTTTTTGTGAAGGTCCTACTTCAGGTCACTTGGAAATGTAAAGGTTTCATCTTGAACATGAAGTCAATCATGCTTTTCCACTCTGCAAGCAATAGAAATGAACTTTTGTACATACCCATCTGAATTTCACATCAAAATGCCCTTCTTTTCTGGTTTCTTGAATGTTCTCAACACATTAGGAGAAAGAGCGTGTTTGAGCAAGAGTGATGCAGTGTGCGTTTTCCTGGATTTCAGGTGATTTGGGAAACATAATCCGCGTTTCTCCACAGTAAGAAACAACATGAGGCTTTCAAGAGATTGAAACAATGCAACCCAAAATGTATTCCAGCAGTGAAAACACACGTTTCTACAAAGACTTTGAAGGAGCAAGCAAAAGCCTAGTGGCTGAGTGTTCTTTCAGAGAGAAACACATGCATTTCATCCTTCTGGAGTGAGTTTTCAGCTTGGAATTCATATGCGTTTTGAACTTGCAGAATGTAGCTACCTGCTCGGGGTTTGTGCCATAGAAGCACCTTTCCTGCAGGAGCTTATTGCAACATTCGTTGTTTGGCTAAGTTCTTTAGGGCTGGTTTTGGAAGGTCTTTCATGTTGGTCAAATTCCACTTCCTACGAAGTTTGTTCACAGCGCTGTTTCCAAGGGTCCACAAAGAGATGCTGCTTGAAACTGTCCACATGCACATCTCCCATACGGGTGTGCTCGTTTCACTACGTGGATTTTGGTTTCTTCTTTCTTTGAAATGACAAGCCTTCTTTCCACGGTTGTCCCATCTTTGGGGAAATTGACCAGAGAAGTCCATTTTTGAAAGGTGCTCTTCTCTGGGATGTGTTCTAAGGCAAACTTCTCCTCGAAAGATGCCTCTATCTGCATGCTACACACACCTTGTAGCAGTCTCAGTTTTAAGTATATTGGTGCTCTCAAAACGCTGTGTAACCTATGTACAGTGTGTCACTCCCCAGCACTGAATACACAACATAGATCTCCTTTCAACACAGACACGCAAACACATCTTTTTGTGAAAGTCCTACTTCAGGTCACTTGGAAATGTAAAGGTTTCATCTTGAACACGAAGTCAATCATGCTTTTGCACTCTGCAACCAATAGAAATGACTTTTTGTACATACCCATCTGATTTCACATCAAAATGCCCTTCTTTTCTGGTTTCTTGAATGTTCTCAACACATTAGGAGAAAGAGCGTGTTTGAGCAAGAGTGATGCAGTGTGCGTTTTCCTGGATTTCAAGTGATTTGGGAAACATAATCTGCGTTTCTCCACAGGAAGAAACAACATGAGGCTTGCAAGAGATGGAAACAATGCATCCCAAAACGTATTCCAGCAGTGAAAACACACGTTCCTACAAAGACTTTGAAGGAGCAAGCAAAAGCCTAGTGGCTGAGTGTTCTTTCAGAGAGAAACACATGCATTTCATCCTTCTGGAGTGAGTTTTCAGCTTGGAATTCATATGCGTTTTGTACTTGCAGAATGTAGCTACCTGCTCGGGGTTTGTGCCATAGAAGCACCTTTCCTGCAGGAGCTTATTGCAACATTCGTTGTTTGGCCAAGTTCTTTAGGGCTGGTTTTGGAAGGTCTTTCAGGTTGGTCAAATTCCACATCATACGAAGTTTTTTCACAGCGCTGTTTCCAAGTGTCCACAAAGAGCTGCTGCTTGAAACTGTCCACATGCACATCTCCCATACTGGTGTGCTCGTTTTACTACCTGGATTTTAGTTTCCTCTTCTTTCTTTGAAATGACAAGCCTTCTTTCTGCATGCAACACACCTTGTAGCAGTTTTAGTTTGAAGCATGTTGGTGCTCTCAAAACGCTGTGGAACCTATGTAGAGTGTTTCACTCTCCAGCACTGAATACACAACTTAGAACTCCTTTCACCACAGACACGCAAACACATCTCTTTGTGAAAGTCTTAATTCAAGTCACTTGGAAATGTAAGGGCTTCATCGAGAACATGAAGGCAATCATGCTTTCGCACTCTGCAACTAATAGAAATGACCTCTTGTACATGCCTGTCTGAATTTCACTGCAAAATGCCCTACTTTTCTGGTTTCTTGAATGTTCTCAACGCATTAGGAGAAAGAGCGTGTTTGAGCAAGAGTGATGCAGTGTGCGGTTTCCTGGATTCAAGTGATTTGGGAAACATACTCCTTGTTTTGTCACATTGTCCGAGAAACAACATGAGGTTTGCAAGAGATTGAAACAATGCATCCCAAAGCGCATTCCAGCAGTGAAAAGAGACGTTTCTACAAAGAGTTTGAAGGAGCAAGCAAAAGCCTAGTGGCTGAGTGTTCTTTCAGAGAGAAACACATGCATTTCATTCTTCTGTGGACAGTTTTCGGCCTGAAATTCATTTGCATTTTGTACTGTGCAGATGTAGCTACCTGCTCGGGAGTTGAGTCATAGAAGCACCTATCCTGCAGGAGCTTATTGCAACATTCATTGTTTGGCTAAGTTCTTTAGGGTTGGTTTTGAAAGGTCTTTCAACTTTGGCAAAATCCCGCTTCGTACGAAATTGTTCCCAGCGCTGTTTCCAAGTGTCCACAAAGAGCTGCTGCTTGAAACTGTCCACATGCACATCTCCCATACTGGTTTGCTCGTTTTACTACCTGGATTTTGTTTTCCTCTTATTTCTTTGAAATGGCAAGCCTTCTTTCTGCATGCCACACACTCCTTGTAGCAGTTTCAGTTTGAAGCATGTTGGTTCTCTCAAAAAGATCTGTAACCTATGTAGAGTGTGTCACTCTCTAGCACTGAATACACAGCTTAGAGCTCCTTTCACCACAGACACGCAAACACATCTTTTTGTGAAAGTCCTACTTCAGGTCACTTGGAAATGTAATGGTTTCATCGAGAACATGAAGTCAATCATGCTTTTGCACTCTGCAACCGATAGAAATGACTTTTTGTACATGCCCGTCTGAAATTCACTGCAAAATGCCCTTCTTTTCAGATTTCTTGAATGTTCTCAACGCATTAGGTGAAAGAGCGTGTTTGAGCAAGAGTGATGCAGTGTGCGTTTTCCTGGATTTCAAGTGATTTGGGAAACATAATCTGCATTTCTCCACAGGAAGAAACAACATGAGGCTTGCAAGAGATGGAAACAATGCATCCCAAAACGTATTCCAGCAGTGAAAACACACGTTCCTACAAAGACTTTGAAGGAGCAAGCAAAAGCCTAGTGGCTGAGTGTTCTTTCAGAGAGAAACACATGCATTTCATCCTTCTGGAGTGAGTTTTCAGCTTGGAATTCATATGCGTTTTGTACTTGCAGAATGTAGCTACCTGCTCGGGGTTTGTGCCATAGAAGCACCTTTCCTGCAGGAGCTTATTGCAACATTCGTTGTTTGGCTAAGTTCTTTAGGGCTGGTTTTGGAAGGTCTTTCATGTTGGTCAAATTCCACTTCCTACGAAGTTTGTTCACAGCGCTGTTTCCAAGGGTCCACAAAGAGATGCTGCTTGAAACTGTCCACATGCACATCTCCCATACGGGTGTGCTCGTTTCACTACGTGGATTTTGGTTTCTTCTTTCTTTGAAATGACAAGCCTTCTTTCCACGGTTGTCCCATCTTTGGGGAAATTGACCAGAGAAGTCCATTTTTGAAAGGTGCTCTTCTCTGGGATGTGTTCTAAGGCAAACTTCTCCTCGAAAGATGCCTCTATCTGCATGCTACACACACGTTGTAGCAGTCTCAGTTTTAAGTATATTGGTGCTCTCAAAACGCTGTGTAACCTATGTACAGTGTGTCACTCCCCAGCACTGAATACACAACATAGATCTCCTTTCAACACAGACACGCAAACACATCTTTTTGTGAAAGTCCTTCTTCAGGTCACTTGCAAATGTAAAGGTTTCATCTTGAACACGAAGTCAATCATGCTTTTGCACTCTGCAACCAATAGAAATGACTTTTTGTACATACCCATCTGATTTCACATCAAAATGCCCTTCTTTTCTGGTTTCTTGAATGTTCTCAACACATTAGGAGAAAGAGCGTGTTTGAGCAAGAGTGATGCAGTGTGCGTTTTCCTGGATTTCAGGTGATTTGGGAAACATAATCCGCGTTTCTCCACAGTAAGAAACAACATGAGGCTTGCAAGAGATTGAAACAATGCAACCCAAAATGTATTCTAGCAGTGAAAACACACGTTTCTACAAAGACTTTGAAGGAGCAAGCAAAAGCCTAGTGGCTGAGTGTTCTTTCAGAGAGAAACACATGCATTTCATCCTTCTGGAGTGAGTTTTCAGCTTGGAATTCATATGCGTTTTGTACTTGCAGAATGTAGCTACCTGCTCGGGGTTTGTGCCATAGAAGCACCTTTCCTGCAGGAGCTTATTGCAACATTCGTTGTTTGGCCAAGTTCTTTAGGGCTGGTTTTGGAAGGTCTTTCAGGTTGGTCAAATTCCACTTCCTACGAAGTTTTTTCACAGCGCTGTTTCCAAGTGTCCACAAAGAGCTGCTGCTTGAAACTGTCCACATGCACATCTCCCATACTGGTGTGCTCGTTTTACTACCTGGATTTTAGTTTCCTCTTCTTTCTTTGAAATGACAAGCCTTCTTTCTGCATGCAACACACCTTGTAGCAGTTTTAGTTTGAAGCATGTTGGTGCTCTCAAAACGCTGTGGAACCTATGTAGAGTGTTTCACTCTCCAGCACTGAATACACAACTTAGAACTCCTTTCACCACAGACACGCAAACACATCTCTTTGTGAAAGTCTTAATTCAAGTCACTTGGAAATGTAAGGGCTTCATCGAGAACATGAAGGCAATCATGCTTTCGCACTCTGCAACTAATAGAAATGACCTCTTGTACATGCCTGTCTGAATTTCACTGCAAAATGCCCTACTTTTCTGGTTTCTTGAATGTTCTCAACGCATTAGGAGAAAGAGCGTGTTTGAGCAAGAGTGATGCAGTGTGCGGTTTCCTGGATTCAAGTGATTTGGGAAACATACTCCTTGTTTTGTCACATTGTCCGAGAAACAACATGAGGTTTGCAAGAGATTGAAACAATGCATCCCAAAGCGCATTCCAGCAGTGAAAAGAGACGTTTCTACAAAGAGTTTGAAGGAGCAAGCAAAAGCCTAGTGGCTGAGTGTTCTTTCAGAGAGAAACACATGCATTTCATTCTTCTGTGGACAGTTTTCGGCCTGAAATTCATTTGCATTTTGTACTGTGCAGATGTAGCTACCTGCTCGGGAGTTGAGTCATAGAAGCACCTATCCTGCAGGAGCTTATTGCAACATTCATTGTTTGGCTAAGTTCTTTAGGGTTGGTTTTGAAAGGTCTTTCAACTTTGGCAAAATCCCGCTTCGTACGAAATTGTTCCCAGCGCTGTTTCCAAGTGTCCACAAAGAGCTGCTGCTTGAAACTGTCCACATGCACATCTCCCATACTGGTTTGCTCGTTTTACTACCTGGATTTTGTTTTCCTCTTATTTCTTTGAAATGGCAAGCCTTCTTTCTGCATGCCACACACTCCTTGTAGCAGTTTCAGTTTGAAGCATGTTGGTTCTCTCAAAAAGATCTGTAACCTATGTAGAGTGTGTCACTCTCTAGCACTGAATACACAGCTTAGAGCTCCTTTCACCACAGACACGCAAACACATCTTTTTGTGAAAGTCCTACTTCAGGTCACTTGGAAATGTAATGGTTTCATCGAGAACATGAAGTCAATCATGCTTTTGCACTCTGCAACCGATAGAAATGACTTTTTGTACATGCCCGTCTGAAATTCACTGCAAAATGCCCTTCTTTTCAGATTTCTTGAATGTTCTCAACGCATTAGGTGAAAGAGCGTGTTTGAGCAAGAGTGATGCAGTGTGCGTTTTCCTGGATTTCAAGTGATTTGGGAAACATAATCTGCATTTCTCCACAGGAAGAAACAACATGAGGCTTGCAAGAGATGGAAACAATGCATCCCAAAACGTATTCCAGCAGTGAAAACACACGTTCCTACAAAGACTTTGAAGGAGCAAGCAAAAGCCTAGTGGCTGAGTGTTCTTTCAGAGAGAAACACATGCATTTCATCCTTCTGGAGTGAGTTTTCAGCTTGGAATTCATATGCGTTTTGTACTTGCAGAATGTAGCTACCTGCTCGGGGTTTGTGCCATAGAAGCACCTTTCCTGCAGGAGCTTATTGCAACATTCGTTGTTTGGCCAAGTTCTTTAGGGCTGGTTTTGGAAGGTCTTTCAGGTTGGTCAAATTCCACATCATACGAAGTTTTTTCACAGCGCTGTTTCCAAGTGTCCACAAAGAGCTGCTGCTTGAAACTGTCCACATGCACATCTCCCATACTGGTGTGCTCGTTTTACTACCTGGATTTTAGTTTCCTCTTCTTTCTTTGAAATGACAAGCCTTCTTTCTGCATGCAACACACCTTGTAGCAGTTTTAGTTTGAAGCATGTTGGTGCTCTCAAAACGCTGTGGAACCTATGTAGAGTGTTTCACTCTCCAGCACTGAATACACAACTTAGAACTCCTTTCACCACAGACACGCAAACACATCTCTTTGTGAAAGTCTTAATTCAAGTCACTTGGAAATGTAAGGGCTTCATCGAGAACATGAAGGCAATCATGCTTTCGCACTCTGCAACTAATAGAAATGACCTCTTGTACATGCCTGTCTGAATTTCACTGCAAAATGCCCTACTTTTCTGGTTTCTTGAATGTTCTCAACGCATTAGGAGAAAGAGCGTGTTTGAGCAAGAGTGATGCAGTGTGCGGTTTCCTGGATTCAAGTGATTTGGGAAACATACTCCTTGTTTTGTCACATTGTCCGAGAAACAACATGAGGTTTGCAAGAGATTGAAACAATGCATCCCAAAGCGCATTCCAGCAGTGAAAAGAGACGTTTCTACAAAGAGTTTGAAGGAGCAAGCAAAAGCCTAGTGGCTGAGTGTTCTTTCAGAGAGAAACACATGCATTTCATTCTTCTGTGGACAGTTTTCGGCCTGAAATTCATTTGCATTTTGTACTGTGCAGATGTAGCTACCTGCTCGGGAGTTGAGTCATAGAAGCACCTATCCTGCAGGAGCTTATTGCAACATTCATTGTTTGGCTAAGTTCTTTAGGGTTGGTTTTGAAAGGTCTTTCAACTTTGGCAAAATCCCGCTTCGTACGAAATTGTTCCCAGCGCTGTTTCCAAGTGTCCACAAAGAGCTGCTGCTTGAAACTGTCCACATGCACATCTCCCATACTGGTTTGCTCGTTTTACTACCTGGATTTTGTTTTCCTCTTATTTCTTTGAAATGGCAAGCCTTCTTTCTGCATGCCACACACTCCTTGTAGCAGTTTCAGTTTGAAGCATGTTGGTTCTCTCAAAAAGATCTGTAACCTATGTAGAGTGTGTCACTCTCTAGCACTGAATACACAGCTTAGAGCTCCTTTCACCACAGACACGCAAACACATCTTTTTGTGAAAGTCCTACTTCAGGTCACTTGGAAATGTAATGGTTTCATCGAGAACATGAAGTCAATCATGCTTTTGCACTCTGCAACCGATAGAAATGACTTTTTGTACATGCCCGTCTGAAATTCACTGCAAAATGCCCTTCTTTTCAGATTTCTTGAATGTTCTCAACGCATTAGGTGAAAGAGCGTGTTTGAGCAAGAGTGATGCAGTGTGCGTTTTCCTGGATTTCAAGTGATTTGGGAAACATAATCTGCATTTCTCCACAGGAAGAAACAACATGAGGCTTGCAAGAGATGGAAACAATGCATCCCAAAACGTATTCCAGCAGTGAAAACACACGTTCCTACAAAGACTTTGAAGGAGCAAGCAAAAGCCTAGTGGCTGAGTGTTCTTTCAGAGAGAAACACATGCATTTCATCCTTCTGGAGTGAGTTTTCAGCTTGGAATTCATATGCGTTTTGTACTTGCAGAATGTAGCTACCTGCTCGGGGTTTGTGCCATAGAAGCACCTTTCCTGCAGGAGCTTATTGCAACATTCGTTGTTTGGCTAAGTTCTTTAGGGCTGGTTTTGGAAGGTCTTTCATGTTGGTCAAATTCCACTTCCTACGAAGTTTGTTCACAGCGCTGTTTCCAAGGGTCCACAAAGAGATGCTGCTTGAAACTGTCCACATGCACATCTCCCATACGGGTGTGCTCGTTTCACTACGTGGATTTTGGTTTCTTCTTTCTTTGAAATGACAAGCCTTCTTTCCACGGTTGTCCCATCTTTGGGGAAATTGACCAGAGAAGTCCATTTTTGAAAGGTGCTCTTCTCTGGGATGTGTTCTAAGGCAAACTTCTCCTCGAAAGATGCCTCTATCTGCATGCTACACACACCTTGTAGCAGTCTCAGTTTTAAGTATATTGGTGCTCTCAAAACGCTGTGTAACCTATGTACAGTGTGTCACTCCCCAGCACTGAATACACAACATAGATCTCCTTTCAACACAGACACGCAAACACATCTTTTTGTGAAAGTCCTTCTTCAGGTCACTTGCAAATGTAAAGGTTTCATCTTGAACACGAAGTCAATCATGCTTTTGCACTCTGCAACCAATAGAAATGACTTTTTGTACATACCCATCTGATTTCACATCAAAATGCCCTTCTTTTCTGGTTTCTTGAATGTTCTCAACACATTAGGAGAAAGAGCGTGTTTGAGCAAGAGTGATGCAGTGTGCGTTTTCCTGGATTTCAGGTGATTTGGGAAACATAATCCGCGTTTCTCCACAGTAAGAAACAACATGAGGCTTGCAAGAGATTGAAACAATGCAACCCAAAATGTATTCTAGCAGTGAAAACACACGTTTCTACAAAGACTTTGAAGGAGCAAGCAAAAGCCTAGTGGCTGAGTGTTCTTTCAGAGAGAAACACATGCATTTCATCCTTCTGGAGTGAGTTTTCAGCTTGGAATTCATATGCGTTTTGTACTTGCAGAATGTAGCTACCTGCTCGGGGTTTGTGCCATAGAAGCACCTTTCCTGCAGGAGCTTATTGCAACATTCGTTGTTTGGCCAAGTTCTTTAGGGCTGGTTTTGGAAGGTCTTTCAGGTTGGTGAAATTCCACTTCCTACGAAGTTTTTTCACAGCGCTGTTTCCAAGTGTCCACAAAGAGCTGCTGCTTGAAACTGTCCACATGCACATCTCCCATACTGGTGTGCTCGTTTTACTACCTGGATTTTAGTTTCCTCTTCTTTCTTTGAAATGACAAGCCTTCTTTCTGCATGCAACACACCTTGTAGCAGTTTTAGTTTGAAGCATGTTGGTGCTCTCAAAACGCTGTGGAACCTATGTAGAGTGTTTCACTCTCCAGCACTGAATACACAACTTAGAACTCCTTTCACCACAGACACGCAAACACATCTCTTTGTGAAAGTCTTAATTCAAGTCACTTGGAAATGTAAGGGCTTCATCGAGAACATGAAGGCAATCATGCTTTCGCACTCTGCAACTAATAGAAATGACCTCTTGTACATGCCTGTCTGAATTTCACTGCAAAATGCCCTACTTTTCTGGTTTCTTGAATGTTCTCAACGCATTAGGAGAAAGAGCGTGTTTGAGCAAGAGTGATGCAGTGTGCGGTTTCCTGGATTCAAGTGATTTGGGAAACATACTCCTTGTTTTGTCACATTGTCCGAGAAACAACATGAGGTTTGCAAGAGATTGAAACAATGCATCCCAAAGCGCATTCCAGCAGTGAAAAGAGACGTTTCTACAAAGAGTTTGAAGGAGCAAGCAAAAGCCTAGTGGCTGAGTGTTCTTTCAGAGAGAAACACATGCATTTCATTCTTCTGTGGACAGTTTTCGGCCTGAAATTCATTTGCATTTTGTACTGTGCAGATGTAGCTACCTGCTCGGGAGTTGAGTCATAGAAGCACCTATCCTGCAGGAGCTTATTGCAACATTCATTGTTTGGCTAAGTTCTTTAGGGTTGGTTTTGAAAGGTCTTTCAACTTTGGCAAAATCCCGCTTCGTACGAAATTGTTCCCAGCGCTGTTTCCAAGTGTCCACAAAGAGCTGCTGCTTGAAACTGTCCACATGCACATCTCCCATACTGGTTTGCTCGTTTTACTACCTGGATTTTGTTTTCCTCTTATTTCTTTGAAATGGCAAGCCTTCTTTCTGCATGCCACACACTCCTTGTAGCAGTTTCAGTTTGAAGCATGTTGGTTCTCTCAAAAAGATCTGTAACCTATGTAGAGTGTGTCACTCTCTAGCACTGAATACACAGCTTAGAGCTCCTTTCACCACAGACACGCAAACACATCTTTTTGTGAAAGTCCTACTTCAGGTCACTTGGAAATGTAATGGTTTCATCGAGAACATGAAGTCAATCATGCTTTTGCACTCTGCAACCGATAGAAATGACTTTTTGTACATGCCCGTCTGAAATTCACTGCAAAATGCCCTTCTTTTCAGATTTCTTGAATGTTCTCAACGCATTAGGTGAAAGAGCGTGTTTGAGCAAGAGTGATGCAGTGTGCGTTTTCCTGGATTTCAAGTGATTTGGGAAACATAATCTGCATTTCTCCACAGGAAGAAACAACATGAGGCTTGCAAGAGATGGAAACAATGCATCCCAAAACGTATTCCAGCAGTGAAAACACACGTTCCTACAAAGACTTTGAAGGAGCAAGCAAAAGCCTAGTGGCTGAGTGTTCTTTCAGAGAGAAACACATGCATTTCATCCTTCTGGAGTGAGTTTTCAGCTTGGAATTCATATGCGTTTTGTACTTGCAGAATGTAGCTACCTGCTCGGGGTTTGTGCCATAGAAGCACCTTTCCTGCAGGAGCTTATTGCAACATTCGTTGTTTGGCCAAGTTCTTTAGGGCTGGTTTTGGAAGGTCTTTCAGGTTGGTCAAATTCCACATCATACGAAGTTTTTTCACAGCGCTGTTTCCAAGTGTCCACAAAGAGCTGCTGCTTGAAACTGTCCACATGCACATCTCCCATACTGGTGTGCTCGTTTTACTACCTGGATTTTAGTTTCCTCTTCTTTCTTTGAAATGACAAGCCTTCTTTCTGCATGCAACACACCTTGTAGCAGTTTTAGTTTGAAGCATGTTGGTGCTCTCAAAACGCTGTGGAACCTATGTAGAGTGTTTCACTCTCCAGCACTGAATACACAACTTAGAACTCCTTTCACCACAGACACGCAAACACATCTCTTTGTGAAAGTCTTAATTCAAGTCACTTGGAAATGTAAGGGCTTCATCGAGAACATGAAGGCAATCATGCTTTCGCACTCTGCAACTAATAGAAATGACCTCTTGTACATGCCTGTCTGAATTTCACTGCAAAATGCCCTACTTTTCTGGTTTCTTGAATGTTCTCAACGCATTAGGAGAAAGAGCGTGTTTGAGCAAGAGTGATGCAGTGTGCGGTTTCCTGGATTCAAGTGATTTGGGAAACATACTCCTTGTTTTGTCACATTGTCCGAGAAACAACATGAGGTTTGCAAGAGATTGAAACAATGCATCCCAAAGCGCATTCCAGCAGTGAAAAGAGACGTTTCTACAAAGAGTTTGAAGGAGCAAGCAAAAGCCTAGTGGCTGAGTGTTCTTTCAGAGAGAAACACATGCATTTCATTCTTCTGTGGACAGTTTTCGGCCTGAAATTCATTTGCATTTTGTACTGTGCAGATGTAGCTACCTGCTCGGGAGTTGAGTCATAGAAGCACCTATCCTGCAGGAGCTTATTGCAACATTCATTGTTTGGCTAAGTTCTTTAGGGTTGGTTTTGAAAGGTCTTTCAACTTTGGCAAAATCCCGCTTCGTACGAAATTGTTCCCAGCGCTGTTTCCAAGTGTCCACAAAGAGCTGCTGCTTGAAACTGTCCACATGCACATCTCCCATACTGGTTTGCTCGTTTTACTACCTGGATTTTGTTTTCCTCTTATTTCTTTGAAATGGCAAGCCTTCTTTCTGCATGCCACACACTCCTTGTAGCAGTTTCAGTTTGAAGCATGTTGGTTCTCTCAAAAAGATCTGTAACCTATGTAGAGTGTGTCACTCTCTAGCACTGAATACACAGCTTAGAGCTCCTTTCACCACAGACACGCAAACACATCTTTTTGTGAAAGTCCTACTTCAGGTCACTTGGAAATGTAATGGTTTCATCGAGAACATGAAGTCAATCATGCTTTTGCACTCTGCAACCGATAGAAATGACTTTTTGTACATGCCCGTCTGAAATTCACTGCAAAATGCCCTTCTTTTCAGATTTCTTGAATGTTCTCAACGCATTAGGTGAAAGAGCGTGTTTGAGCAAGAGTGATGCAGTGTGCGTTTTCCTGGATTTCAAGTGATTTGGGAAACATAATCTGCATTTCTCCACAGGAAGAAACAACATGAGGCTTGCAAGAGATGGAAACAATGCATCCCAAAACGTATTCCAGCAGTGAAAACACACGTTCCTACAAAGACTTTGAAGGAGCAAGCAAAAGCCTAGTGGCTGAGTGTTCTTTCAGAGAGAAACACATGCATTTCATCCTTCTGGAGTGAGTTTTCAGCTTGGAATTCATATGCGTTTTGTACTTGCAGAATGTAGCTACCTGCTCGGGGTTTGTGCCATAGAAGCACCTTTCCTGCAGGAGCTTATTGCAACATTCGTTGTTTGGCCAAGTTCTTTAGGGCTGGTTTTGGAAGGTCTTTCAGGTTGGTCAAATTCCACATCATACGAAGTTTTTTCACAGCGCTGTTTCCAAGTGTCCACAAAGAGCTGCTGCTTGAAACTGTCCACATGCACATCTCCCATACTGGTGTGCTCGTTTTACTACCTGGATTTTAGTTTCCTCTTCTTTCTTTGAAATGACAAGCCTTCTTTCTGCATGCAACACACCTTGTAGCAGTTTTAGTTTGAAGCATGTTGGTGCTCTCAAAACGCTGTGGAACCTATGTAGAGTGTTTCACTCTCCAGCACTGAATACACAACTTAGAACTCCTTTCACCACAGACACGCAAACACATCTCTTTGTGAAAGTCTTAATTCAAGTCACTTGGAAATGTAAGGGCTTCATCGAGAACATGAAGGCAATCATGCTTTCGCACTCTGCAACTAATAGAAATGACCTCTTGTACATGCCTGTCTGAATTTCACTGCAAAATGCCCTACTTTTCTGGTTTCTTGAATGTTCTCAACGCATTAGGAGAAAGAGCGTGTTTGAGCAAGAGTGATGCAGTGTGCGGTTTCCTGGATTCAAGTGATTTGGGAAACATACTCCTTGTTTTGTCACATTGTCCGAGAAACAACATGAGGTTTGCAAGAGATTGAAACAATGCATCCCAAAGCGCATTCCAGCAGTGAAAAGAGACGTTTCTACAAAGAGTTTGAAGGAGCAAGCAAAAGCCTAGTGGCTGAGTGTTCTTTCAGAGAGAAACACATGCATTTCATTCTTCTGTGGACAGTTTTCGGCCTGAAATTCATTTGCATTTTGTACTGTGCAGATGTAGCTACCTGCTCGGGAGTTGAGTCATAGAAGCACCTATCCTGCAGGAGCTTATTGCAACATTCATTGTTTGGCTAAGTTCTTTAGGGTTGGTTTTGAAAGGTCTTTCAACTTTGGCAAAATCCCGCTTCGTACGAAATTGTTCCCAGCGCTGTTTCCAAGTGTCCACAAAGAGCTGCTGCTTGAAACTGTCCACATGCACATCTCCCATACTGGTTTGCTCGTTTTACTACCTGGATTTTGTTTTCCTCTTATTTCTTTGAAATGGCAAGCCTTCTTTCTGCATGCCACACACTCCTTGTAGCAGTTTCAGTTTGAAGCATGTTGGTTCTCTCAAAAAGATCTGTAACCTATGTAGAGTGTGTCACTCTCTAGCACTGAATACACAGCTTAGAGCTCCTTTCACCACAGACACGCAAACACATCTTTTTGTGAAAGTCCTACTTCAGGTCACTTGGAAATGTAATGGTTTCATCGAGAACATGAAGTCAATCATGCTTTTGCACTCTGCAACCGATAGAAATGACTTTTTGTACATGCCCGTCTGAAATTCACTGCAAAATGCCCTTCTTTTCAGATTTCTTGAATGTTCTCAACGCATTAGGTGAAAGAGCGTGTTTGAGCAAGAGTGATGCAGTGTGCGTTTTCCTGGATTTCAAGTGATTTGGGAAACATAATCTGCATTTCTCCACAGGAAGAAACAACATGAGGCTTGCAAGAGATGGAAACAATGCATCCCAAAACGTATTCCAGCAGTGAAAACACACGTTCCTACAAAGACTTTGAAGGAGCAAGCAAAAGCCTAGTGGCTGAGTGTTCTTTCAGAGAGAAACACATGCATTTCATCCTTCTGGAGTGAGTTTTCAGCTTGGAATTCATATGCGTTTTGTACTTGCAGAATGTAGCTACCTGCTCGGGGTTTGTGCCATAGAAGCACCTTTCCTGCAGGAGCTTATTGCAACATTCGTTGTTTGGCCAAGTTCTTTAGGGCTGGTTTTGGAAGGTCTTTCAGGTTGGTCAAATTCCACATCATACGAAGTTTTTTCACAGCGCTGTTTCCAAGTGTCCACAAAGAGCTGCTGCTTGAAACTGTCCACATGCACATCTCCCATACTGGTGTGCTCGTTTTACTACCTGGATTTTAGTTTCCTCTTCTTTCTTTGAAATGACAAGCCTTCTTTCTGCATGCAACACACCTTGTAGCAGTTTTAGTTTGAAGCATGTTGGTGCTCTCAAAACGCTGTGGAACCTATGTAGAGTGTTTCACTCTCCAGCACTGAATACACAACTTAGAACTCCTTTCACCACAGACACGCAAACACATCTCTTTGTGAAAGTCTTAATTCAAGTCACTTGGAAATGTAAGGGCTTCATCGAGAACATGAAGGCAATCATGCTTTCGCACTCTGCAACTAATAGAAATGACCTCTTGTACATGCCTGTCTGAATTTCACTGCAAAATGCCCTACTTTTCTGGTTTCTTGAATGTTCTCAACGCATTAGGAGAAAGAGCGTGTTTGAGCAAGAGTGATGCAGTGTGCGGTTTCCTGGATTCAAGTGATTTGGGAAACATACTCCTTGTTTTGTCACATTGTCCGAGAAACAACATGAGGTTTGCAAGAGATTGAAACAATGCATCCCAAAGCGCATTCCAGCAGTGAAAAGAGACGTTTCTACAAAGAGTTTGAAGGAGCAAGCAAAAGCCTAGTGGCTGAGTGTTCTTTCAGAGAGAAACACATGCATTTCATTCTTCTGTGGACAGTTTTCGGCCTGAAATTCATTTGCATTTTGTACTGTGCAGATGTAGCTACCTGCTCGGGAGTTGAGTCATAGAAGCACCTATCCTGCAGGAGCTTATTGCAACATTCATTGTTTGGCTAAGTTCTTTAGGGTTGGTTTTGAAAGGTCTTTCAACTTTGGCAAAATCCCGCTTCGTACGAAATTGTTCCCAGCGCTGTTTCCAAGTGTCCACAAAGAGCTGCTGCTTGAAACTGTCCACATGCACATCTCCCATACTGGTTTGCTCGTTTTACTACCTGGATTTTGTTTTCCTCTTATTTCTTTGAAATGGCAAGCCTTCTTTCTGCATGCCACACACTCCTTGTAGCAGTTTCAGTTTGAAGCATGTTGGTTCTCTCAAAAAGATCTGTAACCTATGTAGAGTGTGTCACTCTCTAGCACTGAATACACAGCTTAGAGCTCCTTTCACCACAGACACGCAAACACATCTTTTTGTGAAAGTCCTACTTCAGGTCACTTGGAAATGTAATGGTTTCATCGAGAACATGAAGTCAATCATGCTTTTGCACTCTGCAACCGATAGAAATGACTATTTGTACATGCCCGTCTGAAATTCACTGCAAAATGCCCTTCTTTTCAGATTTCTTGAATGTTCTCAACGCATTAGGTGAAAGAGCGTGTTTGAGCAAGAGTGATGCAGTGTGCGTTTTCCTGGATTTCAAGTGATTTGGGAAACATAATCTGCATTTCTCCACAGGAAGAAACAACATGAGGCTTGCAAGAGATGGAAACAATGCATCCCAAAACGTATTCCAGCAGTGAAAACACACGTTCCTACAAAGACTTTGAAGGAGCAAGCAAAAGCCTAGTGGCTGAGTGTTCTTTCAGAGAGAAACACATGCATTTCATCCTTCTGGAGTGAGTTTTCAGCTTGGAATTCATATGCGTTTTGTACTTGCAGAATGTAGCTACCTGCTCGGGGTTTGTGCCATAGAAGCACCTTTCCTGCAGGAGCTTATTGCAACATTCGTTGTTTGGCTAAGTTCTTTAGGGCTGGTTTTGGAAGGTCTTTCATGTTGGTCAAATTCCACTTCCTACGAAGTTTGTTCACAGCGCTGTTTCCAAGGGTCCACAAAGAGATGCTGCTTGAAACTGTCCACATGCACATCTCCCATACGGGTGTGCTCGTTTCACTACGTGGATTTTGGTTTCTTCTTTCTTTGAAATGACAAGCCTTCTTTCCACGGTTGTCCCATCTTTGGGGAAATTGACCAGAGAAGTCCATTTTTGAAAGGTGCTCTTCTCTGGGATGTGTTCTAAGGCAAACTTCTCCTCGAAAGATGCCTCTATCTGCATGCTACACACACCTTGTAGCAGTCTCAGTTTTAAGTATATTGGTGCTCTCAAAACGCTGTGTAACCTATGTACAGTGTGTCACTCCCCAGCACTGAATACACAACATAGATCTCCTTTCAACACAGACACGCAAACACATCTTTTTGTGAAAGTCCTTCTTCAGGTCACTTGCAAATGTAAAGGTTTCATCTTGAACATGAAGTCAATCATGCTTTTCCACTCTGCAAACAATAGAAATGAACTTTTGTACATACCCATCTGAATTTCACATCAAAATGCCCTTCTTTTCTGGTTTCTTGAATGTTCTCAACACATTAGGAGAAAGAGCGTGTTTGAGCAAGAGTGATGCAGTGTGCGTTTTCCTGGATTTCAGGTGATTTGGGAAACATAATCCGCGTTTCTCCACAGTAAGAAACAACATGAGGCTTGCAAGAGATTGAAACAATGCAACCCAAAATGTATTCTAGCAGTGAAAACACACGTTTCTACAAAGACTTTGAAGGAGCAAGCAAAAGCCTAGTGGCTGAGTGTTCTTTCAGAGAGAAACACATGCATTTCATCCTTCTGGAGTGAGTTTTCAGCTTGGAATTCATATGCGTTTTGAACTTGCAGAATGTAGCTACCTGCTCGGGGTTTGTGCCATAGAAGCACCTTTCCTGCAGGAGCTTATTGCAACATTCGTTGTTTGGCTAAGTTCTTTAGGGCTGGTTTTGGAAGGTCTTTCATGTTGGTCAAATTCCACTTCCTACGAAGTTTGTTCACAGCGCTGTTTCCAAGGGTCCACAAAGAGATGCTGCTTGAAACTGTCCACATGCACATCTCCCATACGGGTGTGCTCGTTTCACTACGTGGATTTTGGTTTCTTCTTTCTTTGAAATGACAAGCCTTCTTTCCACGGTTGTCCCATCTTTGGGGAAATTGACCAGAGAAGTCCATTTTTGAAAGGTGCTCTTCTCTGGGATGTGTTCTAAGGCAAACTTCTCCTCGAAAGATGCCTCTATCTGCATGCTACACACACCTTGTAGCAGTCTCAGTTTTAAGTATATTGGTGCTCTCAAAACGCTGTGTAACCTATGTACAGTGTGTCACTCCCCAGCACTGAATACACAACATAGATCTCCTTTCAACACAGACACGCAAACACATCTTTTTGTGAAAGTCCTACTTCAGGTCACTTGCAAATGTAAAGGTTTCATCTTGAACACGAAGTCAATCATGCTTTTGCACTCTGCAACCAATAGAAATGACTTTTTGTACATACCCATCTGATTTCACATCAAAATGCCCTTCTTTTCTGGTTTCTTGAATGTTCTCAACACATTAGGAGAAAGAGCGTGTTTGAGCAAGAGTGATGCAGTGTGCGTTTTCCTGGATTTCAGGTGATTTGGGAAACATAATCCGCGTTTCTCCACAGTAAGAAACAACATGAGGCTTGCAAGAGATTGAAACAATGCAACCCAAAATGTATTCTAGCAGTGAAAACACACGTTTCTACAAAGACTTTGAAGGAGCAAGCAAAAGCTTAGTGGCTGAGTGTTCTTTCAGAGAGAAACACATGCATTTCATCCTTCTGGAGTGAGTTTTCAGCTTGGAATTCATATGCGTTTTGTACTTGCAGAATGTAGCTACCTGCTCGGGGTTTGTGCCATAGAAGCACCTTTCCTGCAGGAGCTTATTGCAACATTCGTTGTTTGGCCAAGTTCTTTAGGGCTGGTTTTGGAAGGTCTTTCAGGTTGGTCAAATTCCACATCATACGAAGTTTTTTCACAGCGCTGTTTCCAAGTGTCCACAAAGAGCTGCTGCTTGAAACTGTCCACATGCACATCTCCCATACTGGTGTGCTCGTTTTACTACCTGGATTTTAGTTTCCTCTTCTTTCTTTGAAATGACAAGCCTTCTTTCTGCATGCAACACACCTTGTAGCAGTTTTAGTTTGAAGCATGTTGGTGCTCTCAAAACGCTGTGGAACCTATGTAGAGTGTTTCACTCTCCAGCACTGAATACACAACTTAGAACTCCTTTCACCACAGACACGCAAACACATCTCTTTGTGAAAGTCTTAATTCAAGTCACTTGGAAATGTAAGGGCTTCATCGAGAACATGAAGGCAATCATGCTTTCGCACTCTGCAACTAATAGAAATGACCTCTTGTACATGCCTGTCTGAATTTCACTGCAAAATGCCCTACTTTTCTGGTTTCTTGAATGTTCTCAACGCATTAGGAGAAAGAGCGTGTTTGAGCAAGAGTGATGCAGTGTGCGGTTTCCTGGATTCAAGTGATTTGGGAAACATACTCCTTGTTTTGTCACATTGTCCGAGAAACAACATGAGGTTTGCAAGAGATTGAAACAATGCATCCCAAAGCGCATTCCAGCAGTGAAAAGAGACGTTTCTACAAAGAGTTTGAAGGAGCAAGCAAAAGCCTAGTGGCTGAGTGTTCTTTCAGAGAGAAACACATGCATTTCATTCTTCTGTGGACAGTTTTCGGCCTGAAATTCATTTGCATTTTGTACTGTGCAGATGTAGCTACCTGCTCGGGAGTTGAGTCATAGAAGCACCTATCCTGCAGGAGCTTATTGCAACATTCATTGTTTGGCTAAGTTCTTTAGGGTTGGTTTTGAAAGGTCTTTCAACTTTGGCAAAATCCCGCTTCGTACGAAATTGTTCCCAGCGCTGTTTCCAAGTGTCCACAAAGAGCTGCTGCTTGAAACTGTCCACATGCACATCTCCCATACTGGTTTGCTCGTTTTACTACCTGGATTTTGTTTTCCTCTTATTTCTTTGAAATGGCAAGCCTTCTTTCTGCATGCCACACACTCCTTGTAGCAGTTTCAGTTTGAAGCATGTTGGTTCTCTCAAAAAGATCTGTAACCTATGTAGAGTGTGTCACTCTCTAGCACTGAATACACAGCTTAGAGCTCCTTTCACCACAGACACGCAAACACATCTTTTTGTGAAAGTCCTACTTCAGGTCACTTGGAAATGTAATGGTTTCATCGAGAACATGAAGTCAATCATGCTTTTGCACTCTGCAACCGATAGAAATGACTTTTTGTACATGCCCGTCTGAAATTCACTGCAAAATGCCCTTCTTTTCAGATTTCTTGAATGTTCTCAACGCATTAGGTGAAAGAGCGTGTTTGAGCAAGAGTGATGCAGTGTGCGTTTTCCTGGATTTCAAGTGATTTGGGAAACATAATCTGCATTTCTCCACAGGAAGAAACAACATGAGGCTTGCAAGAGATGGAAACAATGCATCCCAAAACGTATTCCAGCAGTGAAAACACACGTTCCTACAAAGACTTTGAAGGAGCAAGCAAAAGCCTAGTGGCTGAGTGTTCTTTCAGAGAGAAACACATGCATTTCATCCTTCTGGAGTGAGTTTTCAGCTTGGAATTCATATGCGTTTTGTACTTGCAGAATGTAGCTACCTGCTCGGGGTTTGTGCCATAGAAGCACCTTTCCTGCAGGAGCTTATTGCAACATTCGTTGTTTGGCTAAGTTCTTTAGGGCTGGTTTTGGAAGGTCTTTCATGTTGGTCAAATTCCACTTCCTACGAAGTTTTTTCACAGCGCTGTTTCCAAGGGTCCACAAAGAGATGCTGCTTGAAACTGTCCACATGCACATCTCCCATACGGGTGTGCTCGTTTCACTACGTGGATTTTGGTTTCTTCTTTCTTTGAAATGACAAGCCTTCTTTCCACGGTTGTCCCATCTTTGGGGAAATTGACCAGAGAAGTCCATTTTTGAAAGGTGCTCTTCTCTGGGATGTGTTCTAAGGCAAACTTCTCCTCGAAAGATGCCTCTATCTGCATGCTACACACACCTTGTAGCAGTCTCAGTTTTAAGTATATTGGTGCTCTCAAAACGCTGTGTAACCTATGTACAGTGTGTCACTCCCCAGCTCTGAATAGACAACGTAAAGCTGCTTTCGCAAACAGATTCGCAAGCACATCTTTTTGTGAAGGTCCTACTTCAGGTCACTTGGAAATGTAAAGGTTTCATCTTGAACATGAAGTCAATCATGCTTTTCCACTCTGCAAACAATAGAAATGAAATTTGTACATACCCATCTGAATTTCACATCAAAATGCCCTTCTTTTCTGGTTTCTTGAATGTTCTCAACACATTAGGAGAAAGAGCGTGTTTGAGCAAGAGTGATGCAGTGTGCGTTTTCCTGGATTTCAGGTGATTTGGGAAACATAATCCGCGCTTCTCCACAGTAAGAAACAACATGAGGCTTGCAAGAGATTGAAACAATGCAACCCAAAATGTATTCCAGCAGTGAAAACACACGTTTCTACAAAGACTTTGAAGGAGCAAGCAAAAGCCTAGTGGCTGAGTGTTCTTTCAGAGAGAAACACATGCATTTCATCCTTCTGGAGTGAGTTTTCAGCTTGGAATTCATATGCGTTTTGAACTTGCAGAATGTAGCTACCTGCTCGGGGTTTGTGCCATAGAAGCACCTTTCCTGCAGGAGCTTATTGCAACATTCGTTGTTTGGCTAAGTTCTTTAGGGCTGGTTTTGGAAGGTCTTTCATGTTGGTCAAATTCCACTTCCTACGAAGTTTGTTCACAGCGCTGTTTCCAAGGGTCCACAAAGAGATGCTGCTTGAAACTGTCCACATGCACATCTCCCATACGGGTGTGCTCGTTTCACTACGTGGATTTTGGTTTCTTCTTTCTTTGAAATGGCAAGCCTTCTTTCCACGGTTGTCCCATCTTTGGGGAAATTGACCAGAGAAGTCCATTTTTGAAAGGTGCTCTTCTCTGGGATGTGTTCTAAGGCAAACTTCTCCTCGAAAGATGCCTCTATCTGCATGCTACACACACCTTGTAGCAGTCTCAGTTTTAAGTATATTGGTGCTCTCAAAACGCTGTGTAACCTATGTACAGTGTGTCACTCCCCAGCACTGAATACACAACATAGATCTCCTTTCAACACAGACACGCAAACACATCTTTTTGTGAAAGTCCTACTTCAGGTCACTTGCAAATGTAAAGGTTTCATCTTGAACACGAAGTCAATCATGCTTTTGCACTCTGCAACCAATAGAAATGACTTTTTGTACATACCCATCTGATTTCACATCAAAATGCCCTTCTTTTCTGGTTTCTTGAATGTTCTCAACACATTAGGAGAAAGAGCGTGTTTGAGCAAGAGTGATGCAGTGTGCGTTTTCCTGGATTTCAGGTGATTTGGGAAACATAATCCGCGTTTCTCCACAGTAAGAAACAACATGAGGCTTGCAAGAGATTGAAACAATGCAACCCAAAATGTATTCTAGCAGTGAAAACACACGTTTCTACAAAGACTTTGAAGGAGCAAGCAAAAGCTTAGTGGCTGAGTGTTCTTTCAGAGAGAAACACATGCATTTCATCCTTCTGGAGTGAGTTTTCAGCTTGGAATTCATATGCGTTTTGTACTTGCAGAATGTAGCTACCTGCTCGGGGTTTGTGCCATAGAAGCACCTTTCCTGCAGGAGCTTATTGCAACATTCGTTGTTTGGCCAAGTTCTTTAGGGCTGGTTTTGGAAGGTCTTTCAGGTTGGTCAAATTCCACATCATACGAAGTTTTTTCACAGCGCTGTTTCCAAGTGTCCACAAAGAGCTGCTGCTTGAAACTGTCCACATGCACATCTCCCATACTGGTGTGCTCGTTTTACTACCTGGATTTTAGTTTCCTCTTCTTTCTTTGAAATGACAAGCCTTCTTTCTGCATGCAACACACCTTGTAGCAGTTTTAGTTTGAAGCATGTTGGTGCTCTCAAAACGCTGTGGAACCTATGTAGAGTGTTTCACTCTCCAGCACTGAATACACAACTTAGAACTCCTTTCACCACAGACACGCAAACACATCTCTTTGTGAAAGTCTTAATTCAAGTCACTTGGAAATGTAAGGGCTTCATCGAGAACATGAAGGCAATCATGCTTTCGCACTCTGCAACTAATAGAAATGACCTCTTGTACATGCCTGTCTGAATTTCACTGCAAAATGCCCTACTTTTCTGGTTTCTTGAATGTTCTCAACGCATTAGGAGAAAGAGCGTGTTTGAGCAAGAGTGATGCAGTGTGCGGTTTCCTGGATTCAAGTGATTTGGGAAACATACTCCTTGTTTTGTCACATTGTCCGAGAAACAACATGAGGTTTGCAAGAGATTGAAACAATGCATCCCAAAGCGCATTCCAGCAGTGAAAAGAGACGTTTCTACAAAGAGTTTGAAGGAGCAAGCAAAAGCCTAGTGGCTGAGTGTTCTTTCAGAGAGAAACACATGCATTTCATTCTTCTGTGGACAGTTTTCGGCCTGAAATTCATTTGCATTTTGTACTGTGCAGATGTAGCTACCTGCTCGGGAGTTGAGTCATAGAAGCACCTATCCTGCAGGAGCTTATTGCAACATTCATTGTTTGGCTAAGTTCTTTAGGGTTGGTTTTGAAAGGTCTTTCAACTTTGGCAAAATCCCGCTTCGTACGAAATTGTTCCCAGCGCTGTTTCCAAGTGTCCACAAAGAGCTGCTGCTTGAAACTGTCCACATGCACATCTCCCATACTGGTTTGCTCGTTTTACTACCTGGATTTTGTTTTCCTCTTATTTCTTTGAAATGGCAAGCCTTCTTTCTGCATGCCACACACTCCTTGTAGCAGTTTCAGTTTGAAGCATGTTGGTTCTCTCAAAAAGATCTGTAACCTATGTAGAGTGTGTCACTCTCTAGCACTGAATACACAGCTTAGAGCTCCTTTCACCACAGACACGCAAACACATCTTTTTGTGAAAGTCCTACTTCAGGTCACTTGGAAATGTAATGGTTTCATCGAGAACATGAAGTCAATCATGCTTTTGCACTCTGCAACCGATAGAAATGACTTTTTGTACATGCCCGTCTGAAATTCACTGCAAAATGCCCTTCTTTTCAGATTTCTTGAATGTTCTCAACGCATTAGGTGAAAGAGCGTGTTTGAGCAAGAGTGATGCAGTGTGCGTTTTCCTGGATTTCAAGTGATTTGGGAAACATAATCTGCATTTCTCCACAGGAAGAAACAACATGAGGCTTGCAAGAGATGGAAACAATGCATCCCAAAACGTATTCCAGCAGTGAAAACACACGTTCCTACAAAGACTTTGAAGGAGCAAGCAAAAGCCTAGTGGCTGAGTGTTCTTTCAGAGAGAAACACATGCATTTCATCCTTCTGGAGTGAGTTTTCAGCTTGGAATTCATATGCGTTTTGTACTTGCAGAATGTAGCTACCTGCTCGGGGTTTGTGCCATAGAAGCACCTTTCCTGCAGGAGCTTATTGCAACATTCGTTGTTTGGCTAAGTTCTTTAGGGCTGGTTTTGGAAGGTCTTTCATGTTGGTCAAATTCCACTTCCTACGAAGTTTTTTCACAGCGCTGTTTCCAAGGGTCCACAAAGAGATGCTGCTTGAAACTGTCCACATGCACATCTCCCATACGGGTGTGCTCGTTTCACTACGTGGATTTTGGTTTCTTCTTTCTTTGAAATGACAAGCCTTCTTTCCACGGTTGTCCCATCTTTGGGGAAATTGACCAGAGAAGTCCATTTTTGAAAGGTGCTCTTCTCTGGGATGTGTTCTAAGGCAAACTTCTCCTCGAAAGATGCCTCTATCTGCATGCTACACACACCTTGTAGCAGTCTCAGTTTTAAGTATATTGGTGCTCTCAAAACGCTGTGTAACCTATGTACAGTGTGTCACTCCCCAGCTCTGAATAGACAACGTAAAGCTGCTTTCGCAAACAGATTCGCAAGCACATCTTTTTGTGAAGGTCCTACTTCAGGTCACTTGGAAATGTAAAGGTTTCATCTTGAACATGAAGTCAATCATGCTTTTCCACTCTGCAAACAATAGAAATGAAATTTGTACATACCCATCTGAATTTCACATCAAAATGCCCTTCTTTTCTGGTTTCTTGAATGTTCTCAACACATTAGGAGAAAGAGCGTGTTTGAGCAAGAGTGATGCAGTGTGCGTTTTCCTGGATTTCAGGTGATTTGGGAAACATAATCCGCGCTTCTCCACAGTAAGAAACAACATGAGGCTTGCAAGAGATTGAAACAATGCAACCCAAAATGTATTCCAGCAGTGAAAACACACGTTTCTACAAAGACTTTGAAGGAGCAAGCAAAAGCCTAGTGGCTGAGTGTTCTTTCAGAGAGAAACACATGCATTTCATCCTTCTGGAGTGAGTTTTCAGCTTGGAATTCATACGCGTTTTGAACTTGCAGAATGTAGCTACCTGCTCGGGGTTTGTGCCATAGAAGCACCTTTCCTGCAGGAGCTTATTGCAACATTCGTTGTTTGGCTAAGTTCTTTAGGGCTGGTTTTGGAAAGTCTTTCATGTTGGTCAAATTCCACTTCCTACGAAGTTTGTTCACAGCGCTGTTTCCAAGGGTCCACAAAGAGATGCTGCTTGAAACTGTCCACATGCACATCTCCCATACGGGTGTGCTCGTTTCACTACGTGGATTTTGGTTTCTTCTTTCTTTGAAATGGCAAGCCTTCTTTCCACGGTTGTCCCATCTTTGGGGAAATTGACCAGAGAAGTCCATTTTTGAAAGGTGCTCTTCTCTGGGATGTGTTCTAAGGCAAACTTCTCCTCGAAAGATGCCTCTATCTGCATGCTACACACACCTTGTAGCAGTCTCAGTTTTAAGTATATTGGTGCTCTCAAAACGCTGTGTAACCTATGTACAGTGTGTCACTCCCCAGCACTGAATACACAACATAGATCTCCTTTCAACACAGACACGCAAACACATCTTTTTGTGAAAGTCCTACTTCAGGTCACTTGCAAATGTAAAGGTTTCATCTTGAACACGAAGTCAATCATGCTTTTGCACTCTGCAACCAATAGAAATGACTTTTTGTACATACCCATCTGATTTCACATCAAAATGCCCTTCTTTTCTGGTTTCTTGAATGTTCTCAACACATTAGGAGAAAGAGCGTGTTTGAGCAAGAGTGATGCAGTGTGCGTTTTCCTGGATTTCAGGTGATTTGGGAAACATAATCCGCGTTTCTCCACAGTAAGAAACAACATGAGGCTTGCAAGAGATTGAAACAATGCAACCCAAAATGTATTCTAGCAGTGAAAACACACGTTTCTACAAAGACTTTGAAGGAGCAAGCAAAAGCTTAGTGGCTGAGTGTTCTTTCAGAGAGAAACACATGCATTTCATCCTTCTGGAGTGAGTTTTCAGCTTGGAATTCATATGCGTTTTGTACTTGCAGAATGTAGCTACCTGCTCGGGGTTTGTGCCATAGAAGCACCTTTCCTGCAGGAGCTTATTGCAACATTCGTTGTTTGGCCAAGTTCTTTAGGGCTGGTTTTGGAAGGTCTTTCAGGTTGGTCAAATTCCACATCATACGAAGTTTTTTCACAGCGCTGTTTCCAAGTGTCCACAAAGAGCTGCTGCTTGAAACTGTCCACATGCACATCTCCCATACTGGTGTGCTCGTTTTACTACCTGGATTTTAGTTTCCTCTTCTTTCTTTGAAATGACAAGCCTTCTTTCTGCATGCAACACACCTTGTAGCAGTTTTAGTTTGAAGCATGTTGGTGCTCTCAAAACGCTGTGGAACCTATGTAGAGTGTTTCACTCTCCAGCACTGAATACACAACTTAGAACTCCTTTCACCACAGACACGCAAACACATCTCTTTGTGAAAGTCTTAATTCAAGTCACTTGGAAATGTAAGGGCTTCATCGAGAACATGAAGGCAATCATGCTTTCGCACTCTGCAACTAATAGAAATGACCTCTTGTACATGCCTGTCTGAATTTCACTGCAAAATGCCCTACTTTTCTGGTTTCTTGAATGTTCTCAACGCATTAGGAGAAAGAGCGTGTTTGAGCAAGAGTGATGCAGTGTGCGGTTTCCTGGATTCAAGTGATTTGGGAAACATACTCCTTGTTTTGTCACATTGTCCGAGAAACAACATGAGGTTTGCAAGAGATTGAAACAATGCATCCCAAAGCGCATTCCAGCAGTGAAAAGAGACGTTTCTACAAAGAGTTTGAAGGAGCAAGCAAAAGCCTAGTGGCTGAGTGTTCTTTCAGAGAGAAACACATGCATTTCATTCTTCTGTGGACAGTTTTCGGCCTGAAATTCATTTGCATTTTGTACTGTGCAGATGTAGCTACCTGCTCGGGAGTTGAGTCATAGAAGCACCTATCCTGCAGGAGCTTATTGCAACATTCATTGTTTGGCTAAGTTCTTTAGGGTTGGTTTTGAAAGGTCTTTCAACTTTGGCAAAATCCCGCTTCGTACGAAATTGTTCCCAGCGCTGTTTCCAAGTGTCCACAAAGAGCTGCTGCTTGAAACTGTCCACATGCACATCTCCCATACTGGTTTGCTCGTTTTACTACCTGGATTTTGTTTTCCTCTTATTTCTTTGAAATGGCAAGCCTTCTTTCTGCATGCCACACACTCCTTGTAGCAGTTTCAGTTTGAAGCATGTTGGTTCTCTCAAAAAGATCTGTAACCTATGTAGAGTGTGTCACTCTCTAGCACTGAATACACAGCTTAGAGCTCCTTTCACCACAGACACGCAAACACATCTTTTTGTGAAAGTCCTACTTCAGGTCACTTGGAAATGTAATGGTTTCATCGAGAACATGAAGTCAATCATGCTTTTGCACTCTGCAACCGATAGAAATGACTTTTTGTACATGCCCGTCTGAAATTCACTGCAAAATGCCCTTCTTTTCAGATTTCTTGAATGTTCTCAACGCATTAGGTGAAAGAGCGTGTTTGAGCAAGAGTGATGCAGTGTGCGTTTTCCTGGATTTCAAGTGATTTGGGAAACATAATCTGCATTTCTCCACAGGAAGAAACAACATGAGGCTTGCAAGAGATGGAAACAATGCATCCCAAAACGTATTCCAGCAGTGAAAACACACGTTCCTACAAAGACTTTGAAGGAGCAAGCAAAAGCCTAGTGGCTGAGTGTTCTTTCAGAGAGAAACACATGCATTTCATCCTTCTGGAGTGAGTTTTCAGCTTGGAATTCATATGCGTTTTGTACTTGCAGAATGTAGCTACCTGCTCGGGGTTTGTGCCATAGAAGCACCTTTCCTGCAGGAGCTTATTGCAACATTCGTTGTTTGGCTAAGTTCTTTAGGGCTGGTTTTGGAAGGTCTTTCATGTTGGTCAAATTCCACTTCCTACGAAGTTTGTTCACAGCGCTGTTTCCAAGGGTCCACAAAGAGATGCTGCTTGAAACTGTCCACATGCACATCTCCCATACGGGTGTGCTCGTTTCACTACGTGGATTTTGGTTTCTTCTTTCTTTGAAATGACAAGCCTTCTTTCCACGGTTGTCCCATCTTTGGGGAAATTGACCAGAGAAGTCCATTTTTGAAAGGTGCTCTTCTCTGGGATGTGTTCTAAGGCAAACTTCTCCTCGAAAGATGCCTCTATCTGCATGCTACACACACCTTGTAGCAGTCTCAGTTTTAAGTATATTGGTGCTCTCAAAACGCTGTGTAACCTATGTACAGTGTGTCACTCCCCAGCACTGAATACACAACATAGATCTCCTTTCAACACAGACACGCAAACACATCTTTTTGTGAAAGTCCTACTTCAGGTCACTTGCAAATGTAAAGGTTTCATCTTGAACACGAAGTCAATCATGCTTTTGCACTCTGCAACCAATAGAAATGACTTTTTGTACATACCCATCTGATTTCACATCAAAATGCCCTTCTTTTCTGGTTTCTTGAATGTTCTCAACACATTAGGAGAAAGAGCGTGTTTGAGCAAGAGTGATGCAGTGTGCGTTTTCCTGGATTTCAGGTGATTTGGGAAACATAATCCGCGTTTCTCCACAGTAAGAAACAACATGAGGCTTGCAAGAGATTGAAACAATGCAACCCAAAATGTATTCTAGCAGTGAAAACACACGTTTCTACAAAGACTTTGAAGGAGCAAGCAAAAGCTTAGTGGCTGAGTGTTCTTTCAGAGAGAAACACATGCATTTCATCCTTCTGGAGTGAGTTTTCAGCTTGGAATTCATATGCGTTTTGTACTTGCAGAATGTAGCTACCTGCTCGGGGTTTGTGCCATAGAAGCACCTTTCCTGCAGGAGCTTATTGCAACATTCGTTGTTTGGCCAAGTTCTTTAGGGCTGGTTTTGGAAGGTCTTTCAGGTTGGTCAAATTCCACATCATACGAAGTTTTTTCACAGCGCTGTTTCCAAGTGTCCACAAAGAGCTGCTGCTTGAAACTGTCCACATGCACATCTCCCATACTGGTGTGCTCGTTTTACTACCTGGATTTTAGTTTCCTCTTCTTTCTTTGAAATGACAAGCCTTCTTTCTGCATGCAACACACCTTGTAGCAGTTTTAGTTTGAAGCATGTTGGTGCTCTCAAAACGCTGTGGAACCTATGTAGAGTGTTTCACTCTCCAGCACTGAATACACAACTTAGAACTCCTTTCACCACAGACACGCAAACACATCTCTTTGTGAAAGTCTTAATTCAAGTCACTTGGAAATGTAAGGGCTTCATCGAGAACATGAAGGCAATCATGCTTTCGCACTCTGCAACTAATAGAAATGACCTCTTGTACATGCCTGTCTGAATTTCACTGCAAAATGCCCTACTTTTCTGGTTTCTTGAATGTTCTCAACGCATTAGGAGAAAGAGCGTGTTTGAGCAAGAGTGATGCAGTGTGCGGTTTCCTGGATTCAAGTGATTTGGGAAACATACTCCTTGTTTTGTCACATTGTCCGAGAAACAACATGAGGTTTGCAAGAGATTGAAACAATGCATCCCAAAGCGCATTCCAGCAGTGAAAAGAGACGTTTCTACAAAGAGTTTGAAGGAGCAAGCAAAAGCCTAGTGGCTGAGTGTTCTTTCAGAGAGAAACACATGCATTTCATTCTTCTGTGGACAGTTTTCGGCCTGAAATTCATTTGCATTTTGTACTGTGCAGATGTAGCTACCTGCTCGGGAGTTGAGTCATAGAAGCACCTATCCTGCAGGAGCTTATTGCAACATTCATTGTTTGGCTAAGTTCTTTAGGGTTGGTTTTGAAAGGTCTTTCAACTTTGGCAAAATCCCGCTTCGTACGAAATTGTTCCCAGCGCTGTTTCCAAGTGTCCACAAAGAGCTGCTGCTTGAAACTGTCCACATGCACATCTCCCATACTGGTTTGCTCGTTTTACTACCTGGATTTTGTTTTCCTCTTATTTCTTTGAAATGGCAAGCCTTCTTTCTGCATGCCACACACTCCTTGTAGCAGTTTCAGTTTGAAGCATGTTGGTTCTCTCAAAAAGATCTGTAACCTATGTAGAGTGTGTCACTCTCTAGCACTGAATACACAGCTTAGAGCTCCTTTCACCACAGACACGCAAACACATCTTTTTGTGAAAGTCCTACTTCAGGTCACTTGGAAATGTAATGGTTTCATCGAGAACATGAAGTCAATCATGCTTTTGCACTCTGCAACCGATAGAAATGACTTTTTGTACATGCCCGTCTGAAATTCACTGCAAAATGCCCTTCTTTTCAGATTTCTTGAATGTTCTCAACGCATTAGGTGAAAGAGCGTGTTTGAGCAAGAGTGATGCAGTGTGCGTTTTCCTGGATTTCAAGTGATTTGGGAAACATAATCTGCATTTCTCCACAGGAAGAAACAACATGAGGCTTGCAAGAGATGGAAACAATGCATCCCAAAACGTATTCCAGCAGTGAAAACACACGTTCCTACAAAGACTTTGAAGGAGCAAGCAAAAGCCTAGTGGCTGAGTGTTCTTTCAGAGAGAAACACATGCATTTCATCCTTCTGGAGTGAGTTTTCAGCTTGGAATTCATATGCGTTTTGTACTTGCAGAATGTAGCTACCTGCTCGGGGTTTGTGCCATAGAAGCACCTTTCCTGCAGGAGCTTATTGCAACATTCGTTGTTTGGCTAAGTTCTTTAGGGCTGGTTTTGGAAGGTCTTTCATGTTGGTCAAATTCCACTTCCTACGAAGTTTTTTCACAGCGCTGTTTCCAAGGGTCCACAAAGAGATGCTGCTTGAAACTGTCCACATGCACATCTCCCATACGGGTGTGCTCGTTTCACTACGTGGATTTTGGTTTCTTCTTTCTTTGAAATGACAAGCCTTCTTTCCACGGTTGTCCCATCTTTGGGGAAATTGACCAGAGAAGTCCATTTTTGAAAGGTGCTCTTCTCTGGGATGTGTTCTAAGGCAAACTTCTCCTCGAAAGATGCCTCTATCTGCATGCTACACACACCTTGTAGCAGTCTCAGTTTTAAGTATATTGGTGCTCTCAAAACGCTGTGTAACCTATGTACAGTGTGTCACTCCCCAGCTCTGAATAGACAACGTAAAGCTGCTTTCGCAAACAGATTCGCAAGCACATCTTTTTGTGAAGGTCCTACTTCAGGTCACTTGGAAATGTAAAGGTTTCATCTTGAACATGAAGTCAATCATGCTTTTCCACTCTGCAAACAATAGAAATGAAATTTGTACATACCCATCTGAATTTCACATCAAAATGCCCTTCTTTTCTGGTTTCTTGAATGTTCTCAACACATTAGGAGAAAGAGCGTGTTTGAGCAAGAGTGATGCAGTGTGCGTTTTCCTGGATTTCAGGTGATTTGGGAAACATAATCCGCGCTTCTCCACAGTAAGAAACAACATGAGGCTTGCAAGAGATTGAAACAATGCAACCCAAAATGTATTCCAGCAGTGAAAACACACGTTTCTACAAAGACTTTGAAGGAGCAAGCAAAAGCCTAGTGGCTGAGTGTTCTTTCAGAGAGAAACACATGCATTTCATCCTTCTGGAGTGAGTTTTCAGCTTGGAATTCATATGCGTTTTGAACTTGCAGAATGTAGCTACCTGCTCGGGGTTTGTGCCATAGAAGCACCTTTCCTGCAGGAGCTTATTGCAACATTCGTTGTTTGGCTAAGTTCTTTAGGGCTGGTTTTGGAAGGTCTTTCATGTTGGTCAAATTCCACTTCCTACGAAGTTTGTTCACAGCGCTGTTTCCAAGGGTCCACAAAGAGATGCTGCTTGAAACTGTCCACATGCACATCTCCCATACGGGTGTGCTCGTTTCACTACGTGGATTTTGGTTTCTTCTTTCTTTGAAATGGCAAGCCTTCTTTCCACGGTTGTCCCATCTTTGGGGAAATTGACCAGAGAAGTCCATTTTTGAAAGGTGCTCTTCTCTGGGATGTGTTCTAAGGCAAACTTCTCCTCGAAAGATGCCTCTATCTGCATGCTACACACACCTTGTAGCAGTCTCAGTTTTAAGTATATTGGTGCTCTCAAAACGCTGTGTAACCTATGTACAGTGTGTCACTCCCCAGCACTGAATACACAACATAGATCTCCTTTCAACACAGACACGCAAACACATCTTTTTGTGAAAGTCCTACTTCAGGTCACTTGCAAATGTAAAGGTTTCATCTTGAACACGAAGTCAATCATGCTTTTGCACTCTGCAACCAATAGAAATGACTTTTTGTACATACCCATCTGATTTCACATCAAAATGCCCTTCTTTTCTGGTTTCTTGAATGTTCTCAACACATTAGGAGAAAGAGCGTGTTTGAGCAAGAGTGATGCAGTGTGCGTTTTCCTGGATTTCAGGTGATTTGGGAAACATAATCCGCGTTTCTCCACAGTAAGAAACAACATGAGGCTTGCAAGAGATTGAAACAATGCAACCCAAAATGTATTCTAGCAGTGAAAACACACGTTTCTACAAAGACTTTGAAGGAGCAAGCAAAAGCTTAGTGGCTGAGTGTTCTTTCAGAGAGAAACACATGCATTTCATCCTTCTGGAGTGAGTTTTCAGCTTGGAATTCATATGCGTTTTGTACTTGCAGAATGTAGCTACCTGCTCGGGGTTTGTGCCATAGAAGCACCTTTCCTGCAGGAGCTTATTGCAACATTCGTTGTTTGGCCAAGTTCTTTAGGGCTGGTTTTGGAAGGTCTTTCAGGTTGGTCAAATTCCACATCATACGAAGTTTTTTCACAGCGCTGTTTCCAAGTGTCCACAAAGAGCTGCTGCTTGAAACTGTCCACATGCACATCTCCCATACTGGTGTGCTCGTTTTACTACCTGGATTTTAGTTTCCTCTTCTTTCTTTGAAATGACAAGCCTTCTTTCTGCATGCAACACACCTTGTAGCAGTTTTAGTTTGAAGCATGTTGGTGCTCTCAAAACGCTGTGGAACCTATGTAGAGTGTTTCACTCTCCAGCACTGAATACACAACTTAGAACTCCTTTCACCACAGACACGCAAACACATCTCTTTGTGAAAGTCTTAATTCAAGTCACTTGGAAATGTAAGGGCTTCATCGAGAACATGAAGGCAATCATGCTTTCGCACTCTGCAACTAATAGAAATGACCTCTTGTACATGCCTGTCTGAATTTCACTGCAAAATGCCCTACTTTTCTGGTTTCTTGAATGTTCTCAACGCATTAGGAGAAAGAGCGTGTTTGAGCAAGAGTGATGCAGTGTGCGGTTTCCTGGATTCAAGTGATTTGGGAAACATACTCCTTGTTTTGTCACATTGTCCGAGAAACAACATGAGGTTTGCAAGAGATTGAAACAATGCATCCCAAAGCGCATTCCAGCAGTGAAAAGAGACGTTTCTACAAAGAGTTTGAAGGAGCAAGCAAAAGCCTAGTGGCTGAGTGTTCTTTCAGAGAGAAACACATGCATTTCATTCTTCTGTGGACAGTTTTCGGCCTGAAATTCATTTGCATTTTGTACTGTGCAGATGTAGCTACCTGCTCGGGAGTTGAGTCATAGAAGCACCTATCCTGCAGGAGCTTATTGCAACATTCATTGTTTGGCTAAGTTCTTTAGGGTTGGTTTTGAAAGGTCTTTCAACTTTGGCAAAATCCCGCTTCGTACGAAATTGTTCCCAGCGCTGTTTCCAAGTGTCCACAAAGAGCTGCTGCTTGAAACTGTCCACATGCACATCTCCCATACTGGTTTGCTCGTTTTACTACCTGGATTTTGTTTTCCTCTTATTTCTTTGAAATGGCAAGCCTTCTTTCTGCATGCCACACACTCCTTGTAGCAGTTTCAGTTTGAAGCATGTTGGTTCTCTCAAAAAGATCTGTAACCTATGTAGAGTGTGTCACTCTCTAGCACTGAATACACAGCTTAGAGCTCCTTTCACCACAGACACGCAAACACATCTTTTTGTGAAAGTCCTACTTCAGGTCACTTGGAAATGTAATGGTTTCATCGAGAACATGAAGTCAATCATGCTTTTGCACTCTGCAACCGATAGAAATGACTTTTTGTACATGCCCGTCTGAAATTCACTGCAAAATGCCCTTCTTTTCAGATTTCTTGAATGTTCTCAACGCATTAGGTGAAAGAGCGTGTTTGAGCAAGAGTGATGCAGTGTGCGTTTTCCTGGATTTCAAGTGATTTGGGAAACATAATCTGCATTTCTCCACAGGAAGAAACAACATGAGGCTTGCAAGAGATGGAAACAATGCATCCCAAAACGTATTCCAGCAGTGAAAACACACGTTCCTACAAAGACTTTGAAGGAGCAAGCAAAAGCCTAGTGGCTGAGTGTTCTTTCAGAGAGAAACACATGCATTTCATCCTTCTGGAGTGAGTTTTCAGCTTGGAATTCATATGCGTTTTGTACTTGCAGAATGTAGCTACCTGCTCGGGGTTTGTGCCATAGAAGCACCTTTCCTGCAGGAGCTTATTGCAACATTCGTTGTTTGGCTAAGTTCTTTAGGGCTGGTTTTGGAAGGTCTTTCATGTTGGTCAAATTCCACTTCCTACGAAGTTTTTTCACAGCGCTGTTTCCAAGGGTCCACAAAGAGATGCTGCTTGAAACTGTCCACATGCACATCTCCCATACGGGTGTGCTCGTTTCACTACGTGGATTTTGGTTTCTTCTTTCTTTGAAATGACAAGCCTTCTTTCCACGGTTGTCCCATCTTTGGGGAAATTGACCAGAGAAGTCCATTTTTGAAAGGTGCTCTTCTCTGGGATGTGTTCTAAGGCAAACTTCTCCTCGAAAGATGCCTCTATCTGCATGCTACACACACCTTGTAGCAGTCTCAGTTTTAAGTATATTGGTGCTCTCAAAACGCTGTGTAACCTATGTACAGTGTGTCACTCCCCAGCTCTGAATAGACAACGTAAAGCTGCTTTCGCAAACAGATTCGCAAGCACATCTTTTTGTGAAGGTCCTACTTCAGGTCACTTGGAAATGTAAAGGTTTCATCTTGAACATGAAGTCAATCATGCTTTTCCACTCTGCAAACAATAGAAATGAAATTTGTACATACCCATCTGAATTTCACATCAAAATGCCCTTCTTTTCTGGTTTCTTGAATGTTCTCAACACATTAGGAGAAAGAGCGTGTTTGAGCAAGAGTGATGCAGTGTGCGTTTTCCTGGATTTCAGGTGATTTGGGAAACATAATCCGCGCTTCTCCACAGTAAGAAACAACATGAGGCTTGCAAGAGATTGAAACAATGCAACCCAAAACGTATTCCAGCAGTGAAAACACACGTTTCTACAAAGACTTTGAAGGAGCAAGCAAAAGCCTAGTGGCTGAGTGTTCTTTCAGAGAGAAACACATGCATTTCATCCTTCTGGAGTGAGTTTTCAGCTTGGAATTCATATGCGTTTTGAACTTGCAGAATGTAGCTACCTGCTCGGGGTTTGTGCCATAGAAGCACCTTTCCTGCAGGAGCTTATTGCAACATTCGTTGTTTGGCTAAGTTCTTTAGGGCTGGTTTTGGAAAGTCTTTCATGTTGGTCAAATTCCACTTCCTACGAAGTTTGTTCACAGCGCTGTTTCCAAGGGTCCACAAAGAGATGCTGCTTGAAACTGTCCACATGCACATCTCCCATACGGGTGTGCTCGTTTCACTACGTGGATTTTGGTTTCTTCTTTCTTTGAAATGGCAAGCCTTCTTTCCACGGTTGTCCCATCTTTGGGGAAATTGACCAGAGAAGTCCATTTTTGAAAGGTGCTCTTCTCTGGGATGTGTTCTAAGGCAAACTTCTCCTCGAAAGATGCCTCTATCTGCATGCTACACACACCTTGTAGCAGTCTCAGTTTTAAGTATATTGGTGCTCTCAAAACGCTGTGTAACCTATGTACAGTGTGTCACTCCCCAGCACTGAATACACAACATAGATCTCCTTTCAACACAGACACGCAAACACATCTTTTTGTGAAAGTCCTACTTCAGGTCACTTGCAAATGTAAAGGTTTCATCTTGAACACGAAGTCAATCATGCTTTTGCACTCTGCAACCAATAGAAATGACTTTTTGTACATACCCATCTGATTTCACATCAAAATGCCCTTCTTTTCTGGTTTCTTGAATGTTCTCAACACATTAGGAGAAAGAGCGTGTTTGAGCAAGAGTGATGCAGTGTGCGTTTTCCTGGATTTCAGGTGATTTGGGAAACATAATCCGCGTTTCTCCACAGTAAGAAACAACATGAGGCTTGCAAGAGATTGAAACAATGCAACCCAAAATGTATTCTAGCAGTGAAAACACACGTTTCTACAAAGACTTTGAAGGAGCAAGCAAAAGCTTAGTGGCTGAGTGTTCTTTCAGAGAGAAACACATGCATTTCATCCTTCTGGAGTGAGTTTTCAGCTTGGAATTCATATGCGTTTTGTACTTGCAGAATGTAGCTACCTGCTCGGGGTTTGTGCCATAGAAGCACCTTTCCTGCAGGAGCTTATTGCAACATTCGTTGTTTGGCCAAGTTCTTTAGGGCTGGTTTTGGAAGGTCTTTCAGGTTGGTCAAATTCCACATCATACGAAGTTTTTTCACAGCGCTGTTTCCAAGTGTCCACAAAGAGCTGCTGCTTGAAACTGTCCACATGCACATCTCCCATACTGGTGTGCTCGTTTTACTACCTGGATTTTAGTTTCCTCTTCTTTCTTTGAAATGACAAGCCTTCTTTCTGCATGCAACACACCTTGTAGCAGTTTTAGTTTGAAGCATGTTGGTGCTCTCAAAACGCTGTGGAACCTATGTAGAGTGTTTCACTCTCCAGCACTGAATACACAACTTAGAACTCCTTTCACCACAGACACGCAAACACATCTCTTTGTGAAAGTCTTAATTCAAGTCACTTGGAAATGTAAGGGCTTCATCGAGAACATGAAGGCAATCATGCTTTCGCACTCTGCAACTAATAGAAATGACCTCTTGTACATGCCTGTCTGAATTTCACTGCAAAATGCCCTACTTTTCTGGTTTCTTGAATGTTCTCAACGCATTAGGAGAAAGAGCGTGTTTGAGCAAGAGTGATGCAGTGTGCGGTTTCCTGGATTCAAGTGATTTGGGAAACATACTCCTTGTTTTGTCACATTGTCCGAGAAACAACATGAGGTTTGCAAGAGATTGAAACAATGCATCCCAAAGCGCATTCCAGCAGTGAAAAGAGACGTTTCTACAAAGAGTTTGAAGGAGCAAGCAAAAGCCTAGTGGCTGAGTGTTCTTTCAGAGAGAAACACATGCATTTCATTCTTCTGTGGACAGTTTTCGGCCTGAAATTCATTTGCATTTTGTACTGTGCAGATGTAGCTACCTGCTCGGGAGTTGAGTCATAGAAGCACCTATCCTGCAGGAGCTTATTGCAACATTCATTGTTTGGCTAAGTTCTTTAGGGTTGGTTTTGAAAGGTCTTTCAACTTTGGCAAAATCCCGCTTCGTACGAAATTGTTCCCAGCGCTGTTTCCAAGTGTCCACAAAGAGCTGCTGCTTGAAACTGTCCACATGCACATCTCCCATACTGGTTTGCTCGTTTTACTACCTGGATTTTGTTTTCCTCTTATTTCTTTGAAATGGCAAGCCTTCTTTCTGCATGCCACACACTCCTTGTAGCAGTTTCAGTTTGAAGCATGTTGGTTCTCTCAAAAAGATCTGTAACCTATGTAGAGTGTGTCACTCTCTAGCACTGAATACACAGCTTAGAGCTCCTTTCACCACAGACACGCAAACACATCTTTTTGTGAAAGTCCTACTTCAGGTCACTTGGAAATGTAATGGTTTCATCGAGAACATGAAGTCAATCATGCTTTTGCACTCTGCAACCGATAGAAATGACTTTTTGTACATGCCCGTCTGAAATTCACTGCAAAATGCCCTTCTTTTCAGATTTCTTGAATGTTCTCAACGCATTAGGTGAAAGAGCGTGTTTGAGCAAGAGTGATGCAGTGTGCGTTTTCCTGGATTTCAAGTGATTTGGGAAACATAATCTGCATTTCTCCACAGGAAGAAACAACATGAGGCTTGCAAGAGATGGAAACAATGCATCCCAAAACGTATTCCAGCAGTGAAAACACACGTTCCTACAAAGACTTTGAAGGAGCAAGCAAAAGCCTAGTGGCTGAGTGTTCTTTCAGAGAGAAACACATGCATTTCATCCTTCTGGAGTGAGTTTTCAGCTTGGAATTCATATGCGTTTTGTACTTGCAGAATGTAGCTACCTGCTCGGGGTTTGTGCCATAGAAGCACCTTTCCTGCAGGAGCTTATTGCAACATTCGTTGTTTGGCTAAGTTCTTTAGGGCTGGTTTTGGAAGGTCTTTCATGTTGGTCAAATTCCACTTCCTACGAAGTTTGTTCACAGCGCTGTTTCCAAGGGTCCACAAAGAGATGCTGCTTGAAACTGTCCACATGCACATCTCCCATACGGGTGTGCTCGTTTCACTACGTGGATTTTGGTTTCTTCTTTCTTTGAAATGACAAGCCTTCTTTCCACGGTTGTCCCATCTTTGGGGAAATTGACCAGAGAAGTCCATTTTTGAAAGGTGCTCTTCTCTGGGATGTGTTCTAAGGCAAACTTCTCCTCGAAAGATGCCTCTATCTGCATGCTACACACACCTTGTAGCAGTCTCAGTTTTAAGTATATTGGTGCTCTCAAAACGCTGTGTAACCTATGTACAGTGTGTCACTCCCCAGCACTGAATACACAACATAGATCTCCTTTCAACACAGACACGCAAACACATCTTTTTGTGAAAGTCCTACTTCAGGTCACTTGCAAATGTAAAGGTTTCATCTTGAACACGAAGTCAATCATGCTTTTGCACTCTGCAACCAATAGAAATGACTTTTTGTACATACCCATCTGATTTCACATCAAAATGCCCTTCTTTTCTGGTTTCTTGAATGTTCTCAACACATTAGGAGAAAGAGCGTGTTTGAGCAAGAGTGATGCAGTGTGCGTTTTCCTGGATTTCAGGTGATTTGGGAAACATAATCCGCGTTTCTCCACAGTAAGAAACAACATGAGGCTTGCAAGAGATTGAAACAATGCAACCCAAAATGTATTCTAGCAGTGAAAACACACGTTTCTACAAAGACTTTGAAGGAGCAAGCAAAAGCTTAGTGGCTGAGTGTTCTTTCAGAGAGAAACACATGCATTTCATCCTTCTGGAGTGAGTTTTCAGCTTGGAATTCATATGCGTTTTGTACTTGCAGAATGTAGCTACCTGCTCGGGGTTTGTGCCATAGAAGCACCTTTCCTGCAGGAGCTTATTGCAACATTCGTTGTTTGGCCAAGTTCTTTAGGGCTGGTTTTGGAAGGTCTTTCAGGTTGGTCAAATTCCACATCATACGAAGTTTTTTCACAGCGCTGTTTCCAAGTGTCCACAAAGAGCTGCTGCTTGAAACTGTCCACATGCACATCTCCCATACTGGTGTGCTCGTTTTACTACCTGGATTTTAGTTTCCTCTTCTTTCTTTGAAATGACAAGCCTTCTTTCTGCATGCAACACACCTTGTAGCAGTTTTAGTTTGAAGCATGTTGGTGCTCTCAAAACGCTGTGGAACCTATGTAGAGTGTTTCACTCTCCAGCACTGAATACACAACTTAGAACTCCTTTCACCACAGACACGCAAACACATCTCTTTGTGAAAGTCTTAATTCAAGTCACTTGGAAATGTAAGGGCTTCATCGAGAACATGAAGGCAATCATGCTTTCGCACTCTGCAACTAATAGAAATGACCTCTTGTACATGCCTGTCTGAATTTCACTGCAAAATGCCCTACTTTTCTGGTTTCTTGAATGTTCTCAACGCATTAGGAGAAAGAGCGTGTTTGAGCAAGAGTGATGCAGTGTGCGGTTTCCTGGATTCAAGTGATTTGGGAAACATACTCCTTGTTTTGTCACATTGTCCGAGAAACAACATGAGGTTTGCAAGAGATTGAAACAATGCATCCCAAAGCGCATTCCAGCAGTGAAAAGAGACGTTTCTACAAAGAGTTTGAAGGAGCAAGCAAAAGCCTAGTGGCTGAGTGTTCTTTCAGAGAGAAACACATGCATTTCATTCTTCTGTGGACAGTTTTCGGCCTGAAATTCATTTGCATTTTGTACTGTGCAGATGTAGCTACCTGCTCGGGAGTTGAGTCATAGAAGCACCTATCCTGCAGGAGCTTATTGCAACATTCATTGTTTGGCTAAGTTCTTTAGGGTTGGTTTTGAAAGGTCTTTCAACTTTGGCAAAATCCCGCTTCGTACGAAATTGTTCCCAGCGCTGTTTCCAAGTGTCCACAAAGAGCTGCTGCTTGAAACTGTCCACATGCACATCTCCCATACTGGTTTGCTCGTTTTACTACCTGGATTTTGTTTTCCTCTTATTTCTTTGAAATGGCAAGCCTTCTTTCTGCATGCCACACACTCCTTGTAGCAGTTTCAGTTTGAAGCATGTTGGTTCTCTCAAAAAGATCTGTAACCTATGTAGAGTGTGTCACTCTCTAGCACTGAATACACAGCTTAGAGCTCCTTTCACCACAGACACGCAAACACATCTTTTTGTGAAAGTCCTACTTCAGGTCACTTGGAAATGTAATGGTTTCATCGAGAACATGAAGTCAATCATGCTTTTGCACTCTGCAACCGATAGAAATGACTTTTTGTACATGCCCGTCTGAAATTCACTGCAAAATGCCCTTCTTTTCAGATTTCTTGAATGTTCTCAACGCATTAGGTGAAAGAGCGTGTTTGAGCAAGAGTGATGCAGTGTGCGTTTTCCTGGATTTCAAGTGATTTGGGAAACATAATCTGCATTTCTCCACAGGAAGAAACAACATGAGGCTTGCAAGAGATGGAAACAATGCATCCCAAAACGTATTCCAGCAGTGAAAACACACGTTCCTACAAAGACTTTGAAGGAGCAAGCAAAAGCCTAGTGGCTGAGTGTTCTTTCAGAGAGAAACACATGCATTTCATCCTTCTGGAGTGAGTTTTCAGCTTGGAATTCATATGCGTTTTGTACTTGCAGAATGTAGCTACCTGCTCGGGGTTTGTGCCATAGAAGCACCTTTCCTGCAGGAGCTTATTGCAACATTCGTTGTTTGGCTAAGTTCTTTAGGGCTGGTTTTGGAAGGTCTTTCATGTTGGTCAAATTCCACTTCCTACGAAGTTTGTTCACAGCGCTGTTTCCAAGGGTCCACAAAGAGATGCTGCTTGAAACTGTCCACATGCACATCTCCCATACGGGTGTGCTCGTTTCACTACGTGGATTTTGGTTTCTTCTTTCTTTGAAATGACAAGCCTTCTTTCCACGGTTGTCCCATCTTTGGGGAAATTGACCAGAGAAGTCCATTTTTGAAAGGTGCTCTTCTCTGGGATGTGTTCTAAGGCAAACTTCTCCTCGAAAGATGCCTCTATCTGCATGCTACACACACCTTGTAGCAGTCTCAGTTTTAAGTATATTGGTGCTCTCAAAACGCTGTGTAACCTATGTACAGTGTGTCACTCCCCAGCACTGAATACACAACATAGATCTCCTTTCAACACAGACACGCAAACACATCTTTTTGTGAAAGTCCTACTTCAGGTCACTTGCAAATGTAAAGGTTTCATCTTGAACACGAAGTCAATCATGCTTTTGCACTCTGCAACCAATAGAAATGACTTTTTGTACATACCCATCTGATTTCACATCAAAATGCCCTTCTTTTCTGGTTTCTTGAATGTTCTCAACACATTAGGAGAAAGAGCGTGTTTGAGCAAGAGTGATGCAGTGTGCGTTTTCCTGGATTTCAGGTGATTTGGGAAACATAATCCGCGTTTCTCCACAGTAAGAAACAACATGAGGCTTGCAAGAGATTGAAACAATGCAACCCAAAATGTATTCTAGCAGTGAAAACACACGTTTCTACAAAGACTTTGAAGGAGCAAGCAAAAGCTTAGTGGCTGAGTGTTCTTTCAGAGAGAAACACATGCATTTCATCCTTCTGGAGTGAGTTTTCAGCTTGGAATTCATATGCGTTTTGTACTTGCAGAATGTAGCTACCTGCTCGGGGTTTGTGCCATAGAAGCACCTTTCCTGCAGGAGCTTATTGCAACATTCGTTGTTTGGCCAAGTTCTTTAGGGCTGGTTTTGGAAGGTCTTTCAGGTTGGTCAAATTCCACATCATACGAAGTTTTTTCACAGCGCTGTTTCCAAGTGTCCACAAAGAGCTGCTGCTTGAAACTGTCCACATGCACATCTCCCATACTGGTGTGCTCGTTTTACTACCTGGATTTTAGTTTCCTCTTCTTTCTTTGAAATGACAAGCCTTCTTTCTGCATGCAACACACCTTGTAGCAGTTTTAGTTTGAAGCATGTTGGTGCTCTCAAAACGCTGTGGAACCTATGTAGAGTGTTTCACTCTCCAGCACTGAATACACAACTTAGAACTCCTTTCACCACAGACACGCAAACACATCTCTTTGTGAAAGTCTTAATTCAAGTCACTTGGAAATGTAAGGGCTTCATCGAGAACATGAAGGCAATCATGCTTTCGCACTCTGCAACTAATAGAAATGACCTCTTGTACATGCCTGTCTGAATTTCACTGCAAAATGCCCTACTTTTCTGGTTTCTTGAATGTTCTCAACGCATTAGGAGAAAGAGCGTGTTTGAGCAAGAGTGATGCAGTGTGCGGTTTCCTGGATTCAAGTGATTTGGGAAACATACTCCTTGTTTTGTCACATTGTCCGAGAAACAACATGAGGTTTGCAAGAGATTGAAACAATGCATCCCAAAGCGCATTCCAGCAGTGAAAAGAGACGTTTCTACAAAGAGTTTGAAGGAGCAAGCAAAAGCCTAGTGGCTGAGTGTTCTTTCAGAGAGAAACACATGCATTTCATTCTTCTGTGGACAGTTTTCGGCCTGAAATTCATTTGCATTTTGTACTGTGCAGATGTAGCTACCTGCTCGGGAGTTGAGTCATAGAAGCACCTATCCTGCAGGAGCTTATTGCAACATTCATTGTTTGGCTAAGTTCTTTAGGGTTGGTTTTGAAAGGTCTTTCAACTTTGGCAAAATCCCGCTTCGTACGAAATTGTTCCCAGCGCTGTTTCCAAGTGTCCACAAAGAGCTGCTGCTTGAAACTGTCCACATGCACATCTCCCATACTGGTTTGCTCGTTTTACTACCTGGATTTTGTTTTCCTCTTATTTCTTTGAAATGGCAAGCCTTCTTTCTGCATGCCACACACTCCTTGTAGCAGTTTCAGTTTGAAGCATGTTGGTTCTCTCAAAAAGATCTGTAACCTATGTAGAGTGTGTCACTCTCTAGCACTGAATACACAGCTTAGAGCTCCTTTCACCACAGACACGCAAACACATCTTTTTGTGAAAGTCCTACTTCAGGTCACTTGGAAATGTAATGGTTTCATCGAGAACATGAAGTCAATCATGCTTTTGCACTCTGCAACCGATAGAAATGACTTTTTGTACATGCCCGTCTGAAATTCACTGCAAAATGCCCTTCTTTTCAGATTTCTTGAATGTTCTCAACGCATTAGGTGAAAGAGCGTGTTTGAGCAAGAGTGATGCAGTGTGCGTTTTCCTGGATTTCAAGTGATTTGGGAAACATAATCTGCATTTCTCCACAGGAAGAAACAACATGAGGCTTGCAAGAGATGGAAACAATGCATCCCAAAACGTATTCCAGCAGTGAAAACACACGTTCCTACAAAGACTTTGAAGGAGCAAGCAAAAGCCTAGTGGCTGAGTGTTCTTTCAGAGAGAAACACATGCATTTCATCCTTCTGGAGTGAGTTTTCAGCTTGGAATTCATATGCGTTTTGTACTTGCAGAATGTAGCTACCTGCTCGGGGTTTGTGCCATAGAAGCACCTTTCCTGCAGGAGCTTATTGCAACATTCGTTGTTTGGCTAAGTTCTTTAGGGCTGGTTTTGGAAGGTCTTTCATGTTGGTCAAATTCCACTTCCTACGAAGTTTTTTCACAGCGCTGTTTCCAAGGGTCCACAAAGAGATGCTGCTTGAAACTGTCCACATGCACATCTCCCATACGGGTGTGCTCGTTTCACTACGTGGATTTTGGTTTCTTCTTTCTTTGAAATGACAAGCCTTCTTTCCACGGTTGTCCCATCTTTGGGGAAATTGACCAGAGAAGTCCATTTTTGAAAGGTGCTCTTCTCTGGGATGTGTTCTAAGGCAAACTTCTCCTCGAAAGATGCCTCTATCTGCATGCTACACACACCTTGTAGCAGTCTCAGTTTTAAGTATATTGGTGCTCTCAAAACGCTGTGTAACCTATGTACAGTGTGTCACTCCCCAGCACTGAATACACAACATAGATCTCCTTTCAACACAGACACGCAAACACATCTTTTTGTGAAAGTCCTTCTTCAGGTCACTTGCAAATGTAAAGGTTTCATCTTGAACATGAAGTCCATCATGCTTTTCCACTCTGCAAACAATAGAAATGAACTTTTGTACATACCCATCTGAATTTCACATCAAAATGCCCTTCTTTTCTGGTTTCTTGAATGTTCTCAACACATTAGGAGAAAGAGCGTGTTTGAGCAAGAGTGATGCAGTGTGCGTTTTCCTGGATTTCAGGTGATTTGGGAAACATAATCCGCGTTTCTCCACAGTAAGAAACAACATGAGGCTTGCAAGAGATTGAAACAATGCAACCCAAAATGTATTCCAGCAGTGAAAACACACGTTTCTACAAAGACTTTGAAGGAGCAAGCAAAAGCCTAGTGGCTGAGTGTTCTTTCAGAGAGAAACACATGCATTTCATTCTTCTGTGGACAGTTTTCGGCCTGAAATTCATTTGCATTTTGTACTGTGCAGATGTAGCTACCTGCTCGGGAGTTGAGTCATAGAAGCACCTATCCTGCAGGAGCTTATTGCAACATTCATTGTTTGGCTAAGTTCTTTAGGGTTGGTTTTGAAAGGTCTTTCAACTTTGGCAAAATCCCCCTTCGTACGAAATTGTTCCCAGCGCTGTTTCCAAGTGTCCACAAAGAGCTGCTGCTTGAAACTGTCCACATGCACATCTCCCATACTGGTTTGCTCGTTTTACTACCTGGATTTTGTTTTCCTCTTATTTCTTTGAAATGGCAAGCCTTCTTTCTGCATGCCACACACTCCTTGTAGCAGTTTCAGTTTGAAGCATGTTGGTTCTCTCAAAAAGATCTGTAACCTATGTAGAGTGTGTCACTCTCTAGCACTGAATACACAGCTTAGAGCTCCTTTCACCACAGACACGCAAACACATCTTTTTGTGAAAGTCCTACTTCAGGTCACTTGGAAATGTAATGGTTTCATCGAGAACATGAAGTCAATCATGCTTTTGCACTCTGCAACCGATAGAAATGACTATTTGTACATGCCCGTCTGAAATTCACTGCAAAATGCCCTTCTTTTCAGATTTCTTGAATGTTCTCAACGCATTAGGTGAAAGAGCGTGTTTGAGCAAGAGTGATGCAGTGTGCGTTTTCCTGGATTTCAAGTGATTTGGGAAACATAATCTGCATTTCTCCACAGGAAGAAACAACATGAGGCTTGCAAGAGATGGAAACAATGCATCCCAAAACGTATTCCAGCAGTGAAAACACACGTTCCTACAAAGACTTTGAAGGAGCAAGCAAAAGCCTAGTGGCTGAGTGTTCTTTCAGAGAGAAACACATGCATTTCATCCTTCTGGAGTGAGTTTTCAGCTTGGAATTCATATGCGTTTTGTACTTGCAGAATGTAGCTACCTGCTCGGGGTTTGTGCCATAGAAGCACCTTTCCTGCAGGAGCTTATTGCAACATTCGTTGTTTGGCTAAGTTCTTTAGGGCTGGTTTTGGAAGGTCTTTCATGTTGGTCAAATTCCACTTCCTACGAAGTTTTTTCACAGCGCTGTTTCCAAGGGTCCACAAAGAGATGCTGCTTGAAACTGTCCACATGCACATCTCCCATACGGGTGTGCTCGTTTCACTACGTGGATTTTGGTTTCTTCTTTCTTTGAAATGACAAGCCTTCTTTCCACGGTTGTCCCATCTTTGGGGAAATTGACCAGAGAAGTCCATTTTTGAAAGGTGCTCTTCTCTGGGATGTGTTCTAAGGCAAACTTCTCCTCGAAAGATGCCTCTATCTGCATGCTACACACACCTTGTAGCAGTCTCAGTTTTAAGTATATTGGTGCTCTCAAAACGCTGTGTAACCTATGTACAGTGTGTCACTCCCCAGCACTGAATACACAACATAGATCTCCTTTCAACACAGACACGCAAACACATCTTTTTGTGAAAGTCCTTCTTCAGGTCACTTGCAAATGTAAAGGTTTCATCTTGAACATGAAGTCCATCATGCTTTTCCACTCTGCAAACAATAGAAATGAACTTTTGTACATACCCATCTGAATTTCACATCAAAATGCCCTTCTTTTCTGGTTTCTTGAATGTTCTCAACACATTAGGAGAAAGAGCGTGTTTGAGCAAGAGTGATGCAGTGTGCGTTTTCCTGGATTTCAGGTGATTTGGGAAACATAATCCGCGTTTCTCCACAGTAAGAAACAACATGAGGCTTGCAAGAGATTGAAACAATGCAACCCAAAATGTATTCCAGCAGTGAAAACACACGTTTCTACAAAGACTTTGAAGGAGCAAGCAAAAGCCTAGTGGCTGAGTGTTCTTTCAGAGAGAAACACATGCATTTCATTCTTCTGTGGACAGTTTTCGGCCTGAAATTCATTTGCATTTTGTACTGTGCAGATGTAGCTACCTGCTCGGGAGTTGAGTCATAGAAGCACCTATCCTGCAGGAGCTTATTGCAACATTCATTGTTTGGCTAAGTTCTTTAGGGTTGGTTTTGAAAGGTCTTTCAACTTTGGCAAAATCCCCCTTCGTACGAAATTGTTCCCAGCGCTGTTTCCAAGTGTCCACAAAGAGCTGCTGCTTGAAACTGTCCACATGCACATCTCCCATACTGGTTTGCTCGTTTTACTACCTGGATTTTGTTTTCCTCTTATTTCTTTGAAATGGCAAGCCTTCTTTCTGCATGCCACACACTCCTTGTAGCAGTTTCAGTTTGAAGCATGTTGGTTCTCTCAAAAAGATCTGTAACCTATGTAGAGTGTGTCACTCTCTAGCACTGAATACACAGCTTAGAGCTCCTTTCACCACAGACACGCAAACACATCTTTTTGTGAAAGTCCTACTTCAGGTCACTTGGAAATGTAATGGTTTCATCGAGAACATGAAGTCAATCATGCTTTTGCACTCTGCAACCGATAGAAATGACTATTTGTACATGCCCGTCTGAAATTCACTGCAAAATGCCCTTCTTTTCAGATTTCTTGAATGTTCTCAACGCATTAGGTGAAAGAGCGTGTTTGAGCAAGAGTGATGCAGTGTGCGTTTTCCTGGATTTCAAGTGATTTGGGAAACATAATCTGCATTTCTCCACAGGAAGAAACAACATGAGGCTTGCAAGAGATGGAAACAATGCATCCCAAAACGTATTCCAGCAGTGAAAACACACGTTCCTACAAAGACTTTGAAGGAGCAAGCAAAAGCCTAGTGGCTGAGTGTTCTTTCAGAGAGAAACACATGCATTTCATCCTTCTGGAGTGAGTTTTCAGCTTGGAATTCATATGCGTTTTGTACTTGCAGAATGTAGCTACCTGCTCGGGGTTTGTGCCATAGAAGCACCTTTCCTGCAGGAGCTTATTGCAACATTCGTTGTTTGGCTAAGTTCTTTAGGGCTGGTTTTGGAAGGTCTTTCATGTTGGTCAAATTCCACTTCCTACGAAGTTTGTTCACAGCGCTGTTTCCAAGGGTCCACAAAGAGATGCTGCTTGAAACTGTCCACATGCACATCTCCCATACGGGTGTGCTCGTTTCACTACGTGGATTTTGGTTTCTTCTTTCTTTGAAATGACAAGCCTTCTTTCCACGGTTGTCCCATCTTTGGGGAAATTGACCAGAGAAGTCCATTTTTGAAAGGTGCTCTTCTCTGGGATGTGTTCTAAGGCAAACTTCTCCTCGAAAGATGCCTCTATCTGCATGCTACACACACCTTGTAGCAGTCTCAGTTTTAAGTATATTGGTGCTCTCAAAACGCTGTGTAACCTATGTACAGTGTGTCACTCCCCAGCTCTGAATAGACAACGTAAAGCTGCTTTCGCAAACAGATTCGCAAGCACATCTTTTTGTGAAGGTCCTACTTCAGGTCACTTGGAAATGTAAAGGTTTCATCTTGAACATGAAGTCAATCATGCTTTTCCACTCTGCAAACAATAGAAATGAAATTTGTACATACCCATCTGAATTTCACATCAAAATGCCCTTCTTTTCTGGTTTCTTGAATGTTCTCAACACATTAGGAGAAAGAGCGTGTTTGAGCAAGAGTGATGCAGTGTGCGTTTTCCTGGATTTCAGGTGATTTGGGAAACATAATCCGCGCTTCTCCACAGTAAGAAACAACATGAGGCTTGCAAGAGATTGAAACAATGCAACCCAAAATGTATTCCAGCAGTGAAAACACACGTTTCTACAAAGACTTTGAAGGAGCAAGCAAAAGCCTAGTGGCTGAGTGTTCTTTCAGAGAGAAACACATGCATTTCATCCTTCTGGAGTGAGTTTTCAGCTTGGAATTCATATGCGTTTTGAACTTGCAGAATGTAGCTACCTGCTCGGGGTTTGTGCCATAGAAGCACCTTTCCTGCAGGAGCTTATTGCAACATTCGTTGTTTGGCTAAGTTCTTTAGGGCTGGTTTTGGAAGGTCTTTCATGTTGGTCAAATTCCACTTCCTACGAAGTTTGTTCACAGCGCTGTTTCCAAGGGTCCACAAAGAGATGCTGCTTGAAACTGTCCACATGCACATCTCCCATACGGGTGTGCTCGTTTCACTACGTGGATTTTGGTTTCTTCTTTCTTTGAAATGGCAAGCCTTCTTTCCACGGTTGTCCCATCTTTGGGGAAATTGACCAGAGAAGTCCATTTTTGAAAGGTGCTCTTCTCTGGGATGTGTTCTAAGGCAAACTTCTCCTCGAAAGATGCCTCTATCTGCATGCTACACACACCTTGTAGCAGTCTCAGTTTTAAGTATATTGGTGCTCTCAAAACGCTGTGTAACCTATGTACAGTGTGTCACTCCCCAGCACTGAATACACAACATAGATCTCCTTTCAACACAGACACGCAAACACATCTTTTTGTGAAAGTCCTACTTCAGGTCACTTGCAAATGTAAAGGTTTCATCTTGAACACGAAGTCAATCATGCTTTTGCACTCTGCAACCAATAGAAATGACTTTTTGTACATACCCATCTGATTTCACATCAAAATGCCCTTCTTTTCTGGTTTCTTGAATGTTCTCAACACATTAGGAGAAAGAGCGTGTTTGAGCAAGAGTGATGCAGTGTGCGTTTTCCTGGATTTCAGGTGATTTGGGAAACATAATCCGCGTTTCTCCACAGTAAGAAACAACATGAGGCTTGCAAGAGATTGAAACAATGCAACCCAAAATGTATTCTAGCAGTGAAAACACACGTTTCTACAAAGACTTTGAAGGAGCAAGCAAAAGCTTAGTGGCTGAGTGTTCTTTCAGAGAGAAACACATGCATTTCATCCTTCTGGAGTGAGTTTTCAGCTTGGAATTCATATGCGTTTTGTACTTGCAGAATGTAGCTACCTGCTCGGGGTTTGTGCCATAGAAGCACCTTTCCTGCAGGAGCTTATTGCAACATTCGTTGTTTGGCCAAGTTCTTTAGGGCTGGTTTTGGAAGGTCTTTCAGGTTGGTCAAATTCCACATCATACGAAGTTTTTTCACAGCGCTGTTTCCAAGTGTCCACAAAGAGCTGCTGCTTGAAACTGTCCACATGCACATCTCCCATACTGGTGTGCTCGTTTTACTACCTGGATTTTAGTTTCCTCTTCTTTCTTTGAAATGACAAGCCTTCTTTCTGCATGCAACACACCTTGTAGCAGTTTTAGTTTGAAGCATGTTGGTGCTCTCAAAACGCTGTGGAACCTATGTAGAGTGTTTCACTCTCCAGCACTGAATACACAACTTAGAACTCCTTTCACCACAGACACGCAAACACATCTCTTTGTGAAAGTCTTAATTCAAGTCACTTGGAAATGTAAGGGCTTCATCGAGAACATGAAGGCAATCATGCTTTCGCACTCTGCAACTAATAGAAATGACCTCTTGTACATGCCTGTCTGAATTTCACTGCAAAATGCCCTACTTTTCTGGTTTCTTGAATGTTCTCAACGCATTAGGAGAAAGAGCGTGTTTGAGCAAGAGTGATGCAGTGTGCGGTTTCCTGGATTCAAGTGATTTGGGAAACATACTCCTTGTTTTGTCACATTGTCCGAGAAACAACATGAGGTTTGCAAGAGATTGAAACAATGCATCCCAAAGCGCATTCCAGCAGTGAAAAGAGACGTTTCTACAAAGAGTTTGAAGGAGCAAGCAAAAGCCTAGTGGCTGAGTGTTCTTTCAGAGAGAAACACATGCATTTCATTCTTCTGTGGACAGTTTTCGGCCTGAAATTCATTTGCATTTTGTACTGTGCAGATGTAGCTACCTGCTCGGGAGTTGAGTCATAGAAGCACCTATCCTGCAGGAGCTTATTGCAACATTCATTGTTTGGCTAAGTTCTTTAGGGTTGGTTTTGAAAGGTCTTTCAACTTTGGCAAAATCCCGCTTCGTACGAAATTGTTCCCAGCGCTGTTTCCAAGTGTCCACAAAGAGCTGCTGCTTGAAACTGTCCACATGCACATCTCCCATACTGGTTTGCTCGTTTTACTACCTGGATTTTGTTTTCCTCTTATTTCTTTGAAATGGCAAGCCTTCTTTCTGCATGCCACACACTCCTTGTAGCAGTTTCAGTTTGAAGCATGTTGGTTCTCTCAAAAAGATCTGTAACCTATGTAGAGTGTGTCACTCTCTAGCACTGAATACACAGCTTAGAGCTCCTTTCACCACAGACACGCAAACACATCTTTTTGTGAAAGTCCTACTTCAGGTCACTTGGAAATGTAATGGTTTCATCGAGAACATGAAGTCAATCATGCTTTTGCACTCTGCAACCGATAGAAATGACTTTTTGTACATGCCCGTCTGAAATTCACTGCAAAATGCCCTTCTTTTCAGATTTCTTGAATGTTCTCAACGCATTAGGTGAAAGAGCGTGTTTGAGCAAGAGTGATGCAGTGTGCGTTTTCCTGGATTTCAAGTGATTTGGGAAACATAATCTGCATTTCTCCACAGGAAGAAACAACATGAGGCTTGCAAGAGATGGAAACAATGCATCCCAAAACGTATTCCAGCAGTGAAAACACACGTTTCTACAAAGACTTTGAAGGAGCAAGCAAAAGCCTAGTGGCTGAGTGTTCTTTCAGAGAGAAACACATGCATTTCATCCTTCTGGAGTGAGTTTTCAGCTTGGAATTCATATGCGTTTTGTACTTGCAGAATGTAGCTACCTGCTCGGGGTTTGTGCCATAGAAGCACCTTTCCTGCAGGAGCTTATTGCAACATTCGTTGTTTGGCCAAGTTCTTTAGGGCTGGTTTTGGAAGGTCTTTCAGGTTCGTCAAATTCCACATCATACGAAGTTTTTTCACAGCGCTGTTTCCAAGGGTCCACAAAGAGATGCTGCTTGAAACTGTCCACATGCACATCTCCCATACGGGTGTGCTCGTTTCACTACGTGGATTTTGGTTTCTTCTTTCTTTGAAATGACAAGCCTTCTTTCCACGGTTGTCCCATCTTTGGGGAAATTGACCAGAGAAGTCCATTTTTGAAAGGTGCTCTTCTCTGGGATGTGTTCTAAGGCAAACTTCTCCTCGAAAGATGCCTCTATCTGCATGCTACACACACCTTGTAGCAGTCTCAGTTTTAAGTATATTGGTGCTCTCAAAACGCTGTGTAACCTATGTACAGTGTGTCACTCCCCAGCTCTGAATAGACAACGTAAAGCTGCTTTCGCAAACAGATTCGCAAGCACATCTTTTTGTGAAGGTCCTACTTCAGGTCACTTGGAAATGTAAAGGTTTCATCTTGAACATGAAGTCAATCATGCTTTTCCACTCTGCAAACAATAGAAATGAAATTTGTACATACCCATCTGAATTTCACATCAAAATGCCCTTCTTTTCTGGTTTCTTGAATGTTCTCAACACATTAGGAGAAAGAGCGTGTTTGAGCAAGAGTGATGCAGTGTGCGTTTTCCTGGATTTCAGGTGATTTGGGAAACATAATCCGCGTTTCTCCACAGTAAGAAACAACATGAGGCTTGCAAGAGATTGAAACAATGCAACCCAAAATGTATTCCAGCAGTGAAAACACACGTTTCTACAAAGACTTTGAAGGAGCAAGCAAAAGCCTAGTGGCTGAGTGTTCTTTCAGAGAGAAACACATGCATTTCATCCTTCTGGAGTGAGTTTTCAGCTTGGAATTCATATGCGTTTTGAACTTGCAGAATGTAGCTACCTGCTCGGGGTTTGTGCCATAGAAGCACCTTTCCTGCAGGAGCTTATTGCAACATTCGTTGTTTGGCTAAGTTCTTTAGGGCTGGTTTTGGAAGGTCTTTCATGTTGGTCAAATTCCACTTCCTACGAAGTTTGTTCACAGCGCTGTTTCCAAGGGTCCACAAAGAGATGCTGCTTGAAACTGTCCACATGCACATCTCCCATACGGGTGTGCTCGTTTCACTACGTGGATTTTGGTTTCTTCTTTCTTTGAAATGACAAGCCTTCTTTCCACGGTTGTCCCATCTTTGGGGAAATTGACCAGAGAAGTCCATTTTTGAAAGGTGCTCTTCTCTGGGATGTGTTCTAAGGCAAACTTCTCCTCGAAAGATGCCTCTATCTGCATGCTACACACACCTTGTAGCAGTCTCAGTTTTAAGTATATTGGTGCTCTCAAAACGCTGTGTAACCTATGTACAGTGTGTCACTCCCCAGCACTGAATACACAACATAGATCTCCTTTCAACACAGACACGCAAACACATCTTTTTGTGAAAGTCCTACTTCAGGTCACTTGCAAATGTAAAGGTTTCATCTTGAACACGAAGTCAATCATGCTTTTGCACTCTGCAACCAATAGAAATGACTTTTTGTACATACCCATCTGATTTCACATCAAAATGCCCTTCTTTTCTGGTTTCTTGAATGTTCTCAACACATTAGGAGAAAGAGCGTGTTTGAGCAAGAGTGATGCAGTGTGCGTTTTCCTGGATTTCAGGTGATTTGGGAAACATAATCCGCGTTTCTCCACAGTAAGAAACAACATGAGGCTTGCAAGAGATTGAAACAATGCAACCCAAAATGTATTCTAGCAGTGAAAACACACGTTTCTACAAAGACTTTGAAGGAGCAAGCAAAAGCTTAGTGGCTGAGTGTTCTTTCAGAGAGAAACACATGCATTTCATCCTTCTGGAGTGAGTTTTCAGCTTGGAATTCATATGCGTTTTGTACTTGCAGAATGTAGCTACCTGCTCGGGGTTTGTGCCATAGAAGCACCTTTCCTGCAGGAGCTTATTGCAACATTCGTTGTTTGGCCAAGTTCTTTAGGGCTGGTTTTGGAAGGTCTTTCAGGTTGGTCAAATTCCACATCATACGAAGTTTTTTCACAGCGCTGTTTCCAAGTGTCCACAAAGAGCTGCTGCTTGAAACTGTCCACATGCACATCTCCCATACTGGTGTGCTCGTTTTACTACCTGGATTTTAGTTTCCTCTTCTTTCTTTGAAATGACAAGCCTTCTTTCTGCATGCAACACACCTTGTAGCAGTTTTAGTTTGAAGCATGTTGGTGCTCTCAAAACGCTGTGGAACCTATGTAGAGTGTTTCACTCTCCAGCACTGAATACACAACTTAGAACTCCTTTCACCACAGACACGCAAACACATCTCTTTGTGAAAGTCTTAATTCAAGTCACTTGGAAATGTAAGGGCTTCATCGAGAACATGAAGGCAATCATGCTTTCGCACTCTGCAACTAATAGAAATGACCTCTTGTACATGCCTGTCTGAATTTCACTGCAAAATGCCCTACTTTTCTGGTTTCTTGAATGTTCTCAACGCATTAGGAGAAAGAGCGTGTTTGAGCAAGAGTGATGCAGTGTGCGGTTTCCTGGATTCAAGTGATTTGGGAAACATACTCCTTGTTTTGTCACATTGTCCGAGAAACAACATGAGGTTTGCAAGAGATTGAAACAATGCATCCCAAAGCGCATTCCAGCAGTGAAAAGAGACGTTTCTACAAAGAGTTTGAAGGAGCAAGCAAAAGCCTAGTGGCTGAGTGTTCTTTCAGAGAGAAACACATGCATTTCATTCTTCTGTGGACAGTTTTCGGCCTGAAATTCATTTGCATTTTGTACTGTGCAGATGTAGCTACCTGCTCGGGAGTTGAGTCATAGAAGCACCTATCCTGCAGGAGCTTATTGCAACATTCATTGTTTGGCTAAGTTCTTTAGGGTTGGTTTTGAAAGGTCTTTCAACTTTGGCAAAATCCCGCTTCGTACGAAATTGTTCCCAGCGCTGTTTCCAAGTGTCCACAAAGAGCTGCTGCTTGAAACTGTCCACATGCACATCTCCCATACTGGTTTGCTCGTTTTACTACCTGGATTTTGTTTTCCTCTTATTTCTTTGAAATGGCAAGCCTTCTTTCTGCATGCCACACACTCCTTGTAGCAGTTTCAGTTTGAAGCATGTTGGTTCTCTCAAAAAGATCTGTAACCTATGTAGAGTGTGTCACTCTCTAGCACTGAATACACAGCTTAGAGCTCCTTTCACCACAGACACGCAAACACATCTTTTTGTGAAAGTCCTACTTCAGGTCACTTGGAAATGTAATGGTTTCATCGAGAACATGAAGTCAATCATGCTTTTGCACTCTGCAACCGATAGAAATGACTTTTTGTACATGCCCGTCTGAAATTCACTGCAAAATGCCCTTCTTTTCAGATTTCTTGAATGTTCTCAACGCATTAGGTGAAAGAGCGTGTTTGAGCAAGAGTGATGCAGTGTGCGTTTTCCTGGATTTCAGGTGATTTGGGAAACATAATCCGCGTTTCTCCACAGGAAGAAACAACATGAGGCTTGCAAGAGATTGAAACAATGCAACCCAAAATGTATTCTAGCAGTGAAAACACACGTTTCTACAAAGACTTTGAAGGAGCAAGCAAAAGCCTAGTGGCTGAGTGTTCTTTCAGAGAGAAACACTTGCATTTCATCCTTCTGGAGTGAGTTTTCAGCTTGGAATTCATATGCGTTTTGTACTTGCAGAATGTAGCTACCTGCTCGGGGTTTGTGCCATAGAAGCACCTTTCCTGCAGGAGCTTATTGCAACATTCGTTGTTTGGCCAAGTTCTTTAGGGCTGGTTTTGGAAGGTCTTTCAGGTTCGTCAAATTCCACATCATACGAAGTTTGTTCACAGCGCTGTTTCCAAGGGTCCACAAAGAGATGCTGCTTGAAACTGTCCACATGCACATCTCCCATACGGGTGTGCTCGTTTCACTACGTGGATTTTGGTTTCTTCTTTCTTTGAAATGACAAGCCTTCTTTCCACGGTTGTCCCATCTTTGGGGAAATTGACCAGAGAAGTCCATTTTTGAAAGGTGCTCTTCTCTGGGATGTGTTCTAAGGCAAACTTCTCCTCGAAAGATGCCTCTATCTGCATGCTACACACACCTTGTAGCAGTCTCAGTTTTAAGTATATTGGTGCTCTCAAAACGCTGTGTAACCTATGTACAGTGTGTCACTCCCCAGCTCTGAATAGACAACGTAAAGCTGCTTTCGCAAACAGATTCGCAAGCACATCTTTTTGTGAAGGTCCTACTTCAGGTCACTTGGAAATGTAAAGGTTTCATCTTGAACATGAAGTCAATCATGCTTTTCCACTCTGCAAACAATAGAAATGAAATTTGTACATACCCATCTGAATTTCACATCAAAATGCCCTTCTTTTCTGGTTTCTTGAATGTTCTCAACACATTAGGAGAAAGAGCGTGTTTGAGCAAGAGTGATGCAGTGTGCGTTTTCCTGGATTTCAGGTGATTTGGGAAACATAATCCGCGTTTCTCCACAGTAAGAAACAACATGAGGCTTGCAAGAGATTGAAACAATGCAACCCAAAATGTATTCCAGCAGTGAAAACACACGTTTCTACAAAGACTTTGAAGGAGCAAGCAAAAGCCTAGTGGCTGAGTGTTCTTTCAGAGAGAAACACATGCATTTCATCCTTCTGGAGTGAGTTTTCAGCTTGGAATTCATATGCGTTTTGAACTTGCAGAATGTAGCTACCTGCTCGGGGTTTGTGCCATAGAAGCACCTTTCCTGCAGGAGCTTATTGCAACATTCGTTGTTTGGCTAAGTTCTTTAGGGCTGGTTTTGGAAGGTCTTTCATGTTGGTCAAATTCCACTTCCTACGAAGTTTGTTCACAGCGCTGTTTCCAAGGGTCCACAAAGAGATGCTGCTTGAAACTGTCCACATGCACATCTCCCATACGGGTGTGCTCGTTTCACTACGTGGATTTTGGTTTCTTCTTTCTTTGAAATGACAAGCCTTCTTTCCACGGTTGTCCCATCTTTGGGGAAATTGACCAGAGAAGTCCATTTTTGAAAGGTGCTCTTCTCTGGGATGTGTTCTAAGGCAAACTTCTCCTCGAAAGATGCCTCTATCTGCATGCTACACACACCTTGTAGCAGTCTCAGTTTTAAGTATATTGGTGCTCTCAAAACGCTGTGTAACCTATGTACAGTGTGTCACTCCCCAGCACTGAATACACAACATAGATCTCCTTTCAACACAGACACGCAAACACATCTTTTTGTGAAAGTCCTACTTCAGGTCACTTGCAAATGTAAAGGTTTCATCTTGAACACGAAGTCAATCATGCTTTTGCACTCTGCAACCAATAGAAATGACTTTTTGTACATACCCATCTGATTTCACATCAAAATGCCCTTCTTTTCTGGTTTCTTGAATGTTCTCAACACATTAGGAGAAAGAGCGTGTTTGAGCAAGAGTGATGCAGTGTGCGTTTTCCTGGATTTCAGGTGATTTGGGAAACATAATCCGCGTTTCTCCACAGTAAGAAACAACATGAGGCTTGCAAGAGATTGAAACAATGCAACCCAAAATGTATTCTAGCAGTGAAAACACACGTTTCTACAAAGACTTTGAAGGAGCAAGCAAAAGCTTAGTGGCTGAGTGTTCTTTCAGAGAGAAACACATGCATTTCATCCTTCTGGAGTGAGTTTTCAGCTTGGAATTCATATGCGTTTTGTACTTGCAGAATGTAGCTACCTGCTCGGGGTTTGTGCCATAGAAGCACCTTTCCTGCAGGAGCTTATTGCAACATTCGTTGTTTGGCCAAGTTCTTTAGGGCTGGTTTTGGAAGGTCTTTCAGGTTGGTCAAATTCCACATCATACGAAGTTTTTTCACAGCGCTGTTTCCAAGTGTCCACAAAGAGCTGCTGCTTGAAACTGTCCACATGCACATCTCCCATACTGGTGTGCTCGTTTTACTACCTGGATTTTAGTTTCCTCTTCTTTCTTTGAAATGACAAGCCTTCTTTCTGCATGCAACACACCTTGTAGCAGTTTTAGTTTGAAGCATGTTGGTGCTCTCAAAACGCTGTGGAACCTATGTAGAGTGTTTCACTCTCCAGCACTGAATACACAACTTAGAACTCCTTTCACCACAGACACGCAAACACATCTCTTTGTGAAAGTCTTAATTCAAGTCACTTGGAAATGTAAGGGCTTCATCGAGAACATGAAGGCAATCATGCTTTCGCACTCTGCAACTAATAGAAATGACCTCTTGTACATGCCTGTCTGAATTTCACTGCAAAATGCCCTACTTTTCTGGTTTCTTGAATGTTCTCAACGCATTAGGAGAAAGAGCGTGTTTGAGCAAGAGTGATGCAGTGTGCGGTTTCCTGGATTCAAGTGATTTGGGAAACATACTCCTTGTTTTGTCACATTGTCCGAGAAACAACATGAGGTTTGCAAGAGATTGAAACAATGCATCCCAAAGCGCATTCCAGCAGTGAAAAGAGACGTTTCTACAAAGAGTTTGAAGGAGCAAGCAAAAGCCTAGTGGCTGAGTGTTCTTTCAGAGAGAAACACATGCATTTCATTCTTCTGTGGACAGTTTTCGGCCTGAAATTCATTTGCATTTTGTACTGTGCAGATGTAGCTACCTGCTCGGGAGTTGAGTCATAGAAGCACCTATCCTGCAGGAGCTTATTGCAACATTCATTGTTTGGCTAAGTTCTTTAGGGTTGGTTTTGAAAGGTCTTTCAACTTTGGCAAAATCCCGCTTCGTACGAAATTGTTCCCAGCGCTGTTTCCAAGTGTCCACAAAGAGCTGCTGCTTGAAACTGTCCACATGCACATCTCCCATACTGGTTTGCTCGTTTTACTACCTGGATTTTGTTTTCCTCTTATTTCTTTGAAATGGCAAGCCTTCTTTCTGCATGCCACACACTCCTTGTAGCAGTTTCAGTTTGAAGCATGTTGGTTCTCTCAAAAAGATCTGTAACCTATGTAGAGTGTGTCACTCTCTAGCACTGAATACACAGCTTAGAGCTCCTTTCACCACAGACACGCAAACACATCTTTTTGTGAAAGTCCTACTTCAGGTCACTTGGAAATGTAATGGTTTCATCGAGAACATGAAGTCAATCATGCTTTTGCACTCTGCAACCGATAGAAATGACTTTTTGTACATGCCCGTCTGAAATTCACTGCAAAATGCCCTTCTTTTCAGATTTCTTGAATGTTCTCAACGCATTAGGTGAAAGAGCGTGTTTGAGCAAGAGTGATGCAGTGTGCGTTTTCCTGGATTTCAGGTGATTTGGGAAACATAATCCGCGTTTCTCCACAGGAAGAAACAACATGAGGCTTGCAAGAGATTGAAACAATGCAACCCAAAATGTATTCTAGCAGTGAAAACACACGTTTCTACAAAGACTTTGAAGGAGCAAGCAAAAGCCTAGTGGCTGAGTGTTCTTTCAGAGAGAAACACTTGCATTTCATCCTTCTGGAGTGAGTTTTCAGCTTGGAATTCATATGCGTTTTGTACTTGCAGAATGTAGCTACCTGCTCGGGGTTTGTGCCATAGAAGCACCTTTCCTGCAGGAGCTTATTGCAACATTCGTTGTTTGGCCAAGTTCTTTAGGGCTGGTTTTGGAAGGTCTTTCAGGTTCGTCAAATTCCACATCATACGAAGTTTGTTCACAGCGCTGTTTCCAAGGGTCCACAAAGAGATGCTGCTTGAAACTGTCCACATGCACATCTCCCATACGGGTGTGCTCGTTTCACTACGTGGATTTTGGTTTCTTCTTTCTTTGAAATGACAAGCCTTCTTTCCACGGTTGTCCCATCTTTGGGGAAATTGACCAGAGAAGTCCATTTTTGAAAGGTGCTCTTCTCTGGGATGTGTTCTAAGGCAAACTTCTCCTCGAAAGATGCCTCTATCTGCATGCTACACACACCTTGTAGCAGTCTCAGTTTTAAGTATATTGGTGCTCTCAAAACGCTGTGTAACCTATGTACAGTGTGTCACTCCCCAGCTCTGAATAGACAACGTAAAGCTGCTTTCGCAAACAGATTCGCAAGCACATCTTTTTGTGAAGGTCCTACTTCAGGTCACTTGGAAATGTAAAGGTTTCATCTTGAACATGAAGTCAATCATGCTTTTCCACTCTGCAAACAATAGAAATGAAATTTGTACATACCCATCTGAATTTCACATCAAAATGCCCTTCTTTTCTGGTTTCTTGAATGTTCTCAACACATTAGGAGAAAGAGCGTGTTTGAGCAAGAGTGATGCAGTGTGCGTTTTCCTGGATTTCAGGTGATTTGGGAAACATAATCCGCGTTTCTCCACAGTAAGAAACAACATGAGGCTTGCAAGAGATTGAAACAATGCAACCCAAAATGTATTCCAGCAGTGAAAACACACGTTTCTACAAAGACTTTGAAGGAGCAAGCAAAAGCCTAGTGGCTGAGTGTTCTTTCAGAGAGAAACACATGCATTTCATCCTTCTGGAGTGAGTTTTCAGCTTGGAATTCATATGCGTTTTGAACTTGCAGAATGTAGCTACCTGCTCGGGGTTTGTGCCATAGAAGCACCTTTCCTGCAGGAGCTTATTGCAACATTCGTTGTTTGGCTAAGTTCTTTAGGGCTGGTTTTGGAAGGTCTTTCATGTTGGTCAAATTCCACTTCCTACGAAGTTTGTTCACAGCGCTGTTTCCAAGGGTCCACAAAGAGATGCTGCTTGAAACTGTCCACATGCACATCTCCCATACGGGTGTGCTCGTTTCACTACGTGGATTTTGGTTTCTTCTTTCTTTGAAATGACAAGCCTTCTTTCCACGGTTGTCCCATCTTTGGGGAAATTGACCAGAGAAGTCCATTTTTGAAAGGTGCTCTTCTCTGGGATGTGTTCTAAGGCAAACTTCTCCTCGAAAGATGCCTCTATCTGCATGCTACACACACCTTGTAGCAGTCTCAGTTTTAAGTATATTGGTGCTCTCAAAACGCTGTGTAACCTATGTACAGTGTGTCACTCCCCAGCACTGAATACACAACATAGATCTCCTTTCAACACAGACACGCAAACACATCTTTTTGTGAAAGTCCTACTTCAGGTCACTTGCAAATGTAAAGGTTTCATCTTGAACACGAAGTCAATCATGCTTTTGCACTCTGCAACCAATAGAAATGACTTTTTGTACATACCCATCTGATTTCACATCAAAATGCCCTTCTTTTCTGGTTTCTTGAATGTTCTCAACACATTAGGAGAAAGAGCGTGTTTGAGCAAGAGTGATGCAGTGTGCGTTTTCCTGGATTTCAGGTGATTTGGGAAACATAATCCGCGTTTCTCCACAGTAAGAAACAACATGAGGCTTGCAAGAGATTGAAACAATGCAACCCAAAATGTATTCTAGCAGTGAAAACACACGTTTCTACAAAGACTTTGAAGGAGCAAGCAAAAGCTTAGTGGCTGAGTGTTCTTTCAGAGAGAAACACATGCATTTCATCCTTCTGGAGTGAGTTTTCAGCTTGGAATTCATATGCGTTTTGTACTTGCAGAATGTAGCTACCTGCTCGGGGTTTGTGCCATAGAAGCACCTTTCCTGCAGGAGCTTATTGCAACATTCGTTGTTTGGCCAAGTTCTTTAGGGCTGGTTTTGGAAGGTCTTTCAGGTTGGTCAAATTCCACATCATACGAAGTTTTTTCACAGCGCTGTTTCCAAGTGTCCACAAAGAGCTGCTGCTTGAAACTGTCCACATGCACATCTCCCATACTGGTGTGCTCGTTTTACTACCTGGATTTTAGTTTCCTCTTCTTTCTTTGAAATGACAAGCCTTCTTTCTGCATGCAACACACCTTGTAGCAGTTTTAGTTTGAAGCATGTTGGTGCTCTCAAAACGCTGTGGAACCTATGTAGAGTGTTTCACTCTCCAGCACTGAATACACAACTTAGAACTCCTTTCACCACAGACACGCAAACACATCTCTTTGTGAAAGTCTTAATTCAAGTCACTTGGAAATGTAAGGGCTTCATCGAGAACATGAAGGCAATCATGCTTTCGCACTCTGCAACTAATAGAAATGACCTCTTGTACATGCCTGTCTGAATTTCACTGCAAAATGCCCTACTTTTCTGGTTTCTTGAATGTTCTCAACGCATTAGGAGAAAGAGCGTGTTTGAGCAAGAGTGATGCAGTGTGCGGTTTCCTGGATTCAAGTGATTTGGGAAACATACTCCTTGTTTTGTCACATTGTCCGAGAAACAACATGAGGTTTGCAAGAGATTGAAACAATGCATCCCAAAGCGCATTCCAGCAGTGAAAAGAGACGTTTCTACAAAGAGTTTGAAGGAGCAAGCAAAAGCCTAGTGGCTGAGTGTTCTTTCAGAGAGAAACACATGCATTTCATTCTTCTGTGGACAGTTTTCGGCCTGAAATTCATTTGCATTTTGTACTGTGCAGATGTAGCTACCTGCTCGGGAGTTGAGTCATAGAAGCACCTATCCTGCAGGAGCTTATTGCAACATTCATTGTTTGGCTAAGTTCTTTAGGGTTGGTTTTGAAAGGTCTTTCAACTTTGGCAAAATCCCGCTTCGTACGAAATTGTTCCCAGCGCTGTTTCCAAGTGTCCACAAAGAGCTGCTGCTTGAAACTGTCCACATGCACATCTCCCATACTGGTTTGCTCGTTTTACTACCTGGATTTTGTTTTCCTCTTATTTCTTTGAAATGGCAAGCCTTCTTTCTGCATGCCACACACTCCTTGTAGCAGTTTCAGTTTGAAGCATGTTGGTTCTCTCAAAAAGATCTGTAACCTATGTAGAGTGTGTCACTCTCTAGCACTGAATACACAGCTTAGAGCTCCTTTCACCACAGACACGCAAACACATCTTTTTGTGAAAGTCCTACTTCAGGTCACTTGGAAATGTAATGGTTTCATCGAGAACATGAAGTCAATCATGCTTTTGCACTCTGCAACCGATAGAAATGACTTTTTGTACATGCCCGTCTGAAATTCACTGCAAAATGCCCTTCTTTTCAGATTTCTTGAATGTTCTCAACGCATTAGGTGAAAGAGCGTGTTTGAGCAAGAGTGATGCAGTGTGCGTTTTCCTGGATTTCAGGTGATTTGGGAAACATAATCCGCGTTTCTCCACAGGAAGAAACAACATGAGGCTTGCAAGAGATTGAAACAATGCAACCCAAAATGTATTCTAGCAGTGAAAACACACGTTTCTACAAAGACTTTGAAGGAGCAAGCAAAAGCCTAGTGGCTGAGTGTTCTTTCAGAGAGAAACACTTGCATTTCATCCTTCTGGAGTGAGTTTTCAGCTTGGAATTCATATGCGTTTTGTACTTGCAGAATGTAGCTACCTGCTCGGGGTTTGTGCCATAGAAGCACCTTTCCTGCAGGAGCTTATTGCAACATTCGTTGTTTGGCCAAGTTCTTTAGGGCTGGTTTTGGAAGGTCTTTCAGGTTCGTCAAATTCCACATCATACGAAGTTTGTTCACAGCGCTGTTTCCAAGGGTCCACAAAGAGATGCTGCTTGAAACTGTCCACATGCACATCTCCCATACGGGTGTGCTCGTTTCACTACGTGGATTTTGGTTTCTTCTTTCTTTGAAATGACAAGCCTTCTTTCCACGGTTGTCCCATCTTTGGGGAAATTGACCAGAGAAGTCCATTTTTGAAAGGTGCTCTTCTCTGGGATGTGTTCTAAGGCAAACTTCTCCTCGAAAGATGCCTCTATCTGCATGCTACACACACCTTGTAGCAGTCTCAGTTTTAAGTATATTGGTGCTCTCAAAACGCTGTGTAACCTATGTACAGTGTGTCACTCCCCAGCTCTGAATAGACAACGTAAAGCTGCTTTCGCAAACAGATTCGCAAGCACATCTTTTTGTGAAGGTCCTACTTCAGGTCACTTGGAAATGTAAAGGTTTCATCTTGAACATGAAGTCAATCATGCTTTTCCACTCTGCAAACAATAGAAATGAAATTTGTACATACCCATCTGAATTTCACATCAAAATGCCCTTCTTTTCTGGTTTCTTGAATGTTCTCAACACATTAGGAGAAAGAGCGTGTTTGAGCAAGAGTGATGCAGTGTGCGTTTTCCTGGATTTCAGGTGATTTGGGAAACATAATCCGCGTTTCTCCACAGTAAGAAACAACATGAGGCTTGCAAGAGATTGAAACAATGCAACCCAAAATGTATTCCAGCAGTGAAAACACACGTTTCTACAAAGACTTTGAAGGAGCAAGCAAAAGCCTAGTGGCTGAGTGTTCTTTCAGAGAGAAACACATGCATTTCATCCTTCTGGAGTGAGTTTTCAGCTTGGAATTCATATGCGTTTTGAACTTGCAGAATGTAGCTACCTGCTCGGGGTTTGTGCCATAGAAGCACCTTTCCTGCAGGAGCTTATTGCAACATTCGTTGTTTGGCTAAGTTCTTTAGGGCTGGTTTTGGAAGGTCTTTCATGTTGGTCAAATTCCACTTCCTACGAAGTTTGTTCACAGCGCTGTTTCCAAGGGTCCACAAAGAGATGCTGCTTGAAACTGTCCACATGCACATCTCCCATACGGGTGTGCTCGTTTCACTACGTGGATTTTGGTTTCTTCTTTCTTTGAAATGACAAGCCTTCTTTCCACGGTTGTCCCATCTTTGGGGAAATTGACCAGAGAAGTCCATTTTTGAAAGGTGCTCTTCTCTGGGATGTGTTCTAAGGCAAACTTCTCCTCGAAAGATGCCTCTATCTGCATGCTACACACACCTTGTAGCAGTCTCAGTTTTAAGTATATTGGTGCTCTCAAAACGCTGTGTAACCTATGTACAGTGTGTCACTCCCCAGCACTGAATACACAACATAGATCTCCTTTCAACACAGACACGCAAACACATCTTTTTGTGAAAGTCCTACTTCAGGTCACTTGCAAATGTAAAGGTTTCATCTTGAACACGAAGTCAATCATGCTTTTGCACTCTGCAACCAATAGAAATGACTTTTTGTACATACCCATCTGATTTCACATCAAAATGCCCTTCTTTTCTGGTTTCTTGAATGTTCTCAACACATTAGGAGAAAGAGCGTGTTTGAGCAAGAGTGATGCAGTGTGCGTTTTCCTGGATTTCAGGTGATTTGGGAAACATAATCCGCGTTTCTCCACAGTAAGAAACAACATGAGGCTTGCAAGAGATTGAAACAATGCAACCCAAAATGTATTCTAGCAGTGAAAACACACGTTTCTACAAAGACTTTGAAGGAGCAAGCAAAAGCTTAGTGGCTGAGTGTTCTTTCAGAGAGAAACACATGCATTTCATCCTTCTGGAGTGAGTTTTCAGCTTGGAATTCATATGCGTTTTGTACTTGCAGAATGTAGCTACCTGCTCGGGGTTTGTGCCATAGAAGCACCTTTCCTGCAGGAGCTTATTGCAACATTCGTTGTTTGGCCAAGTTCTTTAGGGCTGGTTTTGGAAGGTCTTTCAGGTTGGTCAAATTCCACATCATACGAAGTTTTTTCACAGCGCTGTTTCCAAGTGTCCACAAAGAGCTGCTGCTTGAAACTGTCCACATGCACATCTCCCATACTGGTGTGCTCGTTTTACTACCTGGATTTTAGTTTCCTCTTCTTTCTTTGAAATGACAAGCCTTCTTTCTGCATGCAACACACCTTGTAGCAGTTTTAGTTTGAAGCATGTTGGTGCTCTCAAAACGCTGTGGAACCTATGTAGAGTGTTTCACTCTCCAGCACTGAATACACAACTTAGAACTCCTTTCACCACAGACACGCAAACACATCTCTTTGTGAAAGTCTTAATTCAAGTCACTTGGAAATGTAAGGGCTTCATCGAGAACATGAAGGCAATCATGCTTTCGCACTCTGCAACTAATAGAAATGACCTCTTGTACATGCCTGTCTGAATTTCACTGCAAAATGCCCTACTTTTCTGGTTTCTTGAATGTTCTCAACGCATTAGGAGAAAGAGCGTGTTTGAGCAAGAGTGATGCAGTGTGCGGTTTCCTGGATTCAAGTGATTTGGGAAACATACTCCTTGTTTTGTCACATTGTCCGAGAAACAACATGAGGTTTGCAAGAGATTGAAACAATGCATCCCAAAGCGCATTCCAGCAGTGAAAAGAGACGTTTCTACAAAGAGTTTGAAGGAGCAAGCAAAAGCCTAGTGGCTGAGTGTTCTTTCAGAGAGAAACACATGCATTTCATTCTTCTGTGGACAGTTTTCGGCCTGAAATTCATTTGCATTTTGTACTGTGCAGATGTAGCTACCTGCTCGGGAGTTGAGTCATAGAAGCACCTATCCTGCAGGAGCTTATTGCAACATTCATTGTTTGGCTAAGTTCTTTAGGGTTGGTTTTGAAAGGTCTTTCAACTTTGGCAAAATCCCGCTTCGTACGAAATTGTTCCCAGCGCTGTTTCCAAGTGTCCACAAAGAGCTGCTGCTTGAAACTGTCCACATGCACATCTCCCATACTGGTTTGCTCGTTTTACTACCTGGATTTTGTTTTCCTCTTATTTCTTTGAAATGGCAAGCCTTCTTTCTGCATGCCACACACTCCTTGTAGCAGTTTCAGTTTGAAGCATGTTGGTTCTCTCAAAAAGATCTGTAACCTATGTAGAGTGTGTCACTCTCTAGCACTGAATACACAGCTTAGAGCTCCTTTCACCACAGACACGCAAACACATCTTTTTGTGAAAGTCCTACTTCAGGTCACTTGGAAATGTAATGGTTTCATCGAGAACATGAAGTCAATCATGCTTTTGCACTCTGCAACCGATAGAAATGACTTTTTGTACATGCCCGTCTGAAATTCACTGCAAAATGCCCTTCTTTTCAGATTTCTTGAATGTTCTCAACGCATTAGGTGAAAGAGCGTGTTTGAGCAAGAGTGATGCAGTGTGCGTTTTCCTGGATTTCAGGTGATTTGGGAAACATAATCCGCGTTTCTCCACAGGAAGAAACAACATGAGGCTTGCAAGAGATTGAAACAATGCAACCCAAAATGTATTCTAGCAGTGAAAACACACGTTTCTACAAAGACTTTGAAGGAGCAAGCAAAAGCCTAGTGGCTGAGTGTTCTTTCAGAGAGAAACACTTGCATTTCATCCTTCTGGAGTGAGTTTTCAGCTTGGAATTCATATGCGTTTTGTACTTGCAGAATGTAGCTACCTGCTCGGGGTTTGTGCCATAGAAGCACCTTTCCTGCAGGAGCTTATTGCAACATTCGTTGTTTGGCCAAGTTCTTTAGGGCTGGTTTTGGAAGGTCTTTCAGGTTCGTCAAATTCCACATCATACGAAGTTTGTTCACAGCGCTGTTTCCAAGGGTCCACAAAGAGATGCTGCTTGAAACTGTCCACATGCACATCTCCCATACGGGTGTGCTCGTTTCACTACGTGGATTTTGGTTTCTTCTTTCTTTGAAATGACAAGCCTTCTTTCCACGGTTGTCCCATCTTTGGGGAAATTGACCAGAGAAGTCCATTTTTGAAAGGTGCTCTTCTCTGGGATGTGTTCTAAGGCAAACTTCTCCTCGAAAGATGCCTCTATCTGCATGCTACACACACCTTGTAGCAGTCTCAGTTTTAAGTATATTGGTGCTCTCAAAACGCTGTGTAACCTATGTACAGTGTGTCACTCCCCAGCTCTGAATAGACAACGTAAAGCTGCTTTCGCAAACAGATTCGCAAGCACATCTTTTTGTGAAGGTCCTACTTCAGGTCACTTGGAAATGTAAAGGTTTCATCTTGAACATGAAGTCAATCATGCTTTTCCACTCTGCAAACAATAGAAATGAAATTTGTACATACCCATCTGAATTTCACATCAAAATGCCCTTCTTTTCTGGTTTCTTGAATGTTCTCAACACATTAGGAGAAAGAGCGTGTTTGAGCAAGAGTGATGCAGTGTGCGTTTTCCTGGATTTCAGGTGATTTGGGAAACATAATCCGCGTTTCTCCACAGTAAGAAACAACATGAGGCTTGCAAGAGATTGAAACAATGCAACCCAAAATGTATTCCAGCAGTGAAAACACACGTTTCTACAAAGACTTTGAAGGAGCAAGCAAAAGCCTAGTGGCTGAGTGTTCTTTCAGAGAGAAACACATGCATTTCATCCTTCTGGAGTGAGTTTTCAGCTTGGAATTCATATGCGTTTTGAACTTGCAGAATGTAGCTACCTGCTCGGGGTTTGTGCCATAGAAGCACCTTTCCTGCAGGAGCTTATTGCAACATTCGTTGTTTGGCTAAGTTCTTTAGGGCTGGTTTTGGAAGGTCTTTCATGTTGGTCAAATTCCACTTCCTACGAAGTTTGTTCACAGCGCTGTTTCCAAGGGTCCACAAAGAGATGCTGCTTGAAACTGTCCACATGCACATCTCCCATACGGGTGTGCTCGTTTCACTACGTGGATTTTGGTTTCTTCTTTCTTTGAAATGACAAGCCTTCTTTCCACGGTTGTCCCATCTTTGGGGAAATTGACCAGAGAAGTCCATTTTTGAAAGGTGCTCTTCTCTGGGATGTGTTCTAAGGCAAACTTCTCCTCGAAAGATGCCTCTATCTGCATGCTACACACACCTTGTAGCAGTCTCAGTTTTAAGTATATTGGTGCTCTCAAAACGCTGTGTAACCTATGTACAGTGTGTCACTCCCCAGCACTGAATACACAACATAGATCTCCTTTCAACACAGACACGCAAACACATCTTTTTGTGAAAGTCCTACTTCAGGTCACTTGCAAATGTAAAGGTTTCATCTTGAACACGAAGTCAATCATGCTTTTGCACTCTGCAACCAATAGAAATGACTTTTTGTACATACCCATCTGATTTCACATCAAAATGCCCTTCTTTTCTGGTTTCTTGAATGTTCTCAACACATTAGGAGAAAGAGCGTGTTTGAGCAAGAGTGATGCAGTGTGCGTTTTCCTGGATTTCAGGTGATTTGGGAAACATAATCCGCGTTTCTCCACAGTAAGAAACAACATGAGGCTTGCAAGAGATTGAAACAATGCAACCCAAAATGTATTCTAGCAGTGAAAACACACGTTTCTACAAAGACTTTGAAGGAGCAAGCAAAAGCTTAGTGGCTGAGTGTTCTTTCAGAGAGAAACACATGCATTTCATCCTTCTGGAGTGAGTTTTCAGCTTGGAATTCATATGCGTTTTGTACTTGCAGAATGTAGCTACCTGCTCGGGGTTTGTGCCATAGAAGCACCTTTCCTGCAGGAGCTTATTGCAACATTCGTTGTTTGGCCAAGTTCTTTAGGGCTGGTTTTGGAAGGTCTTTCAGGTTGGTCAAATTCCACATCATACGAAGTTTTTTCACAGCGCTGTTTCCAAGTGTCCACAAAGAGCTGCTGCTTGAAACTGTCCACATGCACATCTCCCATACTGGTGTGCTCGTTTTACTACCTGGATTTTAGTTTCCTCTTCTTTCTTTGAAATGACAAGCCTTCTTTCTGCATGCAACACACCTTGTAGCAGTTTTAGTTTGAAGCATGTTGGTGCTCTCAAAACGCTGTGGAACCTATGTAGAGTGTTTCACTCTCCAGCACTGAATACACAACTTAGAACTCCTTTCACCACAGACACGCAAACACATCTCTTTGTGAAAGTCTTAATTCAAGTCACTTGGAAATGTAAGGGCTTCATCGAGAACATGAAGGCAATCATGCTTTCGCACTCTGCAACTAATAGAAATGACCTCTTGTACATGCCTGTCTGAATTTCACTGCAAAATGCCCTACTTTTCTGGTTTCTTGAATGTTCTCAACGCATTAGGAGAAAGAGCGTGTTTGAGCAAGAGTGATGCAGTGTGCGGTTTCCTGGATTCAAGTGATTTGGGAAACATACTCCTTGTTTTGTCACATTGTCCGAGAAACAACATGAGGTTTGCAAGAGATTGAAACAATGCATCCCAAAGCGCATTCCAGCAGTGAAAAGAGACGTTTCTACAAAGAGTTTGAAGGAGCAAGCAAAAGCCTAGTGGCTGAGTGTTCTTTCAGAGAGAAACACATGCATTTCATTCTTCTGTGGACAGTTTTCGGCCTGAAATTCATTTGCATTTTGTACTGTGCAGATGTAGCTACCTGCTCGGGAGTTGAGTCATAGAAGCACCTATCCTGCAGGAGCTTATTGCAACATTCATTGTTTGGCTAAGTTCTTTAGGGTTGGTTTTGAAAGGTCTTTCAACTTTGGCAAAATCCCGCTTCGTACGAAATTGTTCCCAGCGCTGTTTCCAAGTGTCCACAAAGAGCTGCTGCTTGAAACTGTCCACATGCACATCTCCCATACTGGTTTGCTCGTTTTACTACCTGGATTTTGTTTTCCTCTTATTTCTTTGAAATGGCAAGCCTTCTTTCTGCATGCCACACACTCCTTGTAGCAGTTTCAGTTTGAAGCATGTTGGTTCTCTCAAAAAGATCTGTAACCTATGTAGAGTGTGTCACTCTCTAGCACTGAATACACAGCTTAGAGCTCCTTTCACCACAGACACGCAAACACATCTTTTTGTGAAAGTCCTACTTCAGGTCACTTGGAAATGTAATGGTTTCATCGAGAACATGAAGTCAATCATGCTTTTGCACTCTGCAACCGATAGAAATGACTTTTTGTACATGCCCGTCTGAAATTCACTGCAAAATGCCCTTCTTTTCAGATTTCTTGAATGTTCTCAACGCATTAGGTGAAAGAGCGTGTTTGAGCAAGAGTGATGCACTGTGCGTTTTCCTGGATTTCAAGTGATTTGGGAAACATAATCTGCATTTCTCCACAGGAAGAAACAACATGAGGCTTGCAAGAGATGGAAACAATGCATCCCAAAACGTATTCCAGCAGTGAAAACACACGTTCCTACAAAGACTTTGAAGGAGCAAGCAAAAGCCTAGTGGCTGAGTGTTCTTTCAGAGAGAAACACATGCATTTCATCCTTCTGGAGTGAGTTTTCAGCTTGGAATTCATATGCGTTTTGTACTTGCAGAATGTAGCTACCTGCTCGGGGTTTGTGCCATAGAAGCACCTTTCCTGCAGGAGCTTATTGCAACATTCGTTGTTTGGCTAAGTTCTTTAGGGCTGGTTTTGGAAGGTCTTTCATGTTGGTCAAATTCCACTTCCTACGAAGTTTTTTCACAGCGCTGTTTCCAAGGGTCCACAAAGAGATGCTGCTTGAAACTGTCCACATGCACATCTCCCATACGGGTGTGCTCGTTTCACTACGTGGATTTTGGTTTCTTCTTTCTTTGAAATGACAAGCCTTCTTTCCACGGTTGTCCCATCTTTGGGGAAATTGACCAGAGAAGTCCATTTTTGAAAGGTGCTCTTCTCTGGGATGTGTTCTAAGGCAAACTTCTCCTCGAAAGATGCCTCTATCTGCATGCTACACACACCTTGTAGCAGTCTCAGTTTTAAGTATATTGGTGCTCTCAAAACGCTGTGTAACCTATGTACAGTGTGTCACTCCCCAGCACTGAATACACAACATAGATCTCCTTTCAACACAGACACGCAAACACATCTTTTTGTGAAAGTCCTACTTCAGGTCACTTGCAAATGTAAAGGTTTCATCTTGAACACGAAGTCAATCATGCTTTTGCACTCTGCAACCAATAGAAATGACTTTTTGTACATACCCATCTGATTTCACATCAAAATGCCCTTCTTTTCTGGTTTCTTGAATGTTCTCAACACATTAGGAGAAAGAGCGTGTTTGAGCAAGAGTGATGCAGTGTGCGTTTTCCTGGATTTCAGGTGATTTGGGAAACATAATCCGCGTTTCTCCACAGTAAGAAACAACATGAGGCTTGCAAGAGATTGAAACAATGCAACCCAAAATGTATTCTAGCAGTGAAAACACACGTTTCTACAAAGACTTTGAAGGAGCAAGCAAAAGCTTAGTGGCTGAGTGTTCTTTCAGAGAGAAACACATGCATTTCATCCTTCTGGAGTGAGTTTTCAGCTTGGAATTCATATGCGTTTTGTACTTGCAGAATGTAGCTACCTGCTCGGGGTTTGTGCCATAGAAGCACCTTTCCTGCAGGAGCTTATTGCAACATTCGTTGTTTGGCCAAGTTCTTTAGGGCTGGTTTTGGAAGGTCTTTCAGGTTGGTCAAATTCCACATCATACGAAGTTTTTTCACAGCGCTGTTTCCAAGTGTCCACAAAGAGCTGCTGCTTGAAACTGTCCACATGCACATCTCCCATACTGGTGTGCTCGTTTTACTACCTGGATTTTAGTTTCCTCTTCTTTCTTTGAAATGACAAGCCTTCTTTCTGCATGCAACACACCTTGTAGCAGTTTTAGTTTGAAGCATGTTGGTGCTCTCAAAACGCTGTGGAACCTATGTAGAGTGTTTCACTCTCCAGCACTGAATACACAACTTAGAACTCCTTTCACCACAGACACGCAAACACATCTCTTTGTGAAAGTCTTAATTCAAGTCACTTGGAAATGTAAGGGCTTCATCGAGAACATGAAGGCAATCATGCTTTCGCACTCTGCAACTAATAGAAATGACCTCTTGTACATGCCTGTCTGAATTTCACTGCAAAATGCCCTACTTTTCTGGTTTCTTGAATGTTCTCAACGCATTAGGAGAAAGAGCGTGTTTGAGCAAGAGTGATGCAGTGTGCGGTTTCCTGGATTCAAGTGATTTGGGAAACATACTCCTTGTTTTGTCACATTGTCCGAGAAACAACATGAGGTTTGCAAGAGATTGAAACAATGCATCCCAAAGCGCATTCCAGCAGTGAAAAGAGACGTTTCTACAAAGAGTTTGAAGGAGCAAGCAAAAGCCTAGTGGCTGAGTGTTCTTTCAGAGAGAAACACATGCATTTCATTCTTCTGTGGACAGTTTTCGGCCTGAAATTCATTTGCATTTTGTACTGTGCAGATGTAGCTACCTGCTCGGGAGTTGAGTCATAGAAGCACCTATCCTGCAGGAGCTTATTGCAACATTCATTGTTTGGCTAAGTTCTTTAGGGTTGGTTTTGAAAGGTCTTTCAACTTTGGCAAAATCCCGCTTCGTACGAAATTGTTCCCAGCGCTGTTTCCAAGTGTCCACAAAGAGCTGCTGCTTGAAACTGTCCACATGCACATCTCCCATACTGGTTTGCTCGTTTTACTACCTGGATTTTGTTTTCCTCTTATTTCTTTGAAATGGCAAGCCTTCTTTCTGCATGCCACACACTCCTTGTAGCAGTTTCAGTTTGAAGCATGTTGGTTCTCTCAAAAAGATCTGTAACCTATGTAGAGTGTGTCACTCTCTAGCACTGAATACACAGCTTAGAGCTCCTTTCACCACAGACACGCAAACACATCTTTTTGTGAAAGTCCTACTTCAGGTCACTTGGAAATGTAATGGTTTCATCGAGAACATGAAGTCAATCATGCTTTTGCACTCTGCAACCGATAGAAATGACTTTTTGTACATGCCCGTCTGAAATTCACTGCAAAATGCCCTTCTTTTCAGATTTCTTGAATGTTCTCAACGCATTAGGTGAAAGAGCGTGTTTGAGCAAGAGTGATGCAGTGTGCGTTTTCCTGGATTTCAAGTGATTTGGGAAACATAATCTGCATTTCTCCACAGGAAGAAACAACATGAGGCTTGCAAGAGATGGAAACAATGCATCCCAAAACGTATTCCAGCAGTGAAAACACACGTTCCTACAAAGACTTTGAAGGAGCAAGCAAAAGCCTAGTGGCTGAGTGTTCTTTCAGAGAGAAACACATGCATTTCATCCTTCTGGAGTGAGTTTTCAGCTTGGAATTCATATGCGTTTTGTACTTGCAGAATGTAGCTACCTGCTCGGGGTTTGTGCCATAGAAGCACCTTTCCTGCAGGAGCTTATTGCAACATTCGTTGTTTGGCTAAGTTCTTTAGGGCTGGTTTTGGAAGGTCTTTCATGTTGGTCAAATTCCACTTCCTACGAAGTTTTTTCACAGCGCTGTTTCCAAGGGTCCACAAAGAGATGCTGCTTGAAACTGTCCACATGCACATCTCCCATACGGGTGTGCTCGTTTCACTACGTGGATTTTGGTTTCTTCTTTCTTTGAAATGACAAGCCTTCTTTCCACGGTTGTCCCATCTTTGGGGAAATTGACCAGAGAAGTCCATTTTTGAAAGGTGCTCTTCTCTGGGATGTGTTCTAAGGCAAACTTCTCCTCGAAAGATGCCTCTATCTGCATGCTACACACACCTTGTAGCAGTCTCAGTTTTAAGTATATTGGTGCTCTCAAAACGCTGTGTAACCTATGTACAGTGTGTCACTCCCCAGCACTGAATACACAACATAGATCTCCTTTCAACACAGACACGCAAACACATCTTTTTGTGAAAGTCCTACTTCAGGTCACTTGCAAATGTAAAGGTTTCATCTTGAACACGAAGTCAATCATGCTTTTGCACTCTGCAACCAATAGAAATGACTTTTTGTACATACCCATCTGATTTCACATCAAAATGCCCTTCTTTTCTGGTTTCTTGAATGTTCTCAACACATTAGGAGAAAGAGCGTGTTTGAGCAAGAGTGATGCAGTGTGCGTTTTCCTGGATTTCAGGTGATTTGGGAAACATAATCCGCGTTTCTCCACAGTAAGAAACAACATGAGGCTTGCAAGAGATTGAAACAATGCAACCCAAAATGTATTCTAGCAGTGAAAACACACGTTTCTACAAAGACTTTGAAGGAGCAAGCAAAAGCTTAGTGGCTGAGTGTTCTTTCAGAGAGAAACACATGCATTTCATCCTTCTGGAGTGAGTTTTCAGCTTGGAATTCATATGCGTTTTGTACTTGCAGAATGTAGCTACCTGCTCGGGGTTTGTGCCATAGAAGCACCTTTCCTGCAGGAGCTTATTGCAACATTCGTTGTTTGGCCAAGTTCTTTAGGGCTGGTTTTGGAAGGTCTTTCAGGTTGGTCAAATTCCACATCATACGAAGTTTTTTCACAGCGCTGTTTCCAAGTGTCCACAAAGAGCTGCTGCTTGAAACTGTCCACATGCACATCTCCCATACTGGTGTGCTCGTTTTACTACCTGGATTTTAGTTTCCTCTTCTTTCTTTGAAATGACAAGCCTTCTTTCTGCATGCAACACACCTTGTAGCAGTTTTAGTTTGAAGCATGTTGGTGCTCTCAAAACGCTGTGGAACCTATGTAGAGTGTTTCACTCTCCAGCACTGAATACACAACTTAGAACTCCTTTCACCACAGACACGCAAACACATCTCTTTGTGAAAGTCTTAATTCAAGTCACTTGGAAATGTAAGGGCTTCATCGAGAACATGAAGGCAATCATGCTTTCGCACTCTGCAACTAATAGAAATGACCTCTTGTACATGCCTGTCTGAATTTCACTGCAAAATGCCCTACTTTTCTGGTTTCTTGAATGTTCTCAACGCATTAGGAGAAAGAGCGTGTTTGAGCAAGAGTGATGCAGTGTGCGGTTTCCTGGATTCAAGTGATTTGGGAAACATACTCCTTGTTTTGTCACATTGTCCGAGAAACAACATGAGGTTTGCAAGAGATTGAAACAATGCATCCCAAAGCGCATTCCAGCAGTGAAAAGAGACGTTTCTACAAAGAGTTTGAAGGAGCAAGCAAAAGCCTAGTGGCTGAGTGTTCTTTCAGAGAGAAACACATGCATTTCATTCTTCTGTGGACAGTTTTCGGCCTGAAATTCATTTGCATTTTGTACTGTGCAGATGTAGCTACCTGCTCGGGAGTTGAGTCATAGAAGCACCTATCCTGCAGGAGCTTATTGCAACATTCATTGTTTGGCTAAGTTCTTTAGGGTTGGTTTTGAAAGGTCTTTCAACTTTGGCAAAATCCCGCTTCGTACGAAATTGTTCCCAGCGCTGTTTCCAAGTGTCCACAAAGAGCTGCTGCTTGAAACTGTCCACATGCACATCTCCCATACTGGTTTGCTCGTTTTACTACCTGGATTTTGTTTTCCTCTTATTTCTTTGAAATGGCAAGCCTTCTTTCTGCATGCCACACACTCCTTGTAGCAGTTTCAGTTTGAAGCATGTTGGTTCTCTCAAAAAGATCTGTAACCTATGTAGAGTGTGTCACTCTCTAGCACTGAATACACAGCTTAGAGCTCCTTTCACCACAGACACGCAAACACATCTTTTTGTGAAAGTCCTACTTCAGGTCACTTGGAAATGTAATGGTTTCATCGAGAACATGAAGTCAATCATGCTTTTGCACTCTGCAACCGATAGAAATGACTTTTTGTACATGCCCGTCTGAAATTCACTGCAAAATGCCCTTCTTTTCAGATTTCTTGAATGTTCTCAACGCATTAGGTGAAAGAGCGTGTTTGAGCAAGAGTGATGCAGTGTGCGTTTTCCTGGATTTCAAGTGATTTGGGAAACATAATCTGCATTTCTCCACAGGAAGAAACAACATGAGGCTTGCAAGAGATGGAAACAATGCATCCCAAAACGTATTCCAGCAGTGAAAACACACGTTCCTACAAAGACTTTGAAGGAGCAAGCAAAAGCCTAGTGGCTGAGTGTTCTTTCAGAGAGAAACACATGCATTTCATCCTTCTGGAGTGAGTTTTCAGCTTGGAATTCATATGCGTTTTGTACTTGCAGAATGTAGCTACCTGCTCGGGGTTTGTGCCATAGAAGCACCTTTCCTGCAGGAGCTTATTGCAACATTCGTTGTTTGGCTAAGTTCTTTAGGGCTGGTTTTGGAAGGTCTTTCATGTTGGTCAAATTCCACTTCCTACGAAGTTTTTTCACAGCGCTGTTTCCAAGGGTCCACAAAGAGATGCTGCTTGAAACTGTCCACATGCACATCTCCCATACGGGTGTGCTCGTTTCACTACGTGGATTTTGGTTTCTTCTTTCTTTGAAATGACAAGCCTTCTTTCCACGGTTGTCCCATCTTTGGGGAAATTGACCAGAGAAGTCCATTTTTGAAAGGTGCTCTTCTCTGGGATGTGTTCTAAGGCAAACTTCTCCTCGAAAGATGCCTCTATCTGCATGCTACACACACCTTGTAGCAGTCTCAGTTTTAAGTATATTGGTGCTCTCAAAACGCTGTGTAACCTATGTACAGTGTGTCACTCCCCAGCACTGAATACACAACATAGATCTCCTTTCAACACAGACACGCAAACACATCTTTTTGTGAAAGTCCTACTTCAGGTCACTTGCAAATGTAAAGGTTTCATCTTGAACACGAAGTCAATCATGCTTTTGCACTCTGCAACCAATAGAAATGACTTTTTGTACATACCCATCTGATTTCACATCAAAATGCCCTTCTTTTCTGGTTTCTTGAATGTTCTCAACACATTAGGAGAAAGAGCGTGTTTGAGCAAGAGTGATGCAGTGTGCGTTTTCCTGGATTTCAGGTGATTTGGGAAACATAATCCGCGTTTCTCCACAGTAAGAAACAACATGAGGCTTGCAAGAGATTGAAACAATGCAACCCAAAATGTATTCTAGCAGTGAAAACACACGTTTCTACAAAGACTTTGAAGGAGCAAGCAAAAGCTTAGTGGCTGAGTGTTCTTTCAGAGAGAAACACATGCATTTCATCCTTCTGGAGTGAGTTTTCAGCTTGGAATTCATATGCGTTTTGTACTTGCAGAATGTAGCTACCTGCTCGGGGTTTGTGCCATAGAAGCACCTTTCCTGCAGGAGCTTATTGCAACATTCGTTGTTTGGCCAAGTTCTTTAGGGCTGGTTTTGGAAGGTCTTTCAGGTTGGTCAAATTCCACATCATACGAAGTTTTTTCACAGCGCTGTTTCCAAGTGTCCACAAAGAGCTGCTGCTTGAAACTGTCCACATGCACATCTCCCATACTGGTGTGCTCGTTTTACTACCTGGATTTTAGTTTCCTCTTCTTTCTTTGAAATGACAAGCCTTCTTTCTGCATGCAACACACCTTGTAGCAGTTTTAGTTTGAAGCATGTTGGTGCTCTCAAAACGCTGTGGAACCTATGTAGAGTGTTTCACTCTCCAGCACTGAATACACAACTTAGAACTCCTTTCACCACAGACACGCAAACACATCTCTTTGTGAAAGTCTTAATTCAAGTCACTTGGAAATGTAAGGGCTTCATCGAGAACATGAAGGCAATCATGCTTTCGCACTCTGCAACTAATAGAAATGACCTCTTGTACATGCCTGTCTGAATTTCACTGCAAAATGCCCTACTTTTCTGGTTTCTTGAATGTTCTCAACGCATTAGGAGAAAGAGCGTGTTTGAGCAAGAGTGATGCAGTGTGCGGTTTCCTGGATTCAAGTGATTTGGGAAACATACTCCTTGTTTTGTCACATTGTCCGAGAAACAACATGAGGTTTGCAAGAGATTGAAACAATGCATCCCAAAGCGCATTCCAGCAGTGAAAAGAGACGTTTCTACAAAGAGTTTGAAGGAGCAAGCAAAAGCCTAGTGGCTGAGTGTTCTTTCAGAGAGAAACACATGCATTTCATTCTTCTGTGGACAGTTTTCGGCCTGAAATTCATTTGCATTTTGTACTGTGCAGATGTAGCTACCTGCTCGGGAGTTGAGTCATAGAAGCACCTATCCTGCAGGAGCTTATTGCAACATTCATTGTTTGGCTAAGTTCTTTAGGGTTGGTTTTGAAAGGTCTTTCAACTTTGGCAAAATCCCGCTTCGTACGAAATTGTTCCCAGCGCTGTTTCCAAGTGTCCACAAAGAGCTGCTGCTTGAAACTGTCCACATGCACATCTCCCATACTGGTTTGCTCGTTTTACTACCTGGATTTTGTTTTCCTCTTATTTCTTTGAAATGGCAAGCCTTCTTTCTGCATGCCACACACTCCTTGTAGCAGTTTCAGTTTGAAGCATGTTGGTTCTCTCAAAAAGATCTGTAACCTATGTAGAGTGTGTCACTCTCTAGCACTGAATACACAGCTTAGAGCTCCTTTCACCACAGACACGCAAACACATCTTTTTGTGAAAGTCCTACTTCAGGTCACTTGGAAATGTAATGGTTTCATCGAGAACATGAAGTCAATCATGCTTTTGCACTCTGCAACCGATAGAAATGACTTTTTGTACATGCCCGTCTGAAATTCACTGCAAAATGCCCTTCTTTTCAGATTTCTTGAATGTTCTCAACGCATTAGGTGAAAGAGCGTGTTTGAGCAAGAGTGATGCAGTGTGCGTTTTCCTGGATTTCAAGTGATTTGGGAAACATAATCTGCATTTCTCCACAGGAAGAAACAACATGAGGCTTGCAAGAGATGGAAACAATGCATCCCAAAACGTATTCCAGCAGTGAAAACACACGTTCCTACAAAGACTTTGAAGGAGCAAGCAAAAGCCTAGTGGCTGAGTGTTCTTTCAGAGAGAAACACATGCATTTCATCCTTCTGGAGTGAGTTTTCAGCTTGGAATTCATATGCGTTTTGTACTTGCAGAATGTAGCTACCTGCTCGGGGTTTGTGCCATAGAAGCACCTTTCCTGCAGGAGCTTATTGCAACATTCGTTGTTTGGCTAAGTTCTTTAGGGCTGGTTTTGGAAGGTCTTTCATGTTGGTCAAATTCCACTTCCTACGAAGTTTTTTCACAGCGCTGTTTCCAAGGGTCCACAAAGAGATGCTGCTTGAAACTGTCCACATGCACATCTCCCATACGGGTGTGCTCGTTTCACTACGTGGATTTTGGTTTCTTCTTTCTTTGAAATGACAAGCCTTCTTTCCACGGTTGTCCCATCTTTGGGGAAATTGACCAGAGAAGTCCATTTTTGAAAGGTGCTCTTCTCTGGGATGTGTTCTAAGGCAAACTTCTCCTCGAAAGATGCCTCTATCTGCATGCTACACACACCTTGTAGCAGTCTCAGTTTTAAGTATATTGGTGCTCTCAAAACGCTGTGTAACCTATGTACAGTGTGTCACTCCCCAGCACTGAATACACAACATAGATCTCCTTTCAACACAGACACGCAAACACATCTTTTTGTGAAAGTCCTACTTCAGGTCACTTGCAAATGTAAAGGTTTCATCTTGAACACGAAGTCAATCATGCTTTTGCACTCTGCAACCAATAGAAATGACTTTTTGTACATACCCATCTGATTTCACATCAAAATGCCCTTCTTTTCTGGTTTCTTGAATGTTCTCAACACATTAGGAGAAAGAGCGTGTTTGAGCAAGAGTGATGCAGTGTGCGTTTTCCTGGATTTCAGGTGATTTGGGAAACATAATCCGCGTTTCTCCACAGTAAGAAACAACATGAGGCTTGCAAGAGATTGAAACAATGCAACCCAAAATGTATTCTAGCAGTGAAAACACACGTTTCTACAAAGACTTTGAAGGAGCAAGCAAAAGCTTAGTGGCTGAGTGTTCTTTCAGAGAGAAACACATGCATTTCATCCTTCTGGAGTGAGTTTTCAGCTTGGAATTCATATGCGTTTTGTACTTGCAGAATGTAGCTACCTGCTCGGGGTTTGTGCCATAGAAGCACCTTTCCTGCAGGAGCTTATTGCAACATTCGTTGTTTGGCCAAGTTCTTTAGGGCTGGTTTTGGAAGGTCTTTCAGGTTGGTCAAATTCCACATCATACGAAGTTTTTTCACAGCGCTGTTTCCAAGTGTCCACAAAGAGCTGCTGCTTGAAACTGTCCACATGCACATCTCCCATACTGGTGTGCTCGTTTTACTACCTGGATTTTAGTTTCCTCTTCTTTCTTTGAAATGACAAGCCTTCTTTCTGCATGCAACACACCTTGTAGCAGTTTTAGTTTGAAGCATGTTGGTGCTCTCAAAACGCTGTGGAACCTATGTAGAGTGTTTCACTCTCCAGCACTGAATACACAACTTAGAACTCCTTTCACCACAGACACGCAAACACATCTCTTTGTGAAAGTCTTAATTCAAGTCACTTGGAAATGTAAGGGCTTCATCGAGAACATGAAGGCAATCATGCTTTCGCACTCTGCAACTAATAGAAATGACCTCTTGTACATGCCTGTCTGAATTTCACTGCAAAATGCCCTACTTTTCTGGTTTCTTGAATGTTCTCAACGCATTAGGAGAAAGAGCGTGTTTGAGCAAGAGTGATGCAGTGTGCGGTTTCCTGGATTCAAGTGATTTGGGAAACATACTCCTTGTTTTGTCACATTGTCCGAGAAACAACATGAGGTTTGCAAGAGATTGAAACAATGCATCCCAAAGCGCATTCCAGCAGTGAAAAGAGACGTTTCTACAAAGAGTTTGAAGGAGCAAGCAAAAGCCTAGTGGCTGAGTGTTCTTTCAGAGAGAAACACATGCATTTCATTCTTCTGTGGACAGTTTTCGGCCTGAAATTCATTTGCATTTTGTACTGTGCAGATGTAGCTACCTGCTCGGGAGTTGAGTCATAGAAGCACCTATCCTGCAGGAGCTTATTGCAACATTCATTGTTTGGCTAAGTTCTTTAGGGTTGGTTTTGAAAGGTCTTTCAACTTTGGCAAAATCCCGCTTCGTACGAAATTGTTCCCAGCGCTGTTTCCAAGTGTCCACAAAGAGCTGCTGCTTGAAACTGTCCACATGCACATCTCCCATACTGGTTTGCTCGTTTTACTACCTGGATTTTGTTTTCCTCTTATTTCTTTGAAATGGCAAGCCTTCTTTCTGCATGCCACACACTCCTTGTAGCAGTTTCAGTTTGAAGCATGTTGGTTCTCTCAAAAAGATCTGTAACCTATGTAGAGTGTGTCACTCTCTAGCACTGAATACACAGCTTAGAGCTCCTTTCACCACAGACACGCAAACACATCTTTTTGTGAAAGTCCTACTTCAGGTCACTTGGAAATGTAATGGTTTCATCGAGAACATGAAGTCAATCATGCTTTTGCACTCTGCAACCGATAGAAATGACTTTTTGTACATGCCCGTCTGAAATTCACTGCAAAATGCCCTTCTTTTCAGATTTCTTGAATGTTCTCAACGCATTAGGTGAAAGAGCGTGTTTGAGCAAGAGTGATGCAGTGTGCGTTTTCCTGGATTTCAAGTGATTTGGGAAACATAATCTGCATTTCTCCACAGGAAGAAACAACATGAGGCTTGCAAGAGATGGAAACAATGCATCCCAAAACGTATTCCAGCAGTGAAAACACACGTTCCTACAAAGACTTTGAAGGAGCAAGCAAAAGCCTAGTGGCTGAGTGTTCTTTCAGAGAGAAACACATGCATTTCATCCTTCTGGAGTGAGTTTTCAGCTTGGAATTCATATGCGTTTTGTACTTGCAGAATGTAGCTACCTGCTCGGGGTTTGTGCCATAGAAGCACCTTTCCTGCAGGAGCTTATTGCAACATTCGTTGTTTGGCTAAGTTCTTTAGGGCTGGTTTTGGAAGGTCTTTCATGTTGGTCAAATTCCACTTCCTACGAAGTTTTTTCACAGCGCTGTTTCCAAGGGTCCACAAAGAGATGCTGCTTGAAACTGTCCACATGCACATCTCCCATACGGGTGTGCTCGTTTCACTACGTGGATTTTGGTTTCTTCTTTCTTTGAAATGACAAGCCTTCTTTCCACGGTTGTCCCATCTTTGGGGAAATTGACCAGAGAAGTCCATTTTTGAAAGGTGCTCTTCTCTGGGATGTGTTCTAAGGCAAACTTCTCCTCGAAAGATGCCTCTATCTGCATGCTACACACACCTTGTAGCAGTCTCAGTTTTAAGTATATTGGTGCTCTCAAAACGCTGTGTAACCTATGTACAGTGTGTCACTCCCCAGCACTGAATACACAACATAGATCTCCTTTCAACACAGACACGCAAACACATCTTTTTGTGAAAGTCCTACTTCAGGTCACTTGCAAATGTAAAGGTTTCATCTTGAACACGAAGTCAATCATGCTTTTGCACTCTGCAACCAATAGAAATGACTTTTTGTACATACCCATCTGATTTCACATCAAAATGCCCTTCTTTTCTGGTTTCTTGAATGTTCTCAACACATTAGGAGAAAGAGCGTGTTTGAGCAAGAGTGATGCAGTGTGCGTTTTCCTGGATTTCAGGTGATTTGGGAAACATAATCCGCGTTTCTCCACAGTAAGAAACAACATGAGGCTTGCAAGAGATTGAAACAATGCAACCCAAAATGTATTCTAGCAGTGAAAACACACGTTTCTACAAAGACTTTGAAGGAGCAAGCAAAAGCTTAGTGGCTGAGTGTTCTTTCAGAGAGAAACACATGCATTTCATCCTTCTGGAGTGAGTTTTCAGCTTGGAATTCATATGCGTTTTGTACTTGCAGAATGTAGCTACCTGCTCGGGGTTTGTGCCATAGAAGCACCTTTCCTGCAGGAGCTTATTGCAACATTCGTTGTTTGGCCAAGTTCTTTAGGGCTGGTTTTGGAAGGTCTTTCAGGTTGGTCAAATTCCACATCATACGAAGTTTTTTCACAGCGCTGTTTCCAAGTGTCCACAAAGAGCTGCTGCTTGAAACTGTCCACATGCACATCTCCCATACTGGTGTGCTCGTTTTACTACCTGGATTTTAGTTTCCTCTTCTTTCTTTGAAATGACAAGCCTTCTTTCTGCATGCAACACACCTTGTAGCAGTTTTAGTTTGAAGCATGTTGGTGCTCTCAAAACGCTGTGGAACCTATGTAGAGTGTTTCACTCTCCAGCACTGAATACACAACTTAGAACTCCTTTCACCACAGACACGCAAACACATCTCTTTGTGAAAGTCTTAATTCAAGTCACTTGGAAATGTAAGGGCTTCATCGAGAACATGAAGGCAATCATGCTTTCGCACTCTGCAACTAATAGAAATGACCTCTTGTACATGCCTGTCTGAATTTCACTGCAAAATGCCCTACTTTTCTGGTTTCTTGAATGTTCTCAACGCATTAGGAGAAAGAGCGTGTTTGAGCAAGAGTGATGCAGTGTGCGGTTTCCTGGATTCAAGTGATTTGGGAAACATACTCCTTGTTTTGTCACATTGTCCGAGAAACAACATGAGGTTTGCAAGAGATTGAAACAATGCATCCCAAAGCGCATTCCAGCAGTGAAAAGAGACGTTTCTACAAAGAGTTTGAAGGAGCAAGCAAAAGCCTAGTGGCTGAGTGTTCTTTCAGAGAGAAACACATGCATTTCATTCTTCTGTGGACAGTTTTCGGCCTGAAATTCATTTGCATTTTGTACTGTGCAGATGTAGCTACCTGCTCGGGAGTTGAGTCATAGAAGCACCTATCCTGCAGGAGCTTATTGCAACATTCATTGTTTGGCTAAGTTCTTTAGGGTTGGTTTTGAAAGGTCTTTCAACTTTGGCAAAATCCCGCTTCGTACGAAATTGTTCCCAGCGCTGTTTCCAAGTGTCCACAAAGAGCTGCTGCTTGAAACTGTCCACATGCACATCTCCCATACTGGTTTGCTCGTTTTACTACCTGGATTTTGTTTTCCTCTTATTTCTTTGAAATGGCAAGCCTTCTTTCTGCATGCCACACACTCCTTGTAGCAGTTTCAGTTTGAAGCATGTTGGTTCTCTCAAAAAGATCTGTAACCTATGTAGAGTGTGTCACTCTCTAGCACTGAATACACAGCTTAGAGCTCCTTTCACCACAGACACGCAAACACATCTTTTTGTGAAAGTCCTACTTCAGGTCACTTGGAAATGTAATGGTTTCATCGAGAACATGAAGTCAATCATGCTTTTGCACTCTGCAACCGATAGAAATGACTTTTTGTACATGCCCGTCTGAAATTCACTGCAAAATGCCCTTCTTTTCAGATTTCTTGAATGTTCTCAACGCATTAGGTGAAAGAGCGTGTTTGAGCAAGAGTGATGCAGTGTGCGTTTTCCTGGATTTCAAGTGATTTGGGAAACATAATCTGCATTTCTCCACAGGAAGAAACAACATGAGGCTTGCAAGAGATGGAAACAATGCATCCCAAAACGTATTCCAGCAGTGAAAACACACGTTCCTACAAAGACTTTGAAGGAGCAAGCAAAAGCCTAGTGGCTGAGTGTTCTTTCAGAGAGAAACACATGCATTTCATCCTTCTGGAGTGAGTTTTCAGCTTGGAATTCATATGCGTTTTGTACTTGCAGAATGTAGCTACCTGCTCGGGGTTTGTGCCATAGAAGCACCTTTCCTGCAGGAGCTTATTGCAACATTCGTTGTTTGGCTAAGTTCTTTAGGGCTGGTTTTGGAAGGTCTTTCATGTTGGTCAAATTCCACTTCCTACGAAGTTTTTTCACAGCGCTGTTTCCAAGGGTCCACAAAGAGATGCTGCTTGAAACTGTCCACATGCACATCTCCCATACGGGTGTGCTCGTTTCACTACGTGGATTTTGGTTTCTTCTTTCTTTGAAATGACAAGCCTTCTTTCCACGGTTGTCCCATCTTTGGGGAAATTGACCAGAGAAGTCCATTTTTGAAAGGTGCTCTTCTCTGGGATGTGTTCTAAGGCAAACTTCTCCTCGAAAGATGCCTCTATCTGCATGCTACACACACCTTGTAGCAGTCTCAGTTTTAAGTATATTGGTGCTCTCAAAACGCTGTGTAACCTATGTACAGTGTGTCACTCCCCAGCACTGAATACACAACATAGATCTCCTTTCAACACAGACACGCAAACACATCTTTTTGTGAAAGTCCTACTTCAGGTCACTTGCAAATGTAAAGGTTTCATCTTGAACACGAAGTCAATCATGCTTTTGCACTCTGCAACCAATAGAAATGACTTTTTGTACATACCCATCTGATTTCACATCAAAATGCCCTTCTTTTCTGGTTTCTTGAATGTTCTCAACACATTAGGAGAAAGAGCGTGTTTGAGCAAGAGTGATGCAGTGTGCGTTTTCCTGGATTTCAGGTGATTTGGGAAACATAATCCGCGTTTCTCCACAGTAAGAAACAACATGAGGCTTGCAAGAGATTGAAACAATGCAACCCAAAATGTATTCTAGCAGTGAAAACACACGTTTCTACAAAGACTTTGAAGGAGCAAGCAAAAGCCTAGTGGCTGAGTGTTCTTTCAGAGAGAAACACATGCATTTCATCCTTCTGGAGTGAGTTTTCAGCTTGGAATTCATATGCGTTTTGTACTTGCAGAATGTAGCTACCTGCTCGGGGTTTGTGCCATAGAAGCACCTTTCCTGCAGGAGCTTATTGCAACATTCGTTGTTTGGCCAAGTTCTTTAGGGCTGGTTTTGGAAGGTCTTTCAGGTTGGTCAAATTCCACATCATACGAAGTTTTTTCACAGCGCTGTTTCCAAGTGTCCACAAAGAGCTGCTGCTTGAAACTGTCCACATGCACATCTCCCATACTGGTGTGCTCGTTTTACTACCTGGATTTTAGTTTCCTCTTCTTTCTTTGAAATGACAAGCCTTCTTTCTGCATGCAACACACCTTGTAGCAGTTTTAGTTTGAAGCATGTTGGTGCTCTCAAAACGCTGTGGAACCTATGTAGAGTGTTTCACTCTCCAGCACTGAATACACAACTTAGAACTCCTTTCACCACAGACACGCAAACACATCTCTTTGTGAAAGTCTTAATTCAAGTCACTTGGAAATGTAAGGGCTTCATCGAGAACATGAAGGCAATCATGCTTTCGCACTCTGCAACTAATAGAAATGACCTCTTGTACATGCCTGTCTGAATTTCACTGCAAAATGCCCTACTTTTCTGGTTTCTTGAATGTTCTCAACGCATTAGGAGAAAGAGCGTGTTTGAGCAAGAGTGATGCAGTGTGCGGTTTCCTGGATTCAAGTGATTTGGGAAACATACTCCTTGTTTTGTCACATTGTCCGAGAAACAACATGAGGTTTGCAAGAGATTGAAACAATGCATCCCAAAGCGCATTCCAGCAGTGAAAAGAGACGTTTCTACAAAGAGTTTGAAGGAGCAAGCAAAAGCCTAGTGGCTGAGTGTTCTTTCAGAGAGAAACACATGCATTTCATTCTTCTGTGGACAGTTTTCGGCCTGAAATTCATTTGCATTTTGTACTGTGCAGATGTAGCTACCTGCTCGGGAGTTGAGTCATAGAAGCACCTATCCTGCAGGAGCTTATTGCAACATTCATTGTTTGGCTAAGTTCTTTAGGGTTGGTTTTGAAAGGTCTTTCAACTTTGGCAAAATCCCGCTTCGTACGAAATTGTTCCCAGCGCTGTTTCCAAGTGTCCACAAAGAGCTGCTGCTTGAAACTGTCCACATGCACATCTCCCATACTGGTTTGCTCGTTTTACTACCTGGATTTTGTTTTCCTCTTATTTCTTTGAAATGGCAAGCCTTCTTTCTGCATGCCACACACTCCTTGTAGCAGTTTCAGTTTGAAGCATGTTGGTTCTCTCAAAAAGATCTGTAACCTATGTAGAGTGTGTCACTCTCTAGCACTGAATACACAGCTTAGAGCTCCTTTCACCACAGACACGCAAACACATCTTTTTGTGAAAGTCCTACTTCAGGTCACTTGGAAATGTAATGGTTTCATCGAGAACATGAAGTCAATCATGCTTTTGCACTCTGCAACCGATAGAAATGACTTTTTGTACATGCCCGTCTGAAATTCACTGCAAAATGCCCTTCTTTTCAGATTTCTTGAATGTTCTCAACGCATTAGGTGAAAGAGCGTGTTTGAGCAAGAGTGATGCAGTGTGCGTTTTCCTGGATTTCAAGTGATTTGGGAAACATAATCTGCATTTCTCCACAGGAAGAAACAACATGAGGCTTGCAAGAGATGGAAACAATGCATCCCAAAACGTATTCCAGCAGTGAAAACACACGTTCCTACAAAGACTTTGAAGGAGCAAGCAAAAGCCTAGTGGCTGAGTGTTCTTTCAGAGAGAAACACATGCATTTCATCCTTCTGGAGTGAGTTTTCAGCTTGGAATTCATATGCGTTTTGTACTTGCAGAATGTAGCTACCTGCTCGGGGTTTGTGCCATAGAAGCACCTTTCCTGCAGGAGCTTATTGCAACATTCGTTGTTTGGCTAAGTTCTTTAGGGCTGGTTTTGGAAGGTCTTTCATGTTGGTCAAATTCCACTTCCTACGAAGTTTTTTCACAGCGCTGTTTCCAAGGGTCCACAAAGAGATGCTGCTTGAAACTGTCCACATGCACATCTCCCATACGGGTGTGCTCGTTTCACTACGTGGATTTTGGTTTCTTCTTTCTTTGAAATGACAAGCCTTCTTTCCACGGTTGTCCCATCTTTGGGGAAATTGACCAGAGAAGTCCATTTTTGAAAGGTGCTCTTCTCTGGGATGTGTTCTAAGGCAAACTTCTCCTCGAAAGATGCCTCTATCTGCATGCTACACACACCTTGTAGCAGTCTCAGTTTTAAGTATATTGGTGCTCTCAAAACGCTGTGTAACCTATGTACAGTGTGTCACTCCCCAGCACTGAATACACAACATAGATCTCCTTTCAACACAGACACGCAAACACATCTTTTTGTGAAAGTCCTACTTCAGGTCACTTGCAAATGTAAAGGTTTCATCTTGAACACGAAGTCAATCATGCTTTTGCACTCTGCAACCAATAGAAATGACTTTTTGTACATACCCATCTGATTTCACATCAAAATGCCCTTCTTTTCTGGTTTCTTGAATGTTCTCAACACATTAGGAGAAAGAGCGTGTTTGAGCAAGAGTGATGCAGTGTGCGTTTTCCTGGATTTCAGGTGATTTGGGAAACATAATCCGCGTTTCTCCACAGTAAGAAACAACATGAGGCTTGCAAGAGATTGAAACAATGCAACCCAAAATGTATTCTAGCAGTGAAAACACACGTTTCTACAAAGACTTTGAAGGAGCAAGCAAAAGCCTAGTGGCTGAGTGTTCTTTCAGAGAGAAACACATGCATTTCATCCTTCTGGAGTGAGTTTTCAGCTTGGAATTCATATGCGTTTTGTACTTGCAGAATGTAGCTACCTGCTCGGGGTTTGTGCCATAGAAGCACCTTTCCTGCAGGAGCTTATTGCAACATTCGTTGTTTGGCCAAGTTCTTTAGGGCTGGTTTTGGAAGGTCTTTCAGGTTGGTCAAATTCCACATCATACGAAGTTTTTTCACAGCGCTGTTTCCAAGTGTCCACAAAGAGCTGCTGCTTGAAACTGTCCACATGCACATCTCCCATACTGGTGTGCTCGTTTTACTACCTGGATTTTAGTTTCCTCTTCTTTCTTTGAAATGACAAGCCTTCTTTCTGCATGCAACACACCTTGTAGCAGTTTTAGTTTGAAGCATGTTGGTGCTCTCAAAACGCTGTGGAACCTATGTAGAGTGTTTCACTCTCCAGCACTGAATACACAACTTAGAACTCCTTTCACCACAGACACGCAAACACATCTCTTTGTGAAAGTCTTAATTCAAGTCACTTGGAAATGTAAGGGCTTCATCGAGAACATGAAGGCAATCATGCTTTCGCACTCTGCAACTAATAGAAATGACCTCTTGTACATGCCTGTCTGAATTTCACTGCAAAATGCCCTACTTTTCTGGTTTCTTGAATGTTCTCAACGCATTAGGAGAAAGAGCGTGTTTGAGCAAGAGTGATGCAGTGTGCGGTTTCCTGGATTCAAGTGATTTGGGAAACATACTCCTTGTTTTGTCACATTGTCCGAGAAACAACATGAGGTTTGCAAGAGATTGAAACAATGCATCCCAAAGCGCATTCCAGCAGTGAAAAGAGACGTTTCTACAAAGAGTTTGAAGGAGCAAGCAAAAGCCTAGTGGCTGAGTGTTCTTTCAGAGAGAAACACATGCATTTCATTCTTCTGTGGACAGTTTTCGGCCTGAAATTCATTTGCATTTTGTACTGTGCAGATGTAGCTACCTGCTCGGGAGTTGAGTCATAGAAGCACCTATCCTGCAGGAGCTTATTGCAACATTCATTGTTTGGCTAAGTTCTTTAGGGTTGGTTTTGAAAGGTCTTTCAACTTTGGCAAAATCCCGCTTCGTACGAAATTGTTCCCAGCGCTGTTTCCAAGTGTCCACAAAGAGCTGCTGCTTGAAACTGTCCACATGCACATCTCCCATACTGGTTTGCTCGTTTTACTACCTGGATTTTGTTTTCCTCTTATTTCTTTGAAATGGCAAGCCTTCTTTCTGCATGCCACACACTCCTTGTAGCAGTTTCAGTTTGAAGCATGTTGGTTCTCTCAAAAAGATCTGTAACCTATGTAGAGTGTGTCACTCTCTAGCACTGAATACACAGCTTAGAGCTCCTTTCACCACAGACACGCAAACACATCTTTTTGTGAAAGTCCTACTTCAGGTCACTTGGAAATGTAATGGTTTCATCGAGAACATGAAGTCAATCATGCTTTTGCACTCTGCAACCGATAGAAATGACTTTTTGTACATGCCCGTCTGAAATTCACTGCAAAATGCCCTTCTTTTCAGATTTCTTGAATGTTCTCAACGCATTAGGTGAAAGAGCGTGTTTGAGCAAGAGTGATGCAGTGTGCGTTTTCCTGGATTTCAAGTGATTTGGGAAACATAATCTGCATTTCTCCACAGGAAGAAACAACATGAGGCTTGCAAGAGATGGAAACAATGCATCCCAAAACGTATTCCAGCAGTGAAAACACACGTTCCTACAAAGACTTTGAAGGAGCAAGCAAAAGCCTAGTGGCTGAGTGTTCTTTCAGAGAGAAACACATGCATTTCATCCTTCTGGAGTGAGTTTTCAGCTTGGAATTCATATGCGTTTTGTACTTGCAGAATGTAGCTACCTGCTCGGGGTTTGTGCCATAGAAGCACCTTTCCTGCAGGAGCTTATTGCAACATTCGTTGTTTGGCTAAGTTCTTTAGGGCTGGTTTTGGAAGGTCTTTCATGTTGGTCAAATTCCACTTCCTACGAAGTTTTTTCACAGCGCTGTTTCCAAGGGTCCACAAAGAGATGCTGCTTGAAACTGTCCACATGCACATCTCCCATACGGGTGTGCTCGTTTCACTACGTGGATTTTGGTTTCTTCTTTCTTTGAAATGACAAGCCTTCTTTCCACGGTTGTCCCATCTTTGGGGAAATTGACCAGAGAAGTCCATTTTTGAAAGGTGCTCTTCTCTGGGATGTGTTCTAAGGCAAACTTCTCCTCGAAAGATGCCTCTATCTGCATGCTACACACACCTTGTAGCAGTCTCAGTTTTAAGTATATTGGTGCTCTCAAAACGCTGTGTAACCTATGTACAGTGTGTCACTCCCCAGCACTGAATACACAACATAGATCTCCTTTCAACACAGACACGCAAACACATCTTTTTGTGAAAGTCCTACTTCAGGTCACTTGCAAATGTAAAGGTTTCATCTTGAACACGAAGTCAATCATGCTTTTGCACTCTGCAACCAATAGAAATGACTTTTTGTACATACCCATCTGATTTCACATCAAAATGCCCTTCTTTTCTGGTTTCTTGAATGTTCTCAACACATTAGGAGAAAGAGCGTGTTTGAGCAAGAGTGATGCAGTGTGCGTTTTCCTGGATTTCAGGTGATTTGGGAAACATAATCCGCGTTTCTCCACAGTAAGAAACAACATGAGGCTTGCAAGAGATTGAAACAATGCAACCCAAAATGTATTCTAGCAGTGAAAACACACGTTTCTACAAAGACTTTGAAGGAGCAAGCAAAAGCTTAGTGGCTGAGTGTTCTTTCAGAGAGAAACACATGCATTTCATCCTTCTGGAGTGAGTTTTCAGCTTGGAATTCATATGCGTTTTGTACTTGCAGAATGTAGCTACCTGCTCGGGGTTTGTGCCATAGAAGCACCTTTCCTGCAGGAGCTTATTGCAACATTCGTTGTTTGGCCAAGTTCTTTAGGGCTGGTTTTGGAAGGTCTTTCAGGTTGGTCAAATTCCACATCATACGAAGTTTTTTCACAGCGCTGTTTCCAAGTGTCCACAAAGAGCTGCTGCTTGAAACTGTCCACATGCACATCTCCCATACTGGTGTGCTCGTTTTACTACCTGGATTTTAGTTTCCTCTTCTTTCTTTGAAATGACAAGCCTTCTTTCTGCATGCAACACACCTTGTAGCAGTTTTAGTTTGAAGCATGTTGGTGCTCTCAAAACGCTGTGGAACCTATGTAGAGTGTTTCACTCTCCAGCACTGAATACACAACTTAGAACTCCTTTCACCACAGACACGCAAACACATCTCTTTGTGAAAGTCTTAATTCAAGTCACTTGGAAATGTAAGGGCTTCATTGAGAACATGAAGGCAATCATGCTTTCGCACTCTGCAACTAATAGAAATGACCTCTTGTACATGCCTGTCTGAATTTCACTGCAAAATGCCCTACTTTTCTGGTTTCTTGAATGTTCTCAACGCATTAGGAGAAAGAGCGTGTTTGAGCAAGAGTGATGCAGTGTGCGGTTTCCTGGATTCAAGTGATTTGGGAAACATACTCCTTGTTTTGTCACATTGTCCGAGAAACAACATGAGGTTTGCAAGAGATTGAAACAATGCATCCCAAAGCGCATTCCAGCAGTGAAAAGAGACGTTTCTACAAAGAGTTTGAAGGAGCAAGCAAAAGCCTAGTGGCTGAGTGTTCTTTCAGAGAGAAACACATGCATTTCATTCTTCTGTGGACAGTTTTCGGCCTGAAATTCATTTGCATTTTGTACTGTGCAGATGTAGCTACCTGCTCGGGAGTTGAGTCATAGAAGCACCTATCCTGCAGGAGCTTATTGCAACATTCATTGTTTGGCTAAGTTCTTTAGGGTTGGTTTTGAAAGGTCTTTCAACTTTGGCAAAATCCCGCTTCGTACGAAATTGTTCCCAGCGCTGTTTCCAAGTGTCCACAAAGAGCTGCTGCTTGAAACTGTCCACATGCACATCTCCCATACTGGTTTGCTCGTTTTACTACCTGGATTTTGTTTTCCTCTTATTTCTTTGAAATGGCAAGCCTTCTTTCTGCATGCCACACACTCCTTGTAGCAGTTTCAGTTTGAAGCATGTTGGTTCTCTCAAAAAGATCTGTAACCTATGTAGAGTGTGTCACTCTCTAGCACTGAATACACAGCTTAGAGCTCCTTTCACCACAGACACGCAAACACATCTTTTTGTGAAAGTCCTACTTCAGGTCACTTGGAAATGTAATGGTTTCATCGAGAACATGAAGTCAATCATGCTTTTGCACTCTGCAACCGATAGAAATGACTTTTTGTACATGCCCGTCTGAAATTCACTGCAAAATGCCCTTCTTTTCAGATTTCTTGAATGTTCTCAACGCATTAGGTGAAAGAGCGTGTTTGAGCAAGAGTGATGCAGTGTGCGTTTTCCTGGATTTCAAGTGATTTGGGAAACATAATCTGCATTTCTCCACAGGAAGAAACAACATGAGGCTTGCAAGAGATGGAAACAATGCATCCCAAAACGTATTCCAGCAGTGAAAACACACGTTCCTACAAAGACTTTGAAGGAGCAAGCAAAAGCCTAGTGGCTGAGTGTTCTTTCAGAGAGAAACACATGCATTTCATCCTTCTGGAGTGAGTTTTCAGCTTGGAATTCATATGCGTTTTGTACTTGCAGAATGTAGCTACCTGCTCGGGGTTTGTGCCATAGAAGCACCTTTCCTGCAGGAGCTTATTGCAACATTCGTTGTTTGGCTAAGTTCTTTAGGGCTGGTTTTGGAAGGTCTTTCATGTTGGTCAAATTCCACTTCCTACGAAGTTTTTTCACAGCGCTGTTTCCAAGGGTCCACAAAGAGATGCTGCTTGAAACTGTCCACATGCACATCTCCCATACGGGTGTGCTCGTTTCACTACGTGGATTTTGGTTTCTTCTTTCTTTGAAATGACAAGCCTTCTTTCCACGGTTGTCCCATCTTTGGGGAAATTGACCAGAGAAGTCCATTTTTGAAAGGTGCTCTTCTCTGGGATGTGTTCTAAGGCAAACTTCTCCTCGAAAGATGCCTCTATCTGCATGCTACACACACCTTGTAGCAGTCTCAGTTTTAAGTATATTGGTGCTCTCAAAACGCTGTGTAACCTATGTACAGTGTGTCACTCCCCAGCTCTGAATAGACAACGTAAAGCTGCTTTCGCAAACAGATTCGCAAGCACATCTTTTTGTGAAGGTCCTACTTCAGGTCACTTGGAAATGTAAAGGTTTCATCTTGAACATGAAGTCAATCATGCTTTTCCACTCTGCAAACAATAGAAATGAAATTTGTACATACCCATCTGAATTTCACATCAAAATGCCCTTCTTTTCTGGTTTCTTGAATGTTCTCAACACATTAGGAGAAAGAGCGTGTTTGAGCAAGAGTGATGCAGTGTGCGTTTTCCTGGATTTCAGGTGATTTGGGAAACATAATCCGCGTTTCTCCACAGTAAGAAACAACATGAGGCTTGCAAGAGATTGAAACAATGCAACCCAAAATGTATTCCAGCAGTGAAAACACACGTTTCTACAAAGACTTTGAAGGAGCAAGCAAAAGCCTAGTGGCTGAGTGTTCTTTCAGAGAGAAACACATGCATTTCATCCTTCTGGAGTGAGTTTTCAGCTTGGAATTCATATGCGTTTTGAACTTGCAGAATGTAGCTACCTGCTCGGGGTTTGTGCCATAGAAGCACCTTTCCTGCAGGAGCTTATTGCAACATTCGTTGTTTGGCTAAGTTCTTTAGGGCTGGTTTTGGAAGGTCTTTCATGTTGGTCAAATTCCACTTCCTACGAAGTTTGTTCACAGCGCTGTTTCCAAGGGTCCACAAAGAGATGCTGCTTGAAACTGTCCACATGCACATCTCCCATACGGGTGTGCTCGTTTCACTACGTGGATTTTGGTTTCTTCTTTCTTTGAAATGACAAGCCTTCTTTCCACGGTTGTCCCATCTTTGGGGAAATTGACCAGAGAAGTCCATTTTTGAAAGGTGCTCTTCTCTGGGATGTGTTCTAAGGCAAACTTCTCCTCGAAAGATGCCTCTATCTGCATGCTACACACACCTTGTAGCAGTCTCAGTTTTAAGTATATTGGTGCTCTCAAAACGCTGTGTAACCTATGTACAGTGTGTCACTCCCCAGCACTGAATACACAACATAGATCTCCTTTCAACACAGACACGCAAACACATCTTTTTGTGAAAGTCCTACTTCAGGTCACTTGCAAATGTAAAGGTTTCATCTTGAACACGAAGTCAATCATGCTTTTGCACTCTGCAACCAATAGAAATGACTTTTTGTACATACCCATCTGATTTCACATCAAAATGCCCTTCTTTTCTGGTTTCTTGAATGTTCTCAACACATTAGGAGAAAGAGCGTGTTTGAGCAAGAGTGATGCAGTGTGCGTTTTCCTGGATTTCAAGTGATTTGGGAAACATAATCCGCGTTTCTCCACAGTAAGAAACAACATGAGGCTTGCAAGAGATTGAAACAATGCAACCCAAAATGTATTCTAGCAGTGAAAACACACGTTTCTACAAAGACTTTGAAGGAGCAAGCAAAAGCTTAGTGGCTGAGTGTTCTTTCAGAGAGAAACACATGCATTTCATCCTTCTGGAGTGAGTTTTCAGCTTGGAATTCATATGCGTTTTGTACTTGCAGAATGTAGCTACCTGCTCGGGGTTTGTGCCATAGAAGCACCTTTCCTGCAGGAGCTTATTGCAACATTCGTTGTTTGGCCAAGTTCTTTAGGGCTGGTTTTGGAAGGTCTTTCAGGTTGGTCAAATTCCACATCATACGAAGTTTTTTCACAGCGCTGTTTCCAAGTGTCCACAAAGAGCTGCTGCTTGAAACTGTCCACATGCACATCTCCCATACTGGTGTGCTCGTTTTACTACCTGGATTTTAGTTTCCTCTTCTTTCTTTGAAATGACAAGCCTTCTTTCTGCATGCAACACACCTTGTAGCAGTTTTAGTTTGAAGCATGTTGGTGCTCTCAAAACGCTGTGGAACCTATGTAGAGTGTTTCACTCTCCAGCACTGAATACACAACTTAGAACTCCTTTCACCACAGACACGCAAACACATCTCTTTGTGAAAGTCTTAATTCAAGTCACTTGGAAATGTAAGGGCTTCATCGAGAACATGAAGGCAATCATGCTTTCGCACTCTGCAACTAATAGAAATGACCTCTTGTACATGCCTGTCTGAATTTCACTGCAAAATGCCCTACTTTTCTGGTTTCTTGAATGTTCTCAACGCATTAGGAGAAAGAGCGTGTTTGAGCAAGAGTGATGCAGTGTGCGGTTTCCTGGATTCAAGTGATTTGGGAAACATACTCCTTGTTTTGTCACATTGTCCGAGAAACAACATGAGGTTTGCAAGAGATTGAAACAATGCATCCCAAAGCGCATTCCAGCAGTGAAAAGAGACGTTTCTACAAAGAGTTTGAAGGAGCAAGCAAAAGCCTAGTGGCTGAGTGTTCTTTCAGAGAGAAACACATGCATTTCATTCTTCTGTGGACAGTTTTCGGCCTGAAATTCATTTGCATTTTGTACTGTGCAGATGTAGCTACCTGCTCGGGAGTTGAGTCATAGAAGCACCTATCCTGCAGGAGCTTATTGCAACATTCATTGTTTGGCTAAGTTCTTTAGGGTTGGTTTTGAAAGGTCTTTCAACTTTGGCAAAATCCCGCTTCGTACGAAATTGTTCCCAGCGCTGTTTCCAAGTGTCCACAAAGAGCTGCTGCTTGAAACTGTCCACATGCACATCTCCCATACTGGTTTGCTCGTTTTACTACCTGGATTTTGTTTTCCTCTTATTTCTTTGAAATGGCAAGCCTTCTTTCTGCATGCCACACACTCCTTGTAGCAGTTTCAGTTTGAAGCATGTTGGTTCTCTCAAAAAGATCTGTAACCGATGTAGAGTGTGTCACTCTCTAGCACTGAATACACAGCTTAGAGCTCCTTTCACCACAGACACGCAAACACATCTTTTTGTGAAAGTCCTACTTCAGGTCACTTGGAAATGTAATGGTTTCATCGAGAACATGAAGTCAATCATGCTTTTGCACTCTGCAACCGATAGAAATGACTTTTTGTACATGCCCGTCTGAAATTCACTGCAAAATGCCCTTCTTTTCAGATTTCTTGAATGTTCTCAACGCATTAGGTGAAAGAGCGTGTTTGAGCAAGAGTGATGCAGTGTGCGTTTTCCTGGATTTCAGGTGATTTGGGAAACATAATCCGCGTTTCTCCACAGGAAGAAACAACATGAGGCTTGCAAGAGATTGAAACAATGCAACCCAAAATGTATTCTAGCAGTGAAAACACACGTTTCTACAAAGACTTTGAAGGAGCAAGCAAAAGCCTAGTGGCTGAGTGTTCTTTCAGAGAGAAACACATGCATTTCATCCTTCTGGAGTGAGTTTTCAGCTTGGAATTCATATGCGTTTTGTACTTGCAGAATGTAGCTACCTGCTCGGGGTTTGTGCCATAGAAGCACCTTTCCTGCAGGAGCTTATTGCAACATTCGTTGTTTGGCCAAGTTCTTTAGGGCTGGTTTTGGAAGGTCTTTCAGGTTCGTCAAATTCCACTTCCTACGAAGTTTTTTCACAGCGCTGTTTCCAAGGGTCCACAAAGAGATGCTGCTTGAAACTGTCCACATGCACATCTCCCATACGGGTGTGCTCGTTTCACTACGTGGATTTTGGTTTCTTCTTTCTTTGAAATGACAAGCCTTCTTTCCACGGTTGTCCCATCTTTGGGGAAATTGACCAGAGAAGTCCATTTTTGAAAGGTGCTCTTCTCTGGGATGTGTTCTAAGGCAAACTTCTCCTCGAAAGATGCCTCTATCTGCATGCTACACACACCTTGTAGCAGTCTCAGTTTTAAGTATATTGGTGCTCTCAAAACGCTGTGTAACCTATGTACAGTGTGTCACTCCCCAGCTCTGAATAGACAACGTAAAGCTGCTTTCGCAAACAGATTCGCAAGCACATCTTTTTGTGAAGGTCCTACTTCAGGTCACTTGGAAATGTAAAGGTTTCATCTTGAACATGAAGTCAATCATGCTTTTCCACTCTGCAAACAATAGAAATGAAATTTGTACATACCCATCTGAATTTCACATCAAAATGCCCTTCTTTTCTGGTTTCTTGAATGTTCTCAACACATTAGGAGAAAGAGCGTGTTTGAGCAAGAGTGATGCAGTGTGCGTTTTCCTGGATTTCAGGTGATTTGGGAAACATAATCCGCGTTTCTCCACAGTAAGAAACAACATGAGGCTTGCAAGAGATTGAAACAATGCAACCCAAAATGTATTCCAGCAGTGAAAACACACGTTTCTACAAAGACTTTGAAGGAGCAAGCAAAAGCCTAGTGGCTGAGTGTTCTTTCAGAGAGAAACACATGCATTTCATCCTTCTGGAGTGAGTTTTCAGCTTGGAATTCATATGCGTTTTGAACTTGCAGAATGTAGCTACCTGCTCGGGGTTTGTGCCATAGAAGCACCTTTCCTGCAGGAGCTTATTGCAACATTCGTTGTTTGGCTAAGTTCTTTAGGGCTGGTTTTGGAAGGTCTTTCATGTTGGTCAAATTCCACTTCCTACGAAGTTTGTTCACAGCGCTGTTTCCAAGGGTCCACAAAGAGATGCTGCTTGAAACTGTCCACATGCACATCTCCCATACGGGTGTGCTCGTTTCACTACGTGGATTTTGGTTTCTTCTTTCTTTGAAATGACAAGCCTTCTTTCCACGGTTGTCCCATCTTTGGGGAAATTGACCAGAGAAGTCCATTTTTGAAAGGTGCTCTTCTCTGGGATGTGTTCTAAGGCAAACTTCTCCTCGAAAGATGCCTCTATCTGCATGCTACACACACCTTGTAGCAGTCTCAGTTTTAAGTATATTGGTGCTCTCAAAACGCTGTGTAACCTATGTACAGTGTGTCACTCCCCAGCACTGAATACACAACATAGATCTCCTTTCAACACAGACACGCAAACACATCTTTTTGTGAAAGTCCTACTTCAGGTCACTTGCAAATGTAAAGGTTTCATCTTGAACACGAAGTCAATCATGCTTTTGCACTCTGCAACCAATAGAAATGACTTTTTGTACATACCCATCTGATTTCACATCAAAATGCCCTTCTTTTCTGGTTTCTTGAATGTTCTCAACACATTAGGAGAAAGAGCGTGTTTGAGCAAGAGTGATGCAGTGTGCGTTTTCCTGGATTTCAGGTGATTTGGGAAACATAATCCGCGTTTCTCCACAGTAAGAAACAACATGAGGCTTGCAAGAGATTGAAACAATGCAACCCAAAATGTATTCTAGCAGTGAAAACACACGTTTCTACAAAGACTTTGAAGGAGCAAGCAAAAGCTTAGTGGCTGAGTGTTCTTTCAGAGAGAAACACATGCATTTCATCCTTCTGGAGTGAGTTTTCAGCTTGGAATTCATATGCGTTTTGTACTTGCAGAATGTAGCTACCTGCTCGGGGTTTGTGCCATAGAAGCACCTTTCCTGCAGGAGCTTATTGCAACATTCGTTGTTTGGCCAAGTTCTTTAGGGCTGGTTTTGGAAGGTCTTTCAGGTTGGTCAAATTCCACTTCCTACGAAGTTTTTTCACAGCGCTGTTTCCAAGTGTCCACAAAGAGCTGCTGCTTGAAACTGTCCACATGCACATCTCCCATACTGGTGTGCTCGTTTTACTACCTGGATTTTAGTTTCCTCTTCTTTCTTTGAAATGACAAGCCTTCTTTCTGCATGCAACACACCTTGTAGCAGTTTTAGTTTGAAGCATGTTGGTGCTCTCAAAACGCTGTGGAACCTATGTAGAGTGTTTCACTCTCCAGCACTGAATACACAACTTAGAACTCCTTTCACCACAGACACGCAAACACATCTCTTTGTGAAAGTCTTAATTCAAGTCACTTGGAAATGTAAGGGCTTCATCGAGAACATGAAGGCAATCATGCTTTCGCACTCTGCAACTAATAGAAATGACCTCTTGTACATGCCTGTCTGAATTTCACTGCAAAATGCCCTACTTTTCTGGTTTCTTGAATGTTCTCAACGCATTAGGAGAAAGAGCGTGTTTGAGCAAGAGTGATGCAGTGTGCGGTTTCCTGGATTCAAGTGATTTGGGAAACATACTCCTTGTTTTGTCACATTGTCCGAGAAACAACATGAGGTTTGCAAGAGATTGAAACAATGCATCCCAAAGCGCATTCCAGCAGTGAAAAGAGACGTTTCTACAAAGAGTTTGAAGGAGCAAGCAAAAGCCTAGTGGCTGAGTGTTCTTTCAGAGAGAAACACATGCATTTCATTCTTCTGTGGACAGTTTTCGGCCTGAAATTCATTTGCATTTTGTACTGTGCAGATGTAGCTACCTGCTCGGGAGTTGAGTCATAGAAGCACCTATCCTGCAGGAGCTTATTGCAACATTCATTGTTTGGCTAAGTTCTTTAGGGTTGGTTTTGAAAGGTCTTTCAACTTTGGCAAAATCCCGCTTCGTACGAAATTGTTCCCAGCGCTGTTTCCAAGTGTCCACAAAGAGCTGCTGCTTGAAACTGTCCACATGCACATCTCCCATACTGGTTTGCTCGTTTTACTACCTGGATTTTGTTTTCCTCTTATTTCTTTGAAATGGCAAGCCTTCTTTCTGCATGCCACACACTCCTTGTAGCAGTTTCAGTTTGAAGCATGTTGGTTCTCTCAAAAAGATCTGTAACCTATGTAGAGTGTGTCACTCTCTAGCACTGAATACACAGCTTAGAGCTCCTTTCACCACAGACACGCAAACACATCTTTTTGTGAAAGTCCTACTTCAGGTCACTTGGAAATGTAATGGTTTCATCGAGAACATGAAGTCAATCATGCTTTTGCACTCTGCAACCGATAGAAATGACTTTTTGTACATGCCCGTCTGAAATTCACTGCAAAATGCCCTTCTTTTCAGATTTCTTGAATGTTCTCAACGCATTAGGTGAAAGAGCGTGTTTGAGCAAGAGTGATGCAGTGTGCGTTTTCCTGGATTTCAAGTGATTTGGGAAACATAATCTGCATTTCTCCACAGGAAGAAACAACATGAGGCTTGCAAGAGATGGAAACAATGCATCCCAAAACGTATTCCAGCAGTGAAAACACACGTTCCTACAAAGACTTTGAAGGAGCAAGCAAAAGCCTAGTGGCTGAGTGTTCTTTCAGAGAGAAACACATGCATTTCATCCTTCTGGAGTGAGTTTTCAGCTTGGAATTCATATGCGTTTTGTACTTGCAGAATGTAGCTACCTGCTCGGGGTTTGTGCCATAGAAGCACCTTTCCTGCAGGAGCTTATTGCAACATTCGTTGTTTGGCTAAGTTCTTTAGGGCTGGTTTTGGAAGGTCTTTCATGTTGGTCATATTCCACTTCCTACGAAGTTTGTTCACAGCGCTGTTTCCAAGGGTCCACAAAGAGATGCTGCTTGAAACTGTCCACATGCACATCTCCCATACGGGTGTGCTCGTTTCACTACGTGGATTTTGGTTTCTTCTTTCTTTGAAATGACAAGCCTTCTTTCCACGGTTGTCCCATCTTTGGGGAAATTGACCAGAGAAGTCCATTTTTGAAAGGTGCTCTTCTCTGGGATGTGTTCTAAGGCAAACTTCTCCTCGAAAGATGCCTCTATCTGCATGCTACACACACCTTGTAGCAGTCTCAGTTTTAAGTATATTGGTGCTCTCAAAACGCTGTGTAACCTATGTACAGTGTGTCACTCCCCAGCACTGAATACACAACATAGATCTCCTTTCAACACAGACACGCAAACACATCTTTTTGTGAAAGTCCTACTTCAGGTCACTTGCAAATGTAAAGGTTTCATCTTGAACACGAAGTCAATCATGCTTTTGCACTCTGCAACCAATAGAAATGACTTTTTGTACATACCCATCTGATTTCACATCAAAATGCCCTTCTTTTCTGGTTTCTTGAATGTTCTCAACGCATTAGGTGAAAGAGCGTGTTTGAGCAAGAGTGATGCAGTGTGCGTTTTCCTGGATTTCAAGTGATTTGGGAAACATAATCTGCATTTCTCCACAGGAAGAAACAACATGAGGCTTGCAAGAGATGGAAACAATGCATCCCAAAACGTATTCCAGCAGTGAAAACACACGTTCCTACAAAGACTTTGAAGGAGCAAGCAAAAGCCTAGTGGCTGAGTGTTCTTTCAGAGAGAAACACATGCATTTCATCCTTCTGGAGTGAGTTTTCAGCTTGGAATTCATATGCGTTTTGTACTTGCAGAATGTAGCTACCTGCTCGGGGTTTGTGCCATAGAAGCACCTTTCCTGCAGGAGCTTATTGCAACATTCGTTGTTTGGCTAAGTTCTTTAGGGCTGGTTTTGGAAGGTCTTTCATGTTGGTCAAATTCCACTTCCTACGAAGTTTGTTCACAGCGCTGTTTCCAAGGGTCCACAAAGAGATGCTGCTTGAAACTGTCCACATGCACATCTCCCATACGGGTGTGCTCGTTTCACTACGTGGATTTTGGTTTCTTCTTTCTTTGAAATGACAAGCCTTCTTTCCACGGTTGTCCCATCTTTGGGGAAATTGACCAGAGAAGTCCATTTTTGAAAGGTGCTCTTCTCTGGGATGTGTTCTAAGGCAAACTTCTCCTCGAAAGATGCCTCTATCTGCATGCTACACACACCTTGTAGCAGTCTCAGTTTTAAGTATATTGGTGCTCTCAAAACGCTGTGTAACCTATGTACAGTGTGTCACTCCCCAGCACTGAATACACAACATAGATCTCCTTTCAACACAGACACGCAAACACATCTTTTTGTGAAAGTCCTACTTCAGGTCACTTGCAAATGTAAAGGTTTCATCTTGAACACGAAGTCAATCATGCTTTTGCACTCTGCAACCAATAGAAATGACTTTTTGTACATACCCATCTGATTTCACATCAAAATGCCCTTCTTTTCTGGTTTCTTGAATGTTCTCAACACATTAGGAGAAAGAGCGTGTTTGAGCAAGAGTGATGCAGTGTGCGTTTTCCTGGATTTCAGGTGATTTGGGAAACATAATCCGCGTTTCTCCACAGTAAGAAACAACATGAGGCTTGCAAGAGATTGAAACAATGCAACCCAAAATGTATTCTAGCAGTGAAAACACACGTTTCTACAAAGACTTTGAAGGAGCAAGCAAAAGCTTAGTGGCTGAGTGTTCTTTCAGAGAGAAACACATGCATTTCATCCTTCTGGAGTGAGTTTTCAGCTTGGAATTCATATGCGTTTTGTACTTGCAGAATGTAGCTACCTGCTCGGGGTTTGTGCCATAGAAGCACCTTTCCTGCAGGAGCTTATTGCAACATTCGTTGTTTGGCCAAGTTCTTTAGGGCTGGTTTTGGAAGGTCTTTCAGGTTGGTCAAATTCCACATCATACGAAGTTTTTTCACAGCGCTGTTTCCAAGTGTCCACAAAGAGCTGCTGCTTGAAACTGTCCACATGCACATCTCCCATACTGGTGTGCTCGTTTTACTACCTGGATTTTAGTTTCCTCTTCTTTCTTTGAAATGACAAGCCTTCTTTCTGCATGCAACACACCTTGTAGCAGTTTTAGTTTGAAGCATGTTGGTGCTCTCAAAACGCTGTGGAACCTATGTAGAGTGTTTCACTCTCCAGCACTGAATACACAACTTAGAACTCCTTTCACCACAGACACGCAAACACATCTCTTTGTGAAAGTCTTAATTCAAGTCACTTGGAAATGTAAGGGCTTCATCGAGAACATGAAGGCAATCATGCTTTCGCACTCTGCAACTAATAGAAATGACCTCTTGTACATGCCTGTCTGAATTTCACTGCAAAATGCCCTACTTTTCTGGTTTCTTGAATGTTCTCAACGCATTAGGAGAAAGAGCGTGTTTGAGCAAGAGTGATGCAGTGTGCGGTTTCCTGGATTCAAGTGATTTGGGAAACATACTCCTTGTTTTGTCACATTGTCCGAGAAACAACATGAGGTTTGCAAGAGATTGAAACAATGCATCCCAAAGCGCATTCCAGCAGTGAAAAGAGACGTTTCTACAAAGAGTTTGAAGGAGCAAGCAAAAGCCTAGTGGCTGAGTGTTCTTTCAGAGAGAAACACATGCATTTCATTCTTCTGTGGACAGTTTTCGGCCTGAAATTCATTTGCATTTTGTACTGTGCAGATGTAGCTACCTGCTCGGGAGTTGAGTCATAGAAGCACCTATCCTGCAGGAGCTTATTGCAACATTCATTGTTTGGCTAAGTTCTTTAGGGTTGGTTTTGAAAGGTCTTTCAACTTTGGCAAAATCCCGCTTTGTACGAAATTGTTCCCAGCGCTGTTTCCAAGTGTCCACAAAGAGCTGCTGCTTGAAACTGTCCACATGCACATCTCCCATACTGGTTTGCTCGTTTTACTACCTGGATTTTGTTTTCCTCTTATTTCTTTGAAATGGCAAGCCTTCTTTCTGCATGCCACACACTCCTTGTAGCAGTTTCAGTTTGAAGCATGTTGGTTCTCTCAAAAAGATCTGTAACCTATGTAGAGTGTGTCACTCTCTAGCACTGAATACACAGCTTAGAGCTCCTTTCACCACAGACACGCAAACACATCTTTTTGTGAAAGTCCTACTTCAGGTCACTTGGAAATGTAATGGTTTCATCGAGAACATGAAGTCAATCATGCTTTTGCACTCTGCAACCGATAGAAATGACTTTTTGTACATGCCCGTCTGAAATTCACTGCAAAATGCCCTTCTTTTCAGATTTCTTGAATGTTCTCAACGCATTAGGTGAAAGAGCGTGTTTGAGCAAGAGTGATGCAGTGTGCGTTTTCCTGGATTTCAAGTGATTTGGGAAACATAATCTGCATTTCTCCACAGGAAGAAACAACATGAGGCTTGCAAGAGATGGAAACAATGCATCCCAAAACGTATTCCAGCAGTGAAAACACACGTTCCTACAAAGACTTTGAAGGAGCAAGCAAAAGCCTAGTGGCTGAGTGTTCTTTCAGAGAGAAACACATGCATTTCATCCTTCTGGAGTGAGTTTTCAGCTTGGAATTCATATGCGTTTTGTACTTGCAGAATGTAGCTACCTGCTCGGGGTTTGTGCCATAGAAGCACCTTTCCTGCAGGAGCTTATTGCAACATTCGTTGTTTGGCTAAGTTCTTTAGGGCTGGTTTTGGAAGGTCTTTCATGTTGGTCAAATTCCACTTCCTACGAAGTTTGTGCACAGCGCTGTTTCCAAGGGTCCACAAAGAGATGCTGCTTGAAACTGTCCACATGCACATCTCCCATACGGGTGTGCTCGTTTCACTACGTGGATTTTGGTTTCTTCTTTCTTTGAAATGACAAGCCTTCTTTCCACGGTTGTCCCATCTTTGGGGAAATTGACCAGAGAAGTCCATTTTTGAAAGGTGCTCTTCTCTGGGATGTGTTCTAAGGCAAACTTCTCCTCGAAAGATGCCTCTATCTGCATGCTACACACACCTTGTAGCAGTCTCAGTTTTAAGTATATTGGTGCTCTCAAAACGCTGTGTAACCTATGTACAGTGTGTCACTCCCCAGCTCTGAATAGACAACGTAAAGCTGCTTTCGCAAACAGATTCGCAAGCACATCTTTTTGTGAAGGTCCTACTTCAGGTCACTTGGAAATGTAAAGGTTTCATCTTGAACATGAAGTCAATCATGCTTTTCCACTCTGCAAACAATAGAAATGAAATTTGTACATACCCATCTGAATTTCACATCAAAATGCCCTTCTTTTCTGGTTTCTTGAATGTTCTCAACACATTAGGAGAAAGAGCGTGTTTGAGCAAGAGTGATGCAGTGTGCGTTTTCCTGGATTTCAGGTGATTTGGGAAACATAATCCGCGTTTCTCCACAGTAAGAAACAACATGAGGCTTGCAAGAGATTGAAACAATGCAACCCAAAATGTATTCCAGCAGTGAAAACACACGTTTCTACAAAGACTTTGAAGGAGCAAGCAAAAGCCTAGTGGCTGAGTGTTCTTTCAGAGAGAAACACATGCATTTCATCCTTCTGGAGTGAGTTTTCAGCTTGGAATTCATATGCGTTTTGAACTTGCAGAATGTAGCTACCTGCTCGGGGTTTGTGCCATAGAAGCACCTTTCCTGCAGGAGCTTATTGCAACATTCGTTGTTTGGCTAAGTTCTTTAGGGCTGGTTTTGGAAGGTCTTTCATGTTGGTCAAATTCCACTTCCTACGAAGTTTGTTCACAGCGCTGTTTCCAAGGGTCCACAAAGAGATGCTGCTTGAAACTGTCCACATGCACATCTCCCATACGGGTGTGCTCGTTTCACTACGTGGATTTTGGTTTCTTCTTTCTTTGAAATGACAAGCCTTCTTTCCACGGTTGTCCCATCTTTGGGGAAATTGACCAGAGAAGTCCATTTTTGAAAGGTGCTCTTCTCTGGGATGTGTTCTAAGGCAAACTTCTCCTCGAAAGATGCCTCTATCTGCATGCTACACACACCTTGTAGCAGTCTCAGTTTTAAGTATATTGGTGCTCTCAAAACGCTGTGTAACCTATGTACAGTGTGTCACTCCCCAGCACTGAATACACAACATAGATCTCCTTTCAACACAGACACGCAAACACATCTTTTTGTGAAAGTCCTACTTCAGGTCACTTGCAAATGTAAAGGTTTCATCTTGAACACGAAGTCAATCATGCTTTTGCACTCTGCAACCAATAGAAATGACTTTTTGTACATACCCATCTGATTTCACATCAAAATGCCCTTCTTTTCTGGTTTCTTGAATGTTCTCAACACATTAGGAGAAAGAGCGTGTTTGAGCAAGAGTGATGCAGTGTGCGTTTTCCTGGATTTCAGGTGATTTGGGAAACATAATCCGCGTTTCTCCACAGTAAGAAACAACATGAGGCTTGCAAGAGATTGAAACAATGCAACCCAAAATGTATTCTAGCAGTGAAAACACACGTTTCTACAAAGACTTTGAAGGAGCAAGCAAAAGCTTAGTGGCTGAGTGTTCTTTCAGAGAGAAACACATGCATTTCATCCTTCTGGAGTGAGTTTTCAGCTTGGAATTCATATGCGTTTTGTACTTGCAGAATGTAGCTACCTGCTCGGGGTTTGTGCCATAGAAGCACCTTTCCTGCAGGAGCTTATTGCAACATTCGTTGTTTGGCCAAGTTCTTTAGGGCTGGTTTTGGAAGGTCTTTCAGGTTGGTCAAATTCCACTTCCTACGAAGTTTTTTCACAGCGCTGTTTCCAAGTGTCCACAAAGAGCTGCTGCTTGAAACTGTCCACATGCACATCTCCCATACTGGTGTGCTCGTTTTACTACCTGGATTTTAGTTTCCTCTTCTTTCTTTGAAATGACAAGCCTTCTTTCTGCATGCAACACACCTTGTAGCAGTTTTAGTTTGAAGCATGTTGGTGCTCTCAAAACGCTGTGGAACCTATGTAGAGTGTTTCACTCTCCAGCACTGAATACACAACTTAGAACTCCTTTCACCACAGACACGCAAACACATCTCTTTGTGAAAGTCTTAATTCAAGTCACTTGGAAATGTAAGGGCTTCATCGAGAACATGAAGGCAATCATGCTTTCGCACTCTGCAACTAATAGAAATGACCTCTTGTACATGCCTGTCTGAATTTCACTGCAAAATGCCCTACTTTTCTGGTTTCTTGAATGTTCTCAACGCATTAGGAGAAAGAGCGTGTTTGAGCAAGAGTGATGCAGTGTGCGGTTTCCTGGATTCAAGTGATTTGGGAAACATACTCCTTGTTTTGTCACATTGTCCGAGAAACAACATGAGGTTTGCAAGAGATTGAAACAATGCATCCCAAAGCGCATTCCAGCAGTGAAAAGAGACGTTTCTACAAAGAGTTTGAAGGAGCAAGCAAAAGCCTAGTGGCTGAGTGTTCTTTCAGAGAGAAACACATGCATTTCATTCTTCTGTGGACAGTTTTCGGCCTGAAATTCATTTGCATTTTGTACTGTGCAGATGTAGCTACCTGCTCGGGAGTTGAGTCATAGAAGCACCTATCCTGCAGGAGCTTATTGCAACATTCATTGTTTGGCTAAGTTCTTTAGGGTTGGTTTTGAAAGGTCTTTCAACTTTGGCAAAATCCCGCTTCGTACGAAATTGTTCCCAGCGCTGTTTCCAAGTGTCCACAAAGAGCTGCTGCTTGAAACTGTCCACATGCACATCTCCCATACTGGTTTGCTCGTTTTACTACCTGGATTTTGTTTTCCTCTTATTTCTTTGAAATGGCAAGCCTTCTTTCTGCATGCCACACACTCCTTGTAGCAGTTTCAGTTTGAAGCATGTTGGTTCTCTCAAAAAGATCTGTAACCTATGTAGAGTGTGTCACTCTCTAGCACTGAATACACAGCTTAGAGCTCCTTTCACCACAGACACGCAAACACATCTTTTTGTGAAAGTCCTACTTCAGGTCACTTGGAAATGTAATGGTTTCATCGAGAACATGAAGTCAATCATGCTTTTGCACTCTGCAACCGATAGAAATGACTTTTTGTACATGCCCGTCTGAAATTCACTGCAAAATGCCCTTCTTTTCAGATTTCTTGAATGTTCTCAACGCATTAGGTGAAAGAGCGTGTTTGAGCAAGAGTGATGCAGTGTGCGTTTTCCTGGATTTCAAGTGATTTGGGAAACATAATCTGCATTTCTCCACAGGAAGAAACAACATGAGGCTTGCAAGAGATGGAAACAATGCATCCCAAAACGTATTCCAGCAGTGAAAACACACGTTCCTACAAAGACTTTGAAGGAGCAAGCAAAAGCCTAGTGGCTGAGTGTTCTTTCAGAGAGAAACACATGCATTTCATCCTTCTGGAGTGAGTTTTCAGCTTGGAATTCATATGCGTTTTGTACTTGCAGAATGTAGCTACCTGCTCGGGGTTTGTGCCATAGAAGCACCTTTCCTGCAGGAGCTTATTGCAACATTCGTTGTTTGGCTAAGTTCTTTAGGGCTGGTTTTGGAAGGTCTTTCATGTTGGTCAAATTCCACTTCCTACGAAGTTTGTTCACAGCGCTGTTTCCAAGGGTCCACAAAGAGATGCTGCTTGAAACTGTCCACATGCACATCTCCCATACGGGTGTGCTCGTTTCACTACGTGGATTTTGGTTTCTTCTTTCTTTGAAATGACAAGCCTTCTTTCCACGGTTGTCCCATCTTTGGGGAAATTGACCAGAGAAGTCCATTTTTGAAAGGTGCTCTTCTCTGGGATGTGTTCTAAGGCAAACTTCTCCTCGAAAGATGCCTCTATCTGCATGCTACACACACCTTGTAGCAGTCTCAGTTTTAAGTATATTGGTGCTCTCAAAACGCTGTGTAACCTATGTACAGTGTGTCACTCCCCAGCACTGAATACACAACATAGATCTCCTTTCAACACAGACACGCAAACACATCTTTTTGTGAAAGTCCTACTTCAGGTCACTTGCAAATGTAAAGGTTTCATCTTGAACACGAAGTCAATCATGCTTTTGCACTCTGCAACCAATAGAAATGACTTTTTGTACATACCCATCTGATTTCACATCAAAATGCCCTTCTTTTCTGGTTTCTTGAATGTTCTCAACACATTAGGAGAAAGAGCGTGTTTGAGCAAGAGTGATGCAGTGTGCGTTTTCCTGGATTTCAGGTGATTTGGGAAACATAATCCGCGTTTCTCCACAGTAAGAAACAACATGAGGCTTGCAAGAGATTGAAACAATGCAACCCAAAATGTATTCTAGCAGTGAAAACACACGTTTCTACAAAGACTTTGAAGGAGCAAGCAAAAGCTTAGTGGCTGAGTGTTCTTTCAGAGAGAAACACATGCATTTCATCCTTCTGGAGTGAGTTTTCAGCTTGGAATTCATATGCGTTTTGTACTTGCAGAATGTAGCTACCTGCTCGGGGTTTGTGCCATAGAAGCACCTTTCCTGCAGGAGCTTATTGCAACATTCGTTGTTTGGCCAAGTTCTTTAGGGCTGGTTTTGGAAGGTCTTTCAGGTTGGTCAAATTCCACATCATACGAAGTTTTTTCACAGCGCTGTTTCCAAGTGTCCACAAAGAGCTGCTGCTTGAAACTGTCCACATGCACATCTCCCATACTGGTGTGCTCGTTTTACTACCTGGATTTTAGTTTCCTCTTCTTTCTTTGAAATGACAAGCCTTCTTTCTGCATGCAACACACCTTGTAGCAGTTTTAGTTTGAAGCATGTTGGTGCTCTCAAAACGCTGTGGAACCTATGTAGAGTGTTTCACTCTCCAGCACTGAATACACAACTTAGAACTCCTTTCACCACAGACACGCAAACACATCTCTTTGTGAAAGTCTTAATTCAAGTCACTTGGAAATGTAAGGGCTTCATCGAGAACATGAAGGCAATCATGCTTTCGCACTCTGCAACTAATAGAAATGACCTCTTGTACATGCCTGTCTGAATTTCACTGCAAAATGCCCTACTTTTCTGGTTTCTTGAATGTTCTCAACGCATTAGGAGAAAGAGCGTGTTTGAGCAAGAGTGATGCAGTGTGCGGTTTCCTGGATTCAAGTGATTTGGGAAACATACTCCTTGTTTTGTCACATTGTCCGAGAAACAACATGAGGTTTGCAAGAGATTGAAACAATGCATCCCAAAGCGCATTCCAGCAGTGAAAAGAGACGTTTCTACAAAGAGTTTGAAGGAGCAAGCAAAAGCCTAGTGGCTGAGTGTTCTTTCAGAGAGAAACACATGCATTTCATTCTTCTGTGGACAGTTTTCGGCCTGAAATTCATTTGCATTTTGTACTGTGCAGATGTAGCTACCTGCTCGGGAGTTGAGTCATAGAAGCACCTATCCTGCAGGAGCTTATTGCAACATTCATTGTTTGGCTAAGTTCTTTAGGGTTGGTTTTGAAAGGTCTTTCAACTTTGGCAAAATCCCGCTTCGTACGAAATTGTTCCCAGCGCTGTTTCCAAGTGTCCACAAAGAGCTGCTGCTTGAAACTGTCCACATGCACATCTCCCATACTGGTTTGCTCGTTTTACTACCTGGATTTTGTTTTCCTCTTATTTCTTTGAAATGGCAAGCCTTCTTTCTGCATGCCACACACTCCTTGTAGCAGTTTCAGTTTGAAGCATGTTGGTTCTCTCAAAAAGATCTGTAACCTATGTAGAGTGTGTCACTCTCTAGCACTGAATACACAGCTTAGAGCTCCTTTCACCACAGACACGCAAACACATCTTTTTGTGAAAGTCCTACTTCAGGTCACTTGGAAATGTAATGGTTTCATCGAGAACATGAAGTCAATCATGCTTTTGCACTCTGCAACCGATAGAAATGACTTTTTGTACATGCCCGTCTGAAATTCACTGCAAAATGCCCTTCTTTTCAGATTTCTTGAATGTTCTCAACGCATTAGGTGAAAGAGCGTGTTTGAGCAAGAGTGATGCAGTGTGCGTTTTCCTGGATTTCAAGTGATTTGGGAAACATAATCTGCATTTCTCCACAGGAAGAAACAACATGAGGCTTGCAAGAGATGGAAACAATGCATCCCAAAACGTATTCCAGCAGTGAAAACACACGTTCCTACAAAGACTTTGAAGGAGCAAGCAAAAGCCTAGTGGCTGAGTGTTCTTTCAGAGAGAAACACATGCATTTCATCCTTCTGGAGTGAGTTTTCAGCTTGGAATTCATATGCGTTTTGTACTTGCAGAATGTAGCTACCTGCTCGGGGTTTGTGCCATAGAAGCACCTTTCCTGCAGGAGCTTATTGCAACATTCGTTGTTTGGCTAAGTTCTTTAGGGCTGGTTTTGGAAGGTCTTTCATGTTGGTCAAATTCCACTTCCTACGAAGTTTGTGCACAGCGCTGTTTCCAAGGGTCCACAAAGAGATGCTGCTTGAAACTGTCCACATGCACATCTCCCATACGGGTGTGCTCGTTTCACTACGTGGATTTTGGTTTCTTCTTTCTTTGAAATGACAAGCCTTCTTTCCACGGTTGTCCCATCTTTGGGGAAATTGACCAGAGAAGTCCATTTTTGAAAGGTGCTCTTCTCTGGGATGTGTTCTAAGGCAAACTTCTCCTCGAAAGATGCCTCTATCTGCATGCTACACACACCTTGTAGCAGTCTCAGTTTTAAGTATATTGGTGCTCTCAAAACGCTGTGTAACCTATGTACAGTGTGTCACTCCCCAGCACTGAATACACAACATAGATCTCCTTTCAACACAGACACGCAAACACATCTTTTTGTGAAAGTCCTACTTCAGGTCACTTGCAAATGTAAAGGTTTCATCTTGAACACGAAGTCAATCATGCTTTTGCACTCTGCAACCAATAGAAATGACTTTTTGTACATACCCATCTGATTTCACATCAAAATGCCCTTCTTTTCTGGTTTCTTGAATGTTCTCAACACATTAGGAGAAAGAGCGTGTTTGAGCAAGAGTGATGCAGTGTGCGTTTTCCTGGATTTCAGGTGATTTGGGAAACATAATCCGCGTTTCTCCACAGTAAGAAACAACATGAGGCTTGCAAGAGATTGAAACAATGCAACCCAAAATGTATTCTAGCAGTGAAAACACACGTTTCTACAAAGACTTTGAAGGAGCAAGCAAAAGCTTAGTGGCTGAGTGTTCTTTCAGAGAGAAACACATGCATTTCATCCTTCTGGAGTGAGTTTTCAGCTTGGAATTCATATGCGTTTTGTACTTGCAGAATGTAGCTACCTGCTCGGGGTTTGTGCCATAGAAGCACCTTTCCTGCAGGAGCTTATTGCAACATTCGTTGTTTGGCCAAGTTCTTTAGGGCTGGTTTTGGAAGGTCTTTCAGGTTGGTCAAATTCCACATCATACGAAGTTTTTTCACAGCGCTGTTTCCAAGTGTCCACAAAGAGCTGCTGCTTGAAACTGTCCACATGCACATCTCCCATACTGGTGTGCTCGTTTTACTACCTGGATTTTAGTTTCCTCTTCTTTCTTTGAAATGACAAGCCTTCTTTCTGCATGCAACACACCTTGTAGCAGTTTTAGTTTGAAGCATGTTGGTGCTCTCAAAACGCTGTGGAACCTATGTAGAGTGTTTCACTCTCCAGCACTGAATACACAACTTAGAACTCCTTTCACCACAGACACGCAAACACATCTCTTTGTGAAAGTCTTAATTCAAGTCACTTGGAAATGTAAGGGCTTCATCGAGAACATGAAGGCAATCATGCTTTCGCACTCTGCAACTAATAGAAATGACCTCTTGTACATGCCTGTCTGAATTTCACTGCAAAATGCCCTACTTTTCTGGTTTCTTGAATGTTCTCAACGCATTAGGAGAAAGAGCGTGTTTGAGCAAGAGTGATGCAGTGTGCGGTTTCCTGGATTCAAGTGATTTGGGAAACATACTCCTTGTTTTGTCACATTGTCCGAGAAACAACATGAGGTTTGCAAGAGATTGAAACAATGCATCCCAAAGCGCATTCCAGCAGTGAAAAGAGACGTTTCTACAAAGAGTTTGAAGGAGCAAGCAAAAGCCTAGTGGCTGAGTGTTCTTTCAGAGAGAAACACATGCATTTCATTCTTCTGTGGACAGTTTTCGGCCTGAAATTCATTTGCATTTTGTACTGTGCAGATGTAGCTACCTGCTCGGGAGTTGAGTCATAGAAGCACCTATCCTGCAGGAGCTTATTGCAACATTCATTGTTTGGCTAAGTTCTTTAGGGTTGGTTTTGAAAGGTCTTTCAACTTTGGCAAAATCCCGCTTCGTACGAAATTGTTCCCAGCGCTGTTTCCAAGTGTCCACAAAGAGCTGCTGCTTGAAACTGTCCACATGCACATCTCCCATACTGGTTTGCTCGTTTTACTACCTGGATTTTGTTTTCCTCTTATTTCTTTGAAATGGCAAGCCTTCTTTCTGCATGCCACACACTCCTTGTAGCAGTTTCAGTTTGAAGCATGTTGGTTCTCTCAAAAAGATCTGTAACCTATGTAGAGTGTGTCACTCTCTAGCACTGAATACACAGCTTAGAGCTCCTTTCACCACAGACACGCAAACACATCTTTTTGTGAAAGTCCTACTTCAGGTCACTTGGAAATGTAATGGTTTCATCGAGAACATGAAGTCAATCATGCTTTTGCACTCTGCAACCGATAGAAATGACTTTTTGTACATGCCCGTCTGAAATTCACTGCAAAATGCCCTTCTTTTCAGATTTCTTGAATGTTCTCAACGCATTAGGTGAAAGAGCGTGTTTGAGCAAGAGTGATGCAGTGTGCGTTTTCCTGGATTTCAAGTGATTTGGGAAACATAATCTGCATTTCTCCACAGGAAGAAACAACATGAGGCTTGCAAGAGATGGAAACAATGCATCCCAAAACGTATTCCAGCAGTGAAAACACACGTTCCTACAAAGACTTTGAAGGAGCAAGCAAAAGCCTAGTGGCTGAGTGTTCTTTCAGAGAGAAACACATGCATTTCATCCTTCTGGAGTGAGTTTTCAGCTTGGAATTCATATGCGTTTTGTACTTGCAGAATGTAGCTACCTGCTCGGGGTTTGTGCCATAGAAGCACCTTTCCTGCAGGAGCTTATTGCAACATTCGTTGTTTGGCTAAGTTCTTTAGGGCTGGTTTTGGAAGGTCTTTCATGTTGGTCATATTCCACTTCCTACGAAGTTTGTTCACAGCGCTGTTTCCAAGGGTCCACAAAGAGATGCTGCTTGAAACTGTCCACATGCACATCTCCCATACGGGTGTGCTCGTTTCACTACGTGGATTTTGGTTTCTTCTTTCTTTGAAATGACAAGCCTTCTTTCCACGGTTGTCCCATCTTTGGGGAAATTGACCAGAGAAGTCCATTTTTGAAAGGTGCTCTTCTCTGGGATGTGTTCTAAGGCAAACTTCTCCTCGAAAGATGCCTCTATCTGCATGCTACACACACCTTGTAGCAGTCTCAGTTTTAAGTATATTGGTGCTCTCAAAACGCTGTGTAACCTATGTACAGTGTGTCACTCCCCAGCACTGAATACACAACATAGATCTCCTTTCAACACAGACACGCAAACACATCTTTTTGTGAAAGTCCTACTTCAGGTCACTTGCAAATGTAAAGGTTTCATCTTGAACACGAAGTCAATCATGCTTTTGCACTCTGCAACCAATAGAAATGACTTTTTGTACATACCCATCTGATTTCACATCAAAATGCCCTTCTTTTCTGGTTTCTTGAATGTTCTCAACACATTAGGAGAAAGAGCGTGTTTGAGCAAGAGTGATGCAGTGTGCGTTTTCCTGGATTTCAGGTGATTTGGGAAACATAATCCGCGTTTCTCCACAGTAAGAAACAACATGAGGCTTGCAAGAGATTGAAACAATGCAACCCAAAATGTATTCTAGCAGTGAAAACACACGTTTCTACAAAGACTTTGAAGGAGCAAGCAAAAGCTTAGTGGCTGAGTGTTCTTTCAGAGAGAAACACATGCATTTCATCCTTCTGGAGTGAGTTTTCAGCTTGGAATTCATATGCGTTTTGTACTTGCAGAATGTAGCTACCTGCTCGGGGTTTGTGCCATAGAAGCACCTTTCCTGCAGGAGCTTATTGCAACATTCGTTGTTTGGCCAAGTTCTTTAGGGCTGGTTTTGGAAGGTCTTTCAGGTTGGTCAAATTCCACATCATACGAAGTTTTTTCACAGCGCTGTTTCCAAGTGTCCACAAAGAGCTGCTGCTTGAAACTGTCCACATGCACATCTCCCATACTGGTGTGCTCGTTTTACTACCTGGATTTTAGTTTCCTCTTCTTTCTTTGAAATGACAAGCCTTCTTTCTGCATGCAACACACCTTGTAGCAGTTTTAGTTTGAAGCATGTTGGTGCTCTCAAAACGCTGTGGAACCTATGTAGAGTGTTTCACTCTCCAGCACTGAATACACAACTTAGAACTCCTTTCACCACAGACACGCAAACACATCTCTTTGTGAAAGTCTTAATTCAAGTCACTTGGAAATGTAAGGGCTTCATCGAGAACATGAAGGCAATCATGCTTTCGCACTCTGCAACTAATAGAAATGACCTCTTGTACATGCCTGTCTGAATTTCACTGCAAAATGCCCTACTTTTCTGGTTTCTTGAATGTTCTCAACGCATTAGGAGAAAGAGCGTGTTTGAGCAAGAGTGATGCAGTGTGCGGTTTCCTGGATTCAAGTGATTTGGGAAACATACTCCTTGTTTTGTCACATTGTCCGAGAAACAACATGAGGTTTGCAAGAGATTGAAACAATGCATCCCAAAGCGCATTCCAGCAGTGAAAAGAGACGTTTCTACAAAGAGTTTGAAGGAGCAAGCAAAAGCCTAGTGGCTGAGTGTTCTTTCAGAGAGAAACACATGCATTTCATTCTTCTGTGGACAGTTTTCGGCCTGAAATTCATTTGCATTTTGTACTGTGCAGATGTAGCTACCTGCTCGGGAGTTGAGTCATAGAAGCACCTATCCTGCAGGAGCTTATTGCAACATTCATTGTTTGGCTAAGTTCTTTAGGGTTGGTTTTGAAAGGTCTTTCAACTTTGGCAAAATCCCGCTTCGTACGAAATTGTTCCCAGCGCTGTTTCCAAGTGTCCACAAAGAGCTGCTGCTTGAAACTGTCCACATGCACATCTCCCATACTGGTTTGCTCGTTTTACTACCTGGATTTTGTTTTCCTCTTATTTCTTTGAAATGGCAAGCCTTCTTTCTGCATGCCACACACTCCTTGTAGCAGTTTCAGTTTGAAGCATGTTGGTTCTCTCAAAAAGATCTGTAACCTATGTAGAGTGTGTCACTCTCTAGCACTGAATACACAGCTTAGAGCTCCTTTCACCACAGACACGCAAACACATCTTTTTGTGAAAGTCCTACTTCAGGTCACTTGGAAATGTAATGGTTTCATCGAGAACATGAAGTCAATCATGCTTTTGCACTCTGCAACCGATAGAAATGACTTTTTGTACATGCCCGTCTGAAATTCACTGCAAAATGCCCTTCTTTTCAGATTTCTTGAATGTTCTCAACGCATTAGGTGAAAGAGCGTGTTTGAGCAAGAGTGATGCAGTGTGCGTTTTCCTGGATTTCAAGTGATTTGGGAAACATAATCTGCATTTCTCCACAGGAAGAAACAACATGAGGCTTGCAAGAGATGGAAACAATGCATCCCAAAACGTATTCCAGCAGTGAAAACACACGTTCCTACAAAGACTTTGAAGGAGCAAGCAAAAGCCTAGTGGCTGAGTGTTCTTTCAGAGAGAAACACATGCATTTCATCCTTCTGGAGTGAGTTTTCAGCTTGGAATTCATATGCGTTTTGTACTTGCAGAATGTAGCTACCTGCTCGGGGTTTGTGCCATAGAAGCACCTTTCCTGCAGAAGCTTATTGCAACATTCGTTGTTTGGCTAAGTTCTTTAGGGCTGGTTTTGGAAGGTCTTTCATGTTGGTCAAATTCCACTTCCTACGAAGTTTTTTCACAGCGCTGTTTCCAAGGGTCCACAAAGAGATGCTGCTTGAAACTGTCCACATGCACATCTCCCATACGGGTGTGCTCGTTTCACTACGTGGATTTTGGTTTCTTCTTTCTTTGAAATGACAAGCCTTCTTTCCACGGTTGTCCCATCTTTGGGGAAATTGACCAGAGAAGTCCATTTTTGAAAGGTGCTCTTCTCTGGGATGTGTTCTAAGGCAAACTTCTCCTCGAAAGATGCCTCTATCTGCATGCTACACACACCTTGTAGCAGTCTCAGTTTTAAGTATATTGGTGCTCTCAAAACGCTGTGTAACCTATGTACAGTGTGTCACTCCCCAGCTCTGAATAGACAACGTAAAGCTGCTTTCGCAAACAGATTCGCAAGCACATCTTTTTGTGAAGGTCCTACTTCAGGTCACTTGGAAATGTAAAGGTTTCATCTTGAACATGAAGTCAATCATGCTTTTCCACTCTGCAAACAATAGAAATGAAATTTGTACATACCCATCTGAATTTCACATCAAAATGCCCTTCTTTTCTGGTTTCTTGAATGTTCTCAACACATTAGGAGAAAGAGCGTGTTTGAGCAAGAGTGATGCAGTGTGCGTTTTCCTGGATTTCAGGTGATTTGGGAAACATAATCCGCGTTTCTCCACAGTAAGAAACAACATGAGGCTTGCAAGAGATTGAAACAATGCAACCCAAAATGTATTCCAGCAGTGAAAACACACGTTTCTACAAAGACTTTGAAGGAGCAAGCAAAAGCCTAGTGGCTGAGTGTTCTTTCAGAGAGAAACACATGCATTTCATCCTTCTGGAGTGAGTTTTCAGCTTGGAATTCATATGCGTTTTGAACTTGCAGAATGTAGCTACCTGCTCGGGGTTTGTGCCATAGAAGCACCTTTCCTGCAGGAGCTTATTGCAACATTCGTTGTTTGGCTAAGTTCTTTAGGGCTGGTTTTGGAAGGTCTTTCATGTTGGTCAAATTCCACTTCCTACGAAGTTTGTTCACAGCGCTGTTTCCAAGGGTCCACAAAGAGATGCTGCTTGAAACTGTCCACATGCACATCTCCCATACGGGTGTGCTCGTTTCACTACGTGGATTTTGGTTTCTTCTTTCTTTGAAATGACAAGCCTTCTTTCCACGGTTGTCCCATCTTTGGGGAAATTGACCAGAGAAGTCCATTTTTGAAAGGTGCTCTTCTCTGGGATGTGTTCTAAGGCAAACTTCTCCTCGAAAGATGCCTCTATCTGCATGCTACACACACCTTGTAGCAGTCTCAGTTTTAAGTATATTGGTGCTCTCAAAACGCTGTGTAACCTATGTACAGTGTGTCACTCCCCAGCACTGAATACACAACATAGATCTCCTTTCAACACAGACACGCAAACACATCTTTTTGTGAAAGTCCTACTTCAGGTCACTTGCAAATGTAAAGGTTTCATCTTGAACACGAAGTCAATCATGCTTTTGCACTCTGCAACCAATAGAAATGACTTTTTGTACATACCCATCTGATTTCACATCAAAATGCCCTTCTTTTCTGGTTTCTTGAATGTTCTCAACACATTAGGAGAAAGAGCGTGTTTGAGCAAGAGTGATGCAGTGTGCGTTTTCCTGGATTTCAGGTGATTTGGGAAACATAATCCGCGTTTCTCCACAGTAAGAAACAACATGAGGCTTGCAAGAGATTGAAACAATGCAACCCAAAATGTATTCTAGCAGTGAAAACACACGTTTCTACAAAGACTTTGAAGGAGCAAGCAAAAGCTTAGTGGCTGAGTGTTCTTTCAGAGAGAAACACATGCATTTCATCCTTCTGGAGTGAGTTTTCAGCTTGGAATTCATATGCGTTTTGTACTTGCAGAATGTAGCTACCTGCTCGGGGTTTGTGCCATAGAAGCACCTTTCCTGCAGGAGCTTATTGCAACATTCGTTGTTTGGCCAAGTTCTTTAGGGCTGGTTTTGGAAGGTCTTTCAGGTTGGTCAAATTCCACTTCCTACGAAGTTTTTTCACAGCGCTGTTTCCAAGTGTCCACAAAGAGCTGCTGCTTGAAACTGTCCACATGCACATCTCCCATACTGGTGTGCTCGTTTTACTACCTGGATTTTAGTTTCCTCTTCTTTCTTTGAAATGACAAGCCTTCTTTCTGCATGCAACACACCTTGTAGCAGTTTTAGTTTGAAGCATGTTGGTGCTCTCAAAACGCTGTGGAACCTATGTAGAGTGTTTCACTCTCCAGCACTGAATACACAACTTAGAACTCCTTTCACCACAGACACGCAAACACATCTCTTTGTGAAAGTCTTAATTCAAGTCACTTGGAAATGTAAGGGCTTCATCGAGAACATGAAGGCAATCATGCTTTCGCACTCTGCAACTAATAGAAATGACCTCTTGTACATGCCTGTCTGAATTTCACTGCAAAATGCCCTACTTTTCTGGTTTCTTGAATGTTCTCAACGCATTAGGAGAAAGAGCGTGTTTGAGCAAGAGTGATGCAGTGTGCGGTTTCCTGGATTCAAGTGATTTGGGAAACATACTCCTTGTTTTGTCACATTGTCCGAGAAACAACATGAGGTTTGCAAGAGATTGAAACAATGCGTCCCAAAGCGCATTCCAGCAGTGAAAAGAGACGTTTCTACAAAGAGTTTGAAGGAGCAAGCAAAAGCCTAGTGGCTGAGTGTTCTTTCAGAGAGAAACACATGCATTTCATTCTTCTGTGGACAGTTTTCGGCCTGAAATTCATTTGCATTTTGTACTGTGCAGATGTAGCTACCTGCTCGGGAGTTGAGTCATAGAAGCACCTATCCTGCAGGAGCTTATTGCAACATTCATTGTTTGGCTAAGTTCTTTAGGGTTGGTTTTGAAAGGTCTTTCAACTTTGGCAAAATCCCGCTTCGTACGAAATTGTTCCCAGCGCTGTTTCCAAGTGTCCACAAAGAGCTGCTGCTTGAAACTGTCCACATGCACATCTCCCATACTGGTTTGCTCGTTTTACTACCTGGATTTTGTTTTCCTCTTATTTCTTTGAAATGGCAAGCCTTCTTTCTGCATGCCACACACTCCTTGTAGCAGTTTCAGTTTGAAGCATGTTGGTTCTCTCAAAAAGATCTGTAACCTATGTAGAGTGTGTCACTCTCTAGCACTGAATACACAGCTTAGAGCTCCTTTCACCACAGACACGCAAACACATCTTTTTGTGAAAGTCCTACTTCAGGTCACTTGGAAATGTAATGGTTTCATCGAGAACATGAAGTCAATCATGCTTTTGCACTCTGCAACCGATAGAAATGACTTTTTGTACATGCCCGTCTGAAATTCACTGCAAAATGCCCTTCTTTTCAGATTTCTTGAATGTTCTCAACGCATTAGGTGAAAGAGCGTGTTTGAGCAAGAGTGATGCAGTGTGCGTTTTCCTGGATTTCAGGTGATTTGGGAAACATAATCCGCGTTTCTCCACAGGAAGAAACAACATGAGGCTTGCAAGAGATTGAAACAATGCAACCCAAAATGTATTCTAGCAGTGAAAACACACGTTTCTACAAAGACTTTGAAGGAGCAAGCAAAAGCCTAGTGGCTGAGTGTTCTTTCAGAGAGAAACACATGCATTTCATCCTTCTGGAGTGAGTTTTCAGCTTGGAATTCATATGCGTTTTGTACTTGCAGAATGTAGCTACCTGCTCGGGGTTTGTGCCATAGAAGCACCTTTCCTGCAGGAGCTTATTGCAACATTCGTTGTTTGGCCAAGTTCTTTAGGGCTGGTTTTGGAAGGTCTTTCAGGTTCGTCAAATTCCACATCATACGAAGTTTTTTCACAGCGCTGTTTCCAAGGGTCCACAAAGAGATGCTGCTTGAAACTGTCCACATGCACATCTCCCATACGGGTGTGCTCGTTTCACTACGTGGATTTTGGTTTCTTCTTTCTTTGAAATGACAAGCCTTCTTTCCACGGTTGTCCCATCTTTGGGGAAATTGACCAGAGAAGTCCATTTTTGAAAGGTGCTCTTCTCTGGGATGTGTTCTAAGGCAAACTTCTCCTCGAAAGATGCCTCTATCTGCATGCTACACACACCTTGTAGCAGTCTCAGTTTTAAGTATATTGGTGCTCTCAAAACGCTGTGTAACCTATGTACAGTGTGTCACTCCCCAGCTCTGAATAGACAACGTAAAGCTGCTTTCGCAAACAGATTCGCAAGCACATCTTTTTGTGAAGGTCCTACTTCAGGTCACTTGGAAATGTAAAGGTTTCATCTTGAACATGAAGTCAATCATGCTTTTCCACTCTGCAAACAATAGAAATGAAATTTGTACATACCCATCTGAATTTCACATCAAAATGCCCTTCTTTTCTGGTTTCTTGAATGTTCTAAACACATTAGGAGAAAGAGCGTGTTTGAGCAAGAGTGATGCAGTGTGCGTTTTCCTGGATTTCAGGTGATTTGGGAAACATAATCCGCGTTTCTCCACAGTAAGAAACAACATGAGGCTTGCAAGAGATTGAAACAATGCAACCCAAAATGTATTCCAGCAGTGAAAACACACGTTTCTACAAAGACTTTGAAGGAGCAAGCAAAAGCCTAGTGGCTGAGTGTTCTTTCAGAGAGAAACACATGCATTTCATCCTTCTGGAGTGAGTTTTCAGCTTGGAATTCATATGCGTTTTGAACTTGCAGAATGTAGCTACCTGCTCGGGGTTTGTGCCATAGAAGCACCTTTCCTGCAGGAGCTTATTGCAACATTCGTTGTTTGGCTAAGTTCTTTAGGGCTGGTTTTGGAAGGTCTTTCATGTTGGTCAAATTCCACTTCCTACGAAGTTTGTTCACAGCGCTGTTTCCAAGGGTCCACAAAGAGATGCTGCTTGAAACTGTCCACATGCACATCTCCCATACGGGTGTGCTCGTTTCACTACGTGGATTTTGGTTTCTTCTTTCTTTGAAATGACAAGCCTTCTTTCCACGGTTGTCCCATCTTTGGGGAAATTGACCAGAGAAGTCCATTTTTGAAAGGTGCTCTTCTCTGGGATGTGTTCTAAGGCAAACTTCTCCTCGAAAGATGCCTCTATCTGCATGCTACACACACCTTGTAGCAGTCTCAGTTTTAAGTATATTGGTGCTCTCAAAACGCTGTGTAACCTATGTACAGTGTGTCACTCCCCAGCTCTGAATAGACAACGTAAAGCTGCTTTCGCAAACAGATTCGCAAGCACATCTTTTTGTGAAGGTCCTACTTCAGGTCACTTGGAAATGTAAAGGTTTCATCTTGAACATGAAGTCAATCATGCTTTTCCACTCTGCAAACAATAGAAATGAAATTTGTACATACCCATCTGAATTTCACATCAAAATGCCCTTCTTTTCTGGTTTCTTGAATGTTCTCAACACATTAGGAGAAAGAGCGTGTTTGAGCAAGAGTGATGCAGTGTGCGTTTTCCTGGATTTCAGGTGATTTGGGAAACATAATCCGCGTTTCTCCACAGTAAGAAACAACATGAGGCTTGCAAGAGATTGAAACAATGCAACCCAAAATGTATTCCAGCAGTGAAAACACACGTTTCTACAAAGACTTTGAAGGAGCAAGCAAAAGCCTAGTGGCTGAGTGTTCTTTCAGAGAGAAACACATGCATTTCATCCTTCTGGAGTGAGTTTTCAGCTTGGAATTCATATGCGTTTTGAACTTGCAGAATGTAGCTACCTGCTCGGGGTTTGTGCCATAGAAGCACCTTTCCTGCAGGAGCTTATTGCAACATTCGTTGTTTGGCTAAGTTCTTTAGGGCTGGTTTTGGAAGGTCTTTCATGTTGGTCAAATTCCACTTCCTACGAAGTTTGTTCACAGCGCTGTTTCCAAGGGTCCACAAAGAGATGCTGCTTGAAACTGTCCACATGCACATCTCCCATACGGGTGTGCTCGTTTCACTACGTGGATTTTGGTTTCTTCTTTCTTTGAAATGACAAGCCTTCTTTCCACGGTTGTCCCATCTTTGGGGAAATTGACCAGAGAAGTCCATTTTTGAAAGGTGCTCTTCTCTGGGATGTGTTCTAAGGCAAACTTCTCCTCGAAAGATGCCTCTATCTGCATGCTACACACACCTTGTAGCAGTCTCAGTTTTAAGTATATTGGTGCTCTCAAAACGCTGTGTAACCTATGTACAGTGTGTCACTCCCCAGCACTGAATACACAACATAGATCTCCTTTCAACACAGACACGCAAACACATCTTTTTGTGAAAGTCCTACTTCAGGTCACTTGCAAATGTAAAGGTTTCATCTTGAACACGAAGTCAATCATGCTTTTGCACTCTGCAACCAATAGAAATGACTTTTTGTACATACCCATCTGATTTCACATCAAAATGCCCTTCTTTTCTGGTTTCTTGAATGTTCTCAACACATTAGGAGAAAGAGCGTGTTTGAGCAAGAGTGATGCAGTGTGCGTTTTCCTGGATTTCAGGTGATTTGGGAAACATAATCCGCGTTTCTCCACAGTAAGAAACAACATGAGGCTTGCAAGAGATTGAAACAATGCAACCCAAAATGTATTCTAGCAGTGAAAACACACGTTTCTACAAAGACTTTGAAGGAGCAAGCAAAAGCTTAGTGGCTGAGTGTTCTTTCAGAGAGAAACACATGCATTTCATCCTTCTGGAGTGAGTTTTCAGCTTGGAATTCATATGCGTTTTGTACTTGCAGAATGTAGCTACCTGCTCGGGGTTTGTGCCATAGAAGCACCTTTCCTGCAGGAGCTTATTGCAACATTCGTTGTTTGGCCAAGTTCTTTAGGGCTGGTTTTGGAAGGTCTTTCAGGTTGGTCAAATTCCACTTCCTACGAAGTTTTTTCACAGCGCTGTTTCCAAGTGTCCACAAAGAGCTGCTGCTTGAAACTGTCCACATGCACATCTCCCATACTGGTGTGCTCGTTTTACTACCTGGATTTTAGTTTCCTCTTCTTTCTTTGAAATGACAAGCCTTCTTTCTGCATGCAACACACCTTGTAGCAGTTTTAGTTTGAAGCATGTTGGTGCTCTCAAAACGCTGTGGAACCTATGTAGAGTGTTTCACTCTCCAGCACTGAATACACAACTTAGAACTCCTTTCACCACAGACACGCAAACACATCTCTTTGTGAAAGTCTTAATTCAAGTCACTTGGAAATGTAAGGGCTTCATCGAGAACATGAAGGCAATCATGCTTTCGCACTCTGCAACTAATAGAAATGACCTCTTGTACATGCCTGTCTGAATTTCACTGCAAAATGCCCTACTTTTCTGGTTTCTTGAATGTTCTCAACGCATTAGGAGAAAGAGCGTGTTTGAGCAAGAGTGATGCAGTGTGCGGTTTCCTGGATTCAAGTGATTTGGGAAACATACTCCTTGTTTTGTCACATTGTCCGAGAAACAACATGAGGTTTGCAAGAGATTGAAACAATGCATCCCAAAGCGCATTCCAGCAGTGAAAAGAGACGTTTCTACAAAGAGTTTGAAGGAGCAAGCAAAAGCCTAGTGGCTGAGTGTTCTTTCAGAGAGAAACACATGCATTTCATTCTTCTGTGGACAGTTTTCGGCCTGAAATTCATTTGCATTTTGTACTGTGCAGATGTAGCTACCTGCTCGGGAGTTGAGTCATAGAAGCACCTATCCTGCAGGAGCTTATTGCAACATTCATTGTTTGGCTAAGTTCTTTAGGGTTGGTTTTGAAAGGTCTTTCAACTTTGGCAAAATCCCGCTTCGTACGAAATTGTTCCCAGCGCTGTTTCCAAGTGTCCACAAAGAGCTGCTGCTTGAAACTGTCCACATGCACATCTCCCATACTGGTTTGCTCGTTTTACTACCTGGATTTTGTTTTCCTCTTATTTCTTTGAAATGGCAAGCCTTCTTTCTGCATGCCACACACTCCTTGTAGCAGTTTCAGTTTGAAGCATGTTGGTTCTCTCAAAAAGATCTGTAACCTATGTAGAGTGTGTCACTCTCTAGCACTGAATACACAGCTTAGAGCTCCTTTCACCACAGACACGCAAACACATCTTTTTGTGAAAGTCCTACTTCAGGTCACTTGGAAATGTAATGGTTTCATCGAGAACATGAAGTCAATCATGCTTTTGCACTCTGCAACCGATAGAAATGACTTTTTGTACATGCCCGTCTGAAATTCACTGCAAAATGCCCTTCTTTTCAGATTTCTTGAATGTTCTCAACGCATTAGGTGAAAGAGCGTGTTTGAGCAAGAGTGATGCAGTGTGCGTTTTCCTGGATTTCAGGTGATTTGGGAAACATAATCCGCGTTTCTCCACAGTAAGAAACAACATGAGGCTTGCAAGAGATGGAAACAATGCATCCCAAAACGTATTCCAGCAGTGAAAACACACGTTCCTACAAAGACTTTGAAGGAGCAAGCAAAAGCCTAGTGGCTGAGTGTTCTTTCAGAGAGAAACACATGCATTTCATCCTTCTGGAGTGAGTTTTCAGCTTGGAATTCATATGCGTTTTGAACTTGCAGAATGTAGCTACCTGCTCGGGGTTTGTGCCATAGAAGCACCTTTCCTGCAGGAGCTTATTGCAACATTCGTTGTTTGGCTAAGTTCTTTAGGGCTGGTTTTGGAAGGTCTTTCATGTTGGTCAAATTCCACTTCCTACGAAGTTTGTTCACAGCGCTGTTTCCAAGGGTCCACAAAGAGATGCTGCTTGAAACTGTCCACATGCACATCTCCCATACGGGTGTGCTCGTTTCACTACGTGGATTTTGGTTTCTTCTTTGTTTGAAATGACAAGCCTTCTTTCCACGGTTGTCCCATCTTTGGGGAAATTGACCAGAGAAGTCCATTTTTGAAAGGTGCTCTTCTCTGGGATGTGTTCTAAGGCAAACTTCTCCTCGAAAGATGCCTCTATCTGCATGCTACACACACCTTGTAGCAGTCTCAGTTTTAAGTATATTGGTGCTCTCAAAACGCTGTGTAACCTATGTACAGTGTGTCACTCCCCAGCACTGAATACACAACATAGATCTCCTTTCAACACAGACACGCAAACACATCTTTTTGTGAAAGTCCTACTTCAGGTCACTTGCAAATGTAAAGGTTTCATCTTGAACACGAAGTCAATCATGCTTTTGCACTCTGCAACCAATAGAAATGACTTTTTGTACATACCCATCTGATTTCACATCAAAATGCCCTTCTTTTCTGGTTTCTTGAATGTTCTCAACACATTAGGAGAAAGAGCGTGTTTGAGCAAGAGTGATGCAGTGTGCGTTTTCCTGGATTTCAGGTGATTTGGGAAACATAATCCGCGTTTCTCCACAGTAAGAAACAACATGAGGCTTGCAAGAGATTGAAACAATGCAACCCAAAATGTATTCTAGCAGTGAAAACACACGTTTCTACAAAGACTTTGAAGGAGCAAGCAAAAGCTTAGTGGCTGAGTGTTCTTTCAGAGAGAAACACATGCATTTCATCCTTCTGGAGTGAGTTTTCAGCTTGGAATTCATATGCGTTTTGTACTTGCAGAATGTAGCTACCTGCTCGGGGTTTGTGCCATAGAAGCACCTTTCCTGCAGGAGCTTATTGCAACATTCGTTGTTTGGCCAAGTTCTTTAGGGCTGGTTTTGGAAGGTCTTTCAGGTTGGTCAAATTCCACATCATACGAAGTTTTTTCACAGCGCTGTTTCCAAGTGTCCACAAAGAGCTGCTGCTTGAAACTGTCCACATGCACATCTCCCATACTGGTGTGCTCGTTTTACTACCTGGATTTTAGTTTCCTCTTCTTTCTTTGAAATGACAAGCCTTCTTTCTGCATGCAACACACCTTGTAGCAGTTTTAGTTTGAAGCATGTTGGTGCTCTCAAAACGCTGTGGAACCTATGTAGAGTGTTTCACTCTCCAGCACTGAATACACAACTTAGAACTCCTTTCACCACAGACACGCAAACACATCTCTTTGTGAAAGTCTTAATTCAAGTCACTTGGAAATGTAAGGGCTTCATCGAGAACATGAAGGCAATCATGCTTTCGCACTCTGCAACTAATAGAAATGACCTCTTGTACATGCCTGTCTGAATTTCACTGCAAAATGCCCTACTTTTCTGGTTTCTTGAATGTTCTCAACGCATTAGGAGAAAGAGCGTGTTTGAGCAAGAGTGATGCAGTGTGCGGTTTCCTGGATTCAAGTGATTTGGGAAACATACTCCTTGTTTTGTCACATTGTCCGAGAAACAACATGAGGTTTGCAAGAGATTGAAACAATGCATCCCAAAGCGCATTCCAGCAGTGAAAAGAGACGTTTCTACAAAGAGTTTGAAGGAGCAAGCAAAAGCCTAGTGGCTGAGTGTTCTTTCAGAGAGAAACACATGCATTTCATTCTTCTGTGGACAGTTTTCGGCCTGAAATTCATTTGCATTTTGTACTGTGCAGATGTAGCTACCTGCTCGGGAGTTGAGTCATAGAAGCACCTATCCTGCAGGAGCTTATTGCAACATTCATTGTTTGGCTAAGTTCTTTAGGGTTGGTTTTGAAAGGTCTTTCAACTTTGGCAAAATCCCGCTTCGTACGAAATTGTTCCCAGCGCTGTTTCCAAGTGTCCACAAAGAGCTGCTGCTTGAAACTGTCCACATGCACATCTCCCATACTGGTTTGCTCGTTTTACTACCTGGATTTTGTTTTCCTCTTATTTCTTTGAAATGGCAAGCCTTCTTTCTGCATGCCACACACTCCTTGTAGCAGTTTCAGTTTGAAGCATGTTGGTTCTCTCAAAAAGATCTGTAACCTATGTAGAGTGTGTCACTCTCTAGCACTGAATACACAGCTTAGAGCTCCTTTCACCACAGACACGCAAACACATCTTTTTGTGAAAGTCCTACTTCAGGTCACTTGGAAATGTAATGGTTTCATCGAGAACATGAAGTCAATCATGCTTTTGCACTCTGCAACCGATAGAAATGACTTTTTGTACATGCCCGTCTGAAATTCACTGCAAAATGCCCTTCTTTTCAGATTTCTTGAATGTTCTCAACGCATTAGGTGAAAGAGCGTGTTTGAGCAAGAGTGATGCAGTGTGCGTTTTCCTGGATTTCAAGTGATTTGGGAAACATAATCTGCATTTCTCCACAGGAAGAAACAACATGAGGCTTGCAAGAGATGGAAACAATGCATCCCAAAACGTATTCCAGCAGTGAAAACACACGTTCCTACAAAGACTTTGAAGGAGCAAGCAAAAGCCTAGTGGCTGAGTGTTCTTTCAGAGAGAAACACATGCATTTCATCCTTCTGGAGTGAGTTTTCAGCTTGGAATTCATATGCGTTTTGTACTTGCAGAATGTAGCTACCTGCTCGGGGTTTGTGCCATAGAAGCACCTTTCCTGCAGGAGCTTATTGCAACATTCGTTGTTTGGCCAAGTTCTTTAGGGCTGGTTTTGGAAGGTCTTTCAGGTTGGTCAAATTCCACTTCCTACGAAGTTTTTTCACAGCGCTGTTTCCAAGTGTCCACAAAGAGCTGCTGCTTGAAACTGTCCACATGCACATCTCCCATACTGGTGTGCTCGTTTTACTACCTGGATTTTAGTTTCCTCTTCTTTCTTTGAAATGACAAGCCTTCTTTCTGCATGCAACACACCTTGTAGCAGTTTTAGTTTGAAGCATGTTGGTGCTCTCAAAACGCTGTGGAACCTATGTAGAGTGTTTCACTCTCCAGCACTGAATACACAACTTAGAACTCCTTTCACCACAGACACGCAAACACATCTCTTTGTGAAAGTCTTAATTCAAGTCACTTGGAAATGTAAGGGCTTCATCGAGAACATGAAGGCAATCATGCTTTCGCACTCTGCAACTAATAGAAATGACCTCTTGTACATGCCTGTCTGAATTTCACTGCAAAATGCCCTACTTTTCTGGTTTCTTGAATGTTCTCAACGCATTAGGAGAAAGAGCGTGTTTGAGCAAGAGTGATGCAGTGTGCGGTTTCCTGGATTCAAGTGATTTGGGAAACATACTCCTTGTTTTGTCACATTGTCCGAGAAACAACATGAGGTTTGCAAGAGATTGAAACAATGCATCCCAAAGCGCATTCCAGCAGTGAAAAGAGACGTTTCTACAAAGAGTTTGAAGGAGCAAGCAAAAGCCTAGTGGCTGAGTGTTCTTTCAGAGAGAAACACATGCATTTCATTCTTCTGTGGACAGTTTTCAGCCTGAAATTCATTTGCATTTTGTACTGTGCAGATGTAGCTACCTGCTCGGGAGTTGAGTCATAGAAGCACCTATCCTGCAGGAGCTTATTGCAACATTCATTGTTTGGCTAAGTTCTTTAGGGTTGGTTTTGAAAGGTCTTTCAACTTTGGCAAAATCCCGCTTCGTACGAAATTGTTCCCAGCGCTGTTTCCAAGTGTCCACAAAGAGCTGCTGCTTGAAACTGTCCACATGCACATCTCCCATACTGGTTTGCTCGTTTTACTACCTGGATTTTGTTTTCCTCTTATTTCTTTGAAATGGCAAGCCTTCTTTCTGCATGCCACACACTCCTTGTAGCAGTTTCAGTTTGAAGCATGTTGGTTCTCTCAAAAAGATCTGTAACCTATGTAGAGTGTGTCACTCTCTAGCACTGAATACACAGCTTAGAGCTCCTTTCACCACAGACACGCAAACACATCTTTTTGTGAAAGTCCTACTTCAGGTCACTTGGAAATGTAATGGTTTCATCGAGAACATGAAGTCAATCATGCTTTTGCACTCTGCAACCGATAGAAATGACTTTTTGTACATGCCCGTCTGAAATTCACTGCAAAATGCCCTTCTTTTCAGATTTCTTGAATGTTCTCAACGCATTAGGTGAAAGAGCGTGTTTGAGCAAGAGTGATGCAGTGTGCGTTTTCCTGGATTTCAAGTGATTTGGGAAACATAATCTGCATTTCTCCACAGGAAGAAACAACATGAGGCTTGCAAGAGATGGAAACAATGCATCCCAAAACGTATTTCAGCAGTGAAAACACACGTTCCTACAAAGACTTTGAAGGAGCAAGCAAAAGCCTAGTGGTTGAGTGTTCTTTTAGAGAGAAACACATGCATTTCATCCTTCTGGAGTGAGTTTTCAGCTTGGAATTCATATGCGTTTTGTACTTGCAGAATGTAGCTACCTGCTCGGGGTTTGTGCCATAGAAGCACCTTTCCTGCAGGAGCTTATTGCAACATTCATTGTTTGGCTAAGTTCTTTAGGGCTGGTATTGGAAGGTCTTTCAGGTTCGTCAAATTCCACATCATACGAAGTTTTTTCACAGCGCTGTTTCCAAGGGTCCACAAAGAGATGCTGCTTGAAACTGTCCACATGCACATCTCCCATACGGGTGTGCTCGTTTCACTACGTGGATTTTGGTTTCTTCTTTCTTTGAAATGACAAGCCTTCTTTCCACGGTTGTCCCATCTTTGGGGAAATTGACCAGAGAAGTCCATTTTTGAAAGGTGCTCTTCTCTGGGATGTGTTCTAAGGCAAACTTCTCCTCGAAAGATGCCTCTATCTGCATGCTACACACACCTTGTAGCAGTCTCAGTTTTAAGTATATTGGTGCTCTCAAAACGCTGTGTAACCTATGTACAGTGTGTCACTCCCCAGCTCTGAATAGACAACGTAAAGCTGCTTTCGCAAACAGATTCGCAAGCACATCTTTTTGTGAAGGTCCTACTTCAGGTCACTTGGAAATGTAAAGGTTTCATCTTGAACATGAAGTCAATCATGCTTTTCCACTCTGCAAACAATAGAAATGAAATTTGTACATACCCATCTGAATTTCACATCAAAATGCCCTTCTTTTCTGGTTTCTTGAATGTTCTCAACACATTAGGTGAAAGAGCGTGTTTGAGCAAGAGTGATGCAGTGTGCGTTTTCCTGGATTTCAGGTGATTTGGGAAACATAATCCGCGTTTCTCCACAGTAAGAAACAACATGAGGCTTGCAAGAGATTGAAACAATGCAACCCAAAATGTATTCCAGCAGTGAAAACACACGTTTCTACAAAGACTTTGAAGGAGCAAGCAAAAGCCTAGTGGCTGAGTGTTCTTTCAGAGAGAAACACATGCATTTCATCCTTCTGGAGTGAGTTTTCAGCTTGGAATTCATATGCGTTTTGAACTTGCAGAATGTAGCTACCTGCTCGGGGTTTGTGCCATAGAAGCACCTTTCCTGCAGGAGCTTATTGCAACATTCGTTGTTTGGCTAAGTTCTTTAGGGCTGGTTTTGGAAGGTCTTTCATGTTGGTCAAATTCCACTTCCTACGAAGTTTGTTCACAGCGCTGTTTCCAAGGGTCCACAAAGAGATGCTGCTTGAAACTGTCCACATGCACATCTCCCATACGGGTGTGCTCGTTTCACTACGTGGATTTTGGTTTCTTCTTTCTTTGAAATGACAAGCCTTCTTTCCACGGTTGTCCCATCTTTGGGGAAATTGACCAGAGAAGTCCATTTTTGAAAGGTGCTCTTCTCTGGGATGTGTTCTAAGGCAAACTTCTCCTCGAAAGATGCCTCTATCTGCATGCTACACACACCTTGTAGCAGTCTCAGTTTTAAGTATATTGGTGCTCTCAAAACGCTGTGTAACCTATGTACAGTGTGTCACTCCCCAGCACTGAATACACAACATAGATCTCCTTTCAACACAGACACGCAAACACATCTTTTTGTGAAAGTCCTACTTCAGGTCACTTGCAAATGTAAAGGTTTCATCTTGAACACGAAGTCAATCATGCTTTTGCACTCTGCAACCAATAGAAATGACTTTTTGTACATACCCATCTGATTTCACATCAAAATGCCCTTCTTTTCTGGTTTCTTGAATGTTCTCAACACATTAGGAGAAAGAGCGTGTTTGAGCAAGAGTGATGCAGTGTGCGTTTTCCTGGATTTCAGGTGATTTGGGAAACATAATCCGCGTTTCTCCACAGTAAGAAACAACATGAGGCTTGCAAGAGATTGAAACAATGCAACCCAAAATGTATTCTAGCAGTGAAAACACACGTTTCTACAAAGACTTTGAAGGAGCAAGCAAAAGCTTAGTGGCTGAGTGTTCTTTCAGAGAGAAACACATGCATTTCATCCTTCTGGAGTGAGTTTTCAGCTTGGAATTCATATGCGTTTTGTACTTGCAGAATGTAGCTACCTGCTCGGGGTTTGTGCCATAGAAGCACCTTTCCTGCAGGAGCTTATTGCAACATTCGTTGTTTGGCCAAGTTCTTTAGGGCTGGTTTTGGAAGGTCTTTCAGGTTGGTCAAATTCCACATCATACGAAGTTTTTTCACAGCGCTGTTTCCAAGTGTCCACAAAGAGCTGCTGCTTGAAACTGTCCACATGCACATCTCCCATACTGGTGTGCTCGTTTTACTACCTGGATTTTAGTTTCCTCTTCTTTCTTTGAAATGACAAGCCTTCTTTCTGCATGCAACACACCTTGTAGCAGTTTTAGTTTGAAGCATGTTGGTGCTCTCAAAACGCTGTGGAACCTATGTAGAGTGTTTCACTCTCCAGCACTGAATACACAACTTAGAACTCCTTTCACCACAGACACGCAAACACATCTCTTTGTGAAAGTCTTAATTCAAGTCACTTGGAAATGTAAGGGCTTCATCGAGAACATGAAGGCAATCATGCTTTCGCACTCTGCAACTAATAGAAATGACCTCTTGTACATGCCTGTCTGAATTTCACTGCAAAATGCCCTACTTTTCTGGTTTCTTGAATGTTCTCAACGCATTAGGAGAAAGAGCGTGTTTGAGCAAGAGTGATGCAGTGTGCGGTTTCCTGGATTCAAGTGATTTGGGAAACATACTCCTTGTTTTGTCACATTGTCCGAGAAACAACATGAGGTTTGCAAGAGATTGAAACAATGCATCCCAAAGCGCATTCCAGCAGTGAAAAGAGACGTTTCTACAAAGAGTTTGAAGGAGCAAGCAAAAGCCTAGTGGCTGAGTGTTCTTTCAGAGAGAAACACATGCATTTCATTCTTCTGTGGACAGTTTTCGGCCTGAAATTCATTTGCATTTTGTACTGTGCAGATGTAGCTACCTGCTCGGGAGTTGAGTCATAGAAGCACCTATCCTGCAGGAGCTTATTGCAACATTCATTGTTTGGCTAAGTTCTTTAGGGTTGGTTTTGAAAGGTCTTTCAACTTTGGCAAAATCCCGCTTCGTACGAAATTGTTCCCAGCGCTGTTTCCAAGTGTCCACAAAGAGCTGCTGCTTGAAACTGTCCACATGCACATCTCCCATACTGGTTTGCTCGTTTTACTACCTGGATTTTGTTTTCCTCTTATTTCTTTGAAATGGCAAGCCTTCTTTCTGCATGCCACACACTCCTTGTAGCAGTTTCAGTTTGAAGCATGTTGGTTCTCTCAAAAAGATCTGTAACCTATGTAGAGTGTGTCACTCTCTAGCACTGAATACACAGCTTAGAGCTCCTTTCACCACAGACACGCAAACACATCTTTTTGTGAAAGTCCTACTTCAGGTCACTTGGAAATGTAATGGTTTCATCGAGAACATGAAGTCAATCATGCTTTTGCACTCTGCAACCGATAGAAATGACTTTTTGTACATGCCCGTCTGAAATTCACTGCAAAATGCCCTTCTTTTCAGATTTCTTGAATGTTCTCAACGCATTAGGTGAAAGAGCGTGTTTGAGCAAGAGTGATGCAGTGTGCGTTTTCCTGGATTTCAAGTGATTTGGGAAACATAATCTGCATTTCTCCACAGGAAGAAACAACATGAGGCTTGCAAGAGATGGAAACAATGCATCCCAAAACGTATTCCAGCAGTGAAAACACACGTTCCTACAAAGACTTTGAAGGAGCAAGCAAAAGCCTAGTGGCTGAGTGTTCTTTCAGAGAGAAACACATGCATTTCATCCTTCTGGAGTGAGTTTTCAGCTTGGAATTCATATGCGTTTTGTACTTGCAGAATGTAGCTACCTGCTCGGGGTTTGTGCCATAGAAGCACCTTTCCTGCAGGAGCTTATTGCAACATTCGTTGTTTGGCCAAGTTCTTTAGGGCTGGTTTTGGAAGGTCTTTCAGGTTGGTGAAATTCCACTTCCTACGAAGTTTTTTCACAGCGCTGTTTCCAAGTGTCCACAAAGAGCTGCTGCTTGAAACTGTCCACATGCACATCTCCCATACTGGTGTGCTCGTTTTACTACCTGGATTTTAGTTTCCTCTTCTTTCTTTGAAATGACAAGCCTTCTTTCTGCATGCAACACACCTTGTAGCAGTTTTAGTTTGAAGCATGTTGGTGCTCTCAAAACGCTGTGGAACCTATGTAGAGTGTTTCACTCTCCAGCACTGAATACACAACTTAGAACTCCTTTCACCACAGACACGCAAACACATCTCTTTGTGAAAGTCTTAATTCAAGTCACTTGGAAATGTAAGGGCTTCATCGAGAACATGAAGGCAATCATGCTTTCGCACTCTGCAACTAATAGAAATGACCTCTTGTACATGCCTGTCTGAATTTCACTGCAAAATGCCCTACTTTTCTGGTTTCTTGAATGTTCTCAACGCATTAGGAGAAAGAGCGTGTTTGAGCAAGAGTGATGCAGTGTGCGGTTTCCTGGATTCAAGTGATTTGGGAAACATACTCCTTGTTTTGTCACATTGTCCGAGAAACAACATGAGGTTTGCAAGAGATTGAAACAATGCATCCCAAAGCGCATTCCAGCAGTGAAAAGAGACGTTTCTACAAAGAGTTTGAAGGAGCAAGCAAAAGCCTAGTGGCTGAGTGTTCTTTCAGAGAGAAACACATGCATTTCATTCTTCTGTGGACAGTTTTCGGCCTGAAATTCATTTGCATTTTGTACTGTGCAGATGTAGCTACCTGCTCGGGAGTTGAGTCATAGAAGCACCTATCCTGCAGGAGCTTATTGCAACATTCATTGTTTGGCTAAGTTCTTTAGGGTTGGTTTTGAAAGGTCTTTCAACTTTGGCAAAATCCCGCTTCGTACGAAATTGTTCCCAGCGCTGTTTCCAAGTGTCCACAAAGAGCTGCTGCTTGAAACTGTCCACATGCACATCTCCCATACTGGTTTGCTCGTTTTACTACCTGGATTTTGTTTTCCTCTTATTTCTTTGAAATGGCAAGCCTTCTTTCTGCATGCCACACACTCCTTGTAGCAGTTTCAGTTTGAAGCATGTTGGTTCTCTCAAAAAGATCTGTAACCTATGTAGAGTGTGTCACTCTCTAGCACTGAATACACAGCTTAGAGCTCCTTTCACCACAGACACGCAAACACATCTTTTTGTGAAAGTCCTACTTCAGGTCACTTGGAAATGTAATGGTTTCATCGAGAACATGAAGTCAATCATGCTTTTGCACTCTGCAACCGATAGAAATGACTTTTTGTACATGCCCGTCTGAAATTCACTGCAAAATGCCCTTCTTTTCAGATTTCTTGAATGTTCTCAACGCATTAGGTGAAAGAGCGTGTTTGAGCAAGAGTGATGCAGTGTGCGTTTTCCTGGATTTCAAGTGATTTGGGAAACATAATCTGCATTTCTCCACAGGAAGAAACAACATGAGGCTTGCAAGAGATGGAAACAATGCATCCCAAAACGTATTCCAGCAGTGAAAACACACGTTCCTACAAAGACTTTGAAGGAGCAAGCAAAAGCCTAGTGGTTGAGTGTTCTTTTAGAGAGAAACACATGCATTTCATCCTTCTGGAGTGAGTTTTCAGCTTGGAATTCATATGCGTTTTGTACTTGCAGAATGTAGCTACCTGCTCGGGGTTTGTGCCATAGAAGCACCTTTCCTGCAGGAGCTTATTGCAACATTCATTGTTTGGCTAAGTTCTTTAGGGCTGGTATTGGAAGGTCTTTCAGGTTCGTCAAATTCCACATCATACGAAGTTTTTTCACAGCGCTGTTTCCAAGGGTCCACAAAGAGATGCTGCTTGAAACTGTCCACATGCACATCTCCCATACGGGTGTGCTCGTTTCACTACGTGGATTTTGGTTTCTTCTTTCTTTGAAATGACAAGCCTTCTTTCCACGGTTGTCCCATCTTTGGGGAAATTGACCAGAGAAGTCCATTTTTGAAAGGTGCTCTTCTCTGGGATGTGTTCTAAGGCAAACTTCTCCTCGAAAGATGCCTCTATCTGCATGCTACACACACCTTGTAGCAGTCTCAGTTTTAAGTATATTGGTGCTCTCAAAACGCTGTGTAACCTATGTACAGTGTGTCACTCCCCAGCTCTGAATAGACAACGTAAAGCTGCTTTCGCAAACAGATTCGCAAGCACATCTTTTTGTGAAGGTCCTACTTCAGGTCACTTGGAAATGTAAAGGTTTCATCTTGAACATGAAGTCAATCATGCTTTTCCACTCTGCAAACAATAGAAATGAACTTTTGTACATACCCATCTGAATTTCACATCAAAATGCCCTTCTTTTCTGGTTTCTTGAATGTTCTCAACACATTAGGAGAAAGAGCGTGTTTGAGCAAGAGTGATGCAGTGTGCGTTTTCCTGGATTTCAGGTGATTTGGGAAACATAATCCGCGTTTCTCCACAGTAAGAAACAACATGAGGCTTGCAAGAGATTGAAACAATGCAACCCAAAATGTATTCCAGCAGTGAAAACACACGTTTCTACAAAGACTTTGAAGGAGCAAGCAAAAGCCTAGTGGCTGAGTGTTCTTTCAGAGAGAAACACATGCATTTCATCCTTCTGGAGTGAGTTTTCAGCTTGGAATTCATATGCGTTTTGAACTTGCAGAATGTAGCTACCTGCTCGGGGTTTGTGCCATAGAAGCACCTTTCCTGCAGGAGCTTATTGCAACATTCGTTGTTTGGCTAAGTTCTTTAGGGCTGGTTTTGGAAGGTCTTTCATGTTGGTCAAATTCCACTTCCTACGAAGTTTGTTCACAGCGCTGTTTCCAAGGGTCCACAAAGAGATGCTGCTTGAAACTGTCCACATGCACATCTCCCATACGGGTGTGCTCGTTTCACTACGTGGATTTTGGTTTCTTCTTTCTTTGAAATGACAAGCCTTCTTTCCACGGTTGTCCCATCTTTGGGGAAATTGACCAGAGAAGTCCATTTTTGAAAGGTGCTCTTCTCTGGGATGTGTTCTAAGGCAAACTTCTCCTCGAAAGATGCCTCTATCTGCATGCTACACACACCTTGTAGCAGTCTCAGTTTTAAGTATATTGGTGCTCTCAAAACGCTGTGTAACCTATGTACAGTGTGTCACTCCCCAGCACTGAATACACAACATAGATCTCCTTTCAACACAGACACGCAAACACATCTTTTTGTGAAAGTCCTACTTCAGGTCACTTGCAAATGTAAAGGTTTCATCTTGAACACGAAGTCAATCATGCTTTTGCACTCTGCAACCAATAGAAATGACTTTTTGTACATACCCATCTGATTTCACATCAAAATGCCCTTCTTTTCTGGTTTCTTGAATGTTCTCAACACATTAGGTGAAAGAGCGTGTTTGAGCAAGAGTGATGCAGTGTGCGTTTTCCTGGATTTCAAGTGATTTGGGAAACATAATCTGCATTTCTCCACAGGAAGAAACAACATGAGGCTTGCAAGAGATGGAAACAATGCATCCCAAAACGTATTCCAGCAGTGAAAACACACGTTCCTACAAAGACTTTGAAGGAGCAAGCAAAAGCCTAGTGGCTGAGTGTTCTTTCAGAGAGAAACACATGCATTTCATCCTTCTGGAGTGAGTTTTCAGCTTGGAATTCATATGCGTTTTGTACTTGCAGAATGTAGCTACCTGCTCGGGGTTTGTGCCATAGAAGCACCTTTCCTGCAGGAGCTTATTGCAACATTCGTTGTTTGGCTAAGTTCTTTAGGGCTGGTTTTGGAAGGTCTTTCATGTTGGTCAAATTCCACTTCCTACGAAGTTTGTTCACAGCGCTGTTTCCAAGGGTCCACAAAGAGATGCTGCTTGAAACTGTCCACATGCACATCTCCCATACGGGTGTGCTCGTTTCACTACGTGGATTTTGGTTTCTTCTTTCTTTGAAATGACAAGCCTTCTTTCCACGGTTGTCCCATCTTTGGGGAAATTGACCAGAGAAGTCCATTTTTGAAAGGTGCTCTTCTCTGGGATGTGTTCTAAGGCAAACTTCTCCTCGAAAGATGCCTCTATCTGCATGCTACACACACCTTGTAGCAGTCTCAGTTTTAAGTATATTGGTGCTCTCAAAACGCTGTGTAACCTATGTACAGTGTGTCACTCCCCAGCACTGAATACACAACATAGATCTCCTTTCAACACAGACACGCAAACACATCTTTTTGTGAAAGTCCTACTTCAGGTCACTTGCAAATGTAAAGGTTTCATCTTGAACACGAAGTCAATCATGCTTTTGCACTCTGCAACCAATAGAAATGACTTTTTGTACATACCCATCTGATTTCACATCAAAATGCCCTTCTTTTCTGGTTTCTTGAATGTTCTCAACACATTAGGAGAAAGAGCGTGTTTGAGCAAGAGTGATGCAGTGTGCGTTTTCCTGGATTTCAGGTGATTTGGGAAACATAATCCGCGTTTCTCCACAGTAAGAAACAACATGAGGCTTGCAAGAGATTGAAACAATGCAACCCAAAATGTATTCTAGCAGTGAAAACACACGTTTCTACAAAGACTTTGAAGGAGCAAGCAAAAGCTTAGTGGCTGAGTGTTCTTTCAGAGAGAAACACATGCATTTCATCCTTCTGGAGTGAGTTTTCAGCTTGGAATTCATATGCGTTTTGTACTTGCAGAATGTAGCTACCTGCTCGGGGTTTGTGCCATAGAAGCACCTTTCCTGCAGGAGCTTATTGCAACATTCGTTGTTTGGCCAAGTTCTTTAGGGCTGGTTTTGGAAGGTCTTTCAGGTTGGTCAAATTCCACATCATACGAAGTTTTTTCACAGCGCTGTTTCCAAGTGTCCACAAAGAGCTGCTGCTTGAAACTGTCCACATGCACATCTCCCATACTGGTGTGCTCGTTTTACTACCTGGATTTTAGTTTCCTCTTCTTTCTTTGAAATGACAAGCCTTCTTTCTGCATGCAACACACCTTGTAGCAGTTTTAGTTTGAAGCATGTTGGTGCTCTCAAAACGCTGTGGAACCTATGTAGAGTGTTTCACTCTCCAGCACTGAATACACAACTTAGAACTCCTTTCACCACAGACACGCAAACACATCTCTTTGTGAAAGTCTTAATTCAAGTCACTTGGAAATGTAAGGGCTTCATCGAGAACATGGAGGCAATCATGCTTTCGCACTCTGCAACTAATAGAAATGACCTCTTGTACATGCCTGTCTGAATTTCACTGCAAAATGCCCTACTTTTCTGGTTTCTTGAATGTTCTCAACGCATTAGGAGAAAGAGCGTGTTTGAGCAAGAGTGATGCAGTGTGCGGTTTCCTGGATTCAAGTGATTTGGGAAACATACTCCTTGTTTTGTCACATTGTCCGAGAAACAACATGAGGTTTGCAAGAGATTGAAACAATGCATCCCAAAGCGCATTCCAGCAGTGAAAAGAGACGTTTCTACAAAGAGTTTGAAGGAGCAAGCAAAAGCCTAGTGGCTGAGTGTTCTTTCAGAGAGAAACACATGCATTTCATTCTTCTGTGGACAGTTTTCGGCCTGAAATTCATTTGCATTTTGTACTGTGCAGATGTAGCTACCTGCTCGGGAGTTGAGTCATAGAAGCACCTATCCTGCAGGAGCTTATTGCAACATTCATTGTTTGGCTAAGTTCTTTAGGGTTGGTTTTGAAAGGTCTTTCAACTTTGGCAAAATCCCGCTTCGTACGAAATTGTTCCCAGCGCTGTTTCCAAGTGTCCACAAAGAGCTGCTGCTTGAAACTGTCCACATGCACATCTCCCATACTGGTTTGCTCGTTTTACTACCTGGATTTTGTTTTCCTCTTATTTCTTTGAAATGGCAAGCCTTCTTTCTGCATGCCACACACTCCTTGTAGCAGTTTCAGTTTGAAGCATGTTGGTTCTCTCAAAAAGATCTGTAACCTATGTAGAGTGTGTCACTCTCTAGCACTGAATACACAGCTTAGAGCTCCTTTCACCACAGACACGCAAACACATCTTTTTGTGAAAGTCCTACTTCAGGTCACTTGGAAATGTAATGGTTTCATCGAGAACATGAAGTCAATCATGCTTTTGCACTCTGCAACCGATAGAAATGACTTTTTGTACATGCCCGTCTGAAATTCACTGCAAAATGCCCTTCTTTTCAGATTTCTTGAATGTTCTCAACGCATTAGGTGAAAGAGCGTGTTTGAGCAAGAGTGATGCAGTGTGCGTTTTCCTGGATTTCAGGTGATTTGGGAAACATAATCCGCGTTTCTCCACAGTAAGAAACAACATGAGGCTTGCAAGAGATGGAAACAATGCATCCCAAAACGTATTCCAGCAGTGAAAACACACTTTCCTACAAAGACTTTGAAGGAGCAAGCAAAAGCCTAGTGGCTGAGTGTTCTTTCAGAGAGAAACACATGCATTTCATCCTTCTGGAGTGAGTTTTCAGCTTGGAATTCATATGCGTTTTGTACTTGCAGAATGTAGCTACCTGCTCGGGGTTTGTGCCATAGAAGCACCTTTCCTGCAGGAGCTTATTGCAACATTCGTTGTTTGGCTAAGTTCTTTAGGGCTGGTTTTGGAAGGTCTTTCATGTTGGTCAAATTCCACTTCCTACGAAGTTTGTTCACAGCGCTGTTTCCAAGGGTCCACAAAGAGATGCTGCTTGAAACTGTCCACATGCACATCTCCCATACGGGTGTGCTCGTTTCACTACGTGGATTTTGGTTTCTTCTTTCTTTGAAATGACAAGCCTTCTTTCCACGGTTGTCCCATCTTTGGGGAAATTGACCAGAGAAGTCCATTTTTGAAAGGTGCTCTTCTCTGGGATGTGTTCTAAGGCAAACTTCTCCTCGAAAGATGCCTCTATCTGCATGCTACACACACCTTGTAGCAGTCTCAGTTTTAAGTATATTGGTGCTCTCAAAACGCTGTGTAACCTATGTACAGTGTGTCACTCCCCAGCACTGAATACACAACATAGATCTCCTTTCAACACAGACACGCAAACACATCTTTTTGTGAAAGTCCTACTTCAGGTCACTTGCAAATGTAAAGGTTTCATCTTGAACACGAAGTCAATCATGCTTTTGCACTCTGCAACCAATAGAAATGACTTTTTGTACATACCCATCTGATTTCACATCAAAATGCCCTTCTTTTCTGGTTTCTTGAATGTTCTCAACACATTAGGAGAAAGAGCGTGTTTGAGCAAGAGTGATGCAGTGTGCGTTTTCCTGGATTTCAGGTGATTTGGGAAACATAATCCGCGTTTCTCCACAGTAAGAAACAACATGAGGCTTGCAAGAGATTGAAACAATGCAACCCAAAATGTATTCTAGCAGTGAAAACACACGTTTCTACAAAGACTTTGAAGGAGCAAGCAAAAGCTTAGTGGCTGAGTGTTCTTTCAGAGAGAAACACATGCATTTCATCCTTCTGGAGTGAGTTTTCAGCTTGGAATTCATATGCGTTTTGTACTTGCAGAATGTAGCTACCTGCTCGGGGTTTGTGCCATAGAAGCACCTTTCCTGCAGGAGCTTATTGCAACATTCGTTGTTTGGCCAAGTTCTTTAGGGCTGGTTTTGGAAGGTCTTTCAGGTTGGTCAAATTCCACATCATACGAAGTTTTTTCACAGCGCTGTTTCCAAGTGTCCACAAAGAGCTGCTGCTTGAAACTGTCCACATGCACATCTCCCATACTGGTGTGCTCGTTTTACTACCTGGATTTTAGTTTCCTCTTCTTTCTTTGAAATGACAAGCCTTCTTTCTGCATGCAACACACCTTGTAGCAGTTTTAGTTTGAAGCATGTTGGTGCTCTCAAAACGCTGTGGAACCTATGTAGAGTGTTTCACTCTCCAGCACTGAATACACAACTTAGAACTCCTTTCACCACAGACACGCAAACACATCTCTTTGTGAAAGTCTTAATTCAAGTCACTTGGAAATGTAAGGGCTTCATCGAGAACATGAAGGCAATCATGCTTTCGCACTCTGCAACTAATAGAAATGACCTCTTGTACATGCCTGTCTGAATTTCACTGCAAAATGCCCTACTTTTCTGGTTTCTTGAATGTTCTCAACGCATTAGGAGAAAGAGCGTGTTTGAGCAAGAGTGATGCAGTGTGCGGTTTCCTGGATTCAAGTGATTTGGGAAACATACTCCTTGTTTTGTCACATTGTCCGAGAAACAACATGAGGTTTGCAAGAGATTGAAACAATGCATCCCAAAGCGCATTCCAGCAGTGAAAAGAGACGTTTCTACAAAGAGTTTGAAGGAGCAAGCAAAAGCCTAGTGGCTGAGTGTTCTTTCAGAGAGAAACACATGCATTTCATTCTTCTGTGGACAGTTTTCGGCCTGAAATTCATTTGCATTTTGTACTGTGCAGATGTAGCTACCTGCTCGGGAGTTGAGTCATAGAAGCACCTATCCTGCAGGAGCTTATTGCAACATTCATTGTTTGGCTAAGTTCTTTAGGGTTGGTTTTGAAAGGTCTTTCAACTTTGGCAAAATCCCGCTTCGTACGAAATTGTTCCCAGCGCTGTTTCCAAGTGTCCACAAAGAGCTGCTGCTTGAAACTGTCCACATGCACATCTCCCATACTGGTTTGCTCGTTTTACTACCTGGATTTTGTTTTCCTCTTATTTCTTTGAAATGGCAAGCCTTCTTTCTGCATGCCACACACTCCTTGTAGCAGTTTCAGTTTGAAGCATGTTGGTTCTCTCAAAAAGATCTGTAACCTATGTAGAGTGTGTCACTCTCTAGCACTGAATACACAGCTTAGAGCTCCTTTCACCACAGACACGCAAACACATCTTTTTGTGAAAGTCCTACTTCAGGTCACTTGGAAATGTAATGGTTTCATCGAGAACATGAAGTCAATCATGCTTTTGCACTCTGCAACCGATAGAAATGACTTTTTGTACATGCCCGTCTGAAATTCACTGCAAAATGCCCTTCTTTTCAGATTTCTTGAATGTTCTCAACGCATTAGGTGAAAGAGCGTGTTTGAGCAAGAGTGATGCAGTGTGCGTTTTCCTGGATTTCAAGTGATTTGGGAAACATAATCTGCATTTCTCCACAGGAAGAAACAACATGAGGCTTGCAAGAGATGGAAACAATGCATCCCAAAACGTATTCCAGCAGTGAAAACACACGTTCCTACAAAGACTTTGAAGGAGCAAGCAAAAGCCTAGTGGTTGAGTGTTCTTTTAGAGAGAAACACATGCATTTCATCCTTCTGGAGTGAGTTTTCAGCTTGGAATTCATATGCGTTTTGTACTTGCAGAATGTAGCTACCTGCTCGGGGTTTGTGCCATAGAAGCACCTTTCCTGCAGGAGCTTATTGCAACATTCATTGTTTGGCTAAGTTCTTTAGGGCTGGTATTGGAAGGTCTTTCAGGTTCGTCAAATTCCACATCATACGAAGTTTTTTCACAGCGCTGTTTCCAAGGGTCCACAAAGAGATGCTGCTTGAAACTGTCCACATGCACATCTCCCATACGGGTGTGCTCGTTTCACTACGTGGATTTTGGTTTCTTCTTTCTTTGAAATGACAAGCCTTCTTTCCACGGTTGTCCCATCTTTGGGGAAATTGACCAGAGAAGTCCATTTTTGAAAGGTGCTCTTCTCTGGGATGTGTTCTAAGGCAAACTTCTCCTCGAAAGATGCCTCTATCTGCATGCTACACACACCTTGTAGCAGTCTCAGTTTTAAGTATATTGGTGCTCTCAAAACGCTGTGTAACCTATGTACAGTGTGTCACTCCCCAGCTCTGAATAGACAACGTAAAGCTGCTTTCGCAAACAGATTCGCAAGCACATCTTTTTGTGAAGGTCCTACTTCAGGTCACTTGGAAATGTAAAGGTTTCATCTTGAACATGAAGTCAATCATGCTTTTCCACTCTGCAAACAATAGAAATGAACTTTTGTACATACCCATCTGAATTTCACATCAAAATGCCCTTCTTTTCTGGTTTCTTGAATGTTCTCAACACATTAGGAGAAAGAGCGTGTTTGAGCAAGAGTGATGCAGTGTGCGTTTTCCTGGATTTCAGGTGATTTGGGAAACATAATCCGCGTTTCTCCACAGTAAGAAACAACATGAGGCTTGCAAGAGATTGAAACAATGCAACCCAAAATGTATTCCAGCAGTGAAAACACACGTTTCTACAAAGACTTTGAAGGAGCAAGCAAAAGCCTAGTGGCTGAGTGTTCTTTCAGAGAGAAACACATGCATTTCATCCTTCTGGAGTGAGTTTTCAGCTTGGAATTCATATGCGTTTTGAACTTGCAGAATGTAGCTACCTGCTCGGGGTTTGTGCCATAGAAGCACCTTTCCTGCAGGAGCTTATTGCAACATTCGTTGTTTGGCTAAGTTCTTTAGGGCTGGTTTTGGAAGGTCTTTCATGTTGGTCAAATTCCACTTCCTACGAAGTTTGTTCACAGCGCTGTTTCCAAGGGTCCACAAAGAGATGCTGCTTGAAACTGTCCACATGCACATCTCCCATACGGGTGTGCTCGTTTCACTACGTGGATTTTGGTTTCTTCTTTCTTTGAAATGACAAGCCTTCTTTCCACGGTTGTCCCATCTTTGGGGAAATTGACCAGAGAAGTCCATTTTTGAAAGGTGCTCTTCTCTGGGATGTGTTCTAAGGCAAACTTCTCCTCGAAAGATGCCTCTATCTGCATGCTACACACACCTTGTAGCAGTCTCAGTTTTAAGTATATTGGTGCTCTCAAAACGCTGTGTAACCTATGTACAGTGTGTCACTCCCCAGCACTGAATACACAACATAGATCTCCTTTCAACACAGACACGCAAACACATCTTTTTGTGAAAGTCCTACTTCAGGTCACTTGCAAATGTAAAGGTTTCATCTTGAACACGAAGTCAATCATGCTTTTGCACTCTGCAACCAATAGAAATGACTTTTTGTACATACCCATCTGATTTCACATCAAAATGCCCTTCTTTTCTGGTTTCTTGAATGTTCTCAACACATTAGGTGAAAGAGCGTGTTTGAGCAAGAGTGATGCAGTGTGCGTTTTCCTGGATTTCAAGTGATTTGGGAAACATAATCTGCATTTCTCCACAGGAAGAAACAACATGAGGCTTGCAAGAGATGGAAACAATGCATCCCAAAACGTATTCCAGCAGTGAAAACACACGTTCCTACAAAGACTTTGAAGGAGCAAGCAAAAGCCTAGTGGCTGAGTGTTCTTTCAGAGAGAAACACATGCATTTCATCCTTCTGGAGTGAGTTTTCAGCTTGGAATTCATATGCGTTTTGTACTTGCAGAATGTAGCTACCTGCTCGGGGTTTGTGCCATAGAAGCACCTTTCCTGCAGGAGCTTATTGCAACATTCGTTGTTTGGCTAAGTTCTTTAGGGCTGGTTTTGGAAGGTCTTTCATGTTGGTCAAATTCCACTTCCTACGAAGTTTGTTCACAGCGCTGTTTCCAAGGGTCCACAAAGAGATGCTGCTTGAAACTGTCCACATGCACATCTCCCATACGGGTGTGCTCGTTTCACTACGTGGATTTTGGTTTCTTCTTTCTTTGAAATGACAAGCCTTCTTTCCACGGTTGTCCCATCTTTGGGGAAATTGACCAGAGAAGTCCATTTTTGAAAGGTGCTCTTCTCTGGGATGTGTTCTAAGGCAAACTTCTCCTCGAAAGATGCCTCTATCTGCATGCTACACACACCTTGTAGCAGTCTCAGTTTTAAGTATATTGGTGCTCTCAAAACGCTGTGTAACCTATGTACAGTGTGTCACTCCCCAGCACTGAATACACAACATAGATCTCCTTTCAACACAGACACGCAAACACATCTTTTTGTGAAAGTCCTACTTCAGGTCACTTGCAAATGTAAAGGTTTCATCTTGAACACGAAGTCAATCATGCTTTTGCACTCTGCAACCAATAGAAATGACTTTTTGTACATACCCATCTGATTTCACATCAAAATGCCCTTCTTTTCTGGTTTCTTGAATGTTCTCAACACATTAGGAGAAAGAGCGTGTTTGAGCAAGAGTGATGCAGTGTGCGTTTTCCTGGATTTCAGGTGATTTGGGAAACATAATCCGCGTTTCTCCACAGTAAGAAACAACATGAGGCTTGCAAGAGATTGAAACAATGCAACCCAAAATGTATTCTAGCAGTGAAAACACACGTTTCTACAAAGACTTTGAAGGAGCAAGCAAAAGCTTAGTGGCTGAGTGTTCTTTCAGAGAGAAACACATGCATTTCATCCTTCTGGAGTGAGTTTTCAGCTTGGAATTCATATGCGTTTTGTACTTGCAGAATGTAGCTACCTGCTCGGGGTTTGTGCCATAGAAGCACCTTTCCTGCAGGAGCTTATTGCAACATTCGTTGTTTGGCCAAGTTCTTTAGGGCTGGTTTTGGAAGGTCTTTCAGGTTGGTCAAATTCCACATCATACGAAGTTTTTTCACAGCGCTGTTTCCAAGTGTCCACAAAGAGCTGCTGCTTGAAACTGTCCACATGCACATCTCCCATACTGGTGTGCTCGTTTTACTACCTGGATTTTAGTTTCCTCTTCTTTCTTTGAAATGACAAGCCTTCTTTCTGCATGCAACACACCTTGTAGCAGTTTTAGTTTGAAGCATGTTGGTGCTCTCAAAACGCTGTGGAACCTATGTAGAGTGTTTCACTCTCCAGCACTGAATACACAACTTAGAACTCCTTTCACCACAGACACGCAAACACATCTCTTTGTGAAAGTCTTAATTCAAGTCACTTGGAAATGTAAGGGCTTCATCGAGAACATGGAGGCAATCATGCTTTCGCACTCTGCAACTAATAGAAATGACCTCTTGTACATGCCTGTCTGAATTTCACTGCAAAATGCCCTACTTTTCTGGTTTCTTGAATGTTCTCAACGCATTAGGAGAAAGAGCGTGTTTGAGCAAGAGTGATGCAGTGTGCGGTTTCCTGGATTCAAGTGATTTGGGAAACATACTCCTTGTTTTGTCACATTGTCCGAGAAACAACATGAGGTTTGCAAGAGATTGAAACAATGCATCCCAAAGCGCATTCCAGCAGTGAAAAGAGACGTTTCTACAAAGAGTTTGAAGGAGCAAGCAAAAGCCTAGTGGCTGAGTGTTCTTTCAGAGAGAAACACATGCATTTCATTCTTCTGTGGACAGTTTTCGGCCTGAAATTCATTTGCATTTTGTACTGTGCAGATGTAGCTACCTGCTCGGGAGTTGAGTCATAGAAGCACCTATCCTGCAGGAGCTTATTGCAACATTCATTGTTTGGCTAAGTTCTTTAGGGTTGGTTTTGAAAGGTCTTTCAACTTTGGCAAAATCCCGCTTCGTACGAAATTGTTCCCAGCGCTGTTTCCAAGTGTCCACAAAGAGCTGCTGCTTGAAACTGTCCACATGCACATCTCCCATACTGGTTTGCTCGTTTTACTACCTGGATTTTGTTTTCCTCTTATTTCTTTGAAATGGCAAGCCTTCTTTCTGCATGCCACACACTCCTTGTAGCAGTTTCAGTTTGAAGCATGTTGGTTCTCTCAAAAAGATCTGTAACCTATGTAGAGTGTGTCACTCTCTAGCACTGAATACACAGCTTAGAGCTCCTTTCACCACAGACACGCAAACACATCTTTTTGTGAAAGTCCTACTTCAGGTCACTTGGAAATGTAATGGTTTCATCGAGAACATGAAGTCAATCATGCTTTTGCACTCTGCAACCGATAGAAATGACTTTTTGTACATGCCCGTCTGAAATTCACTGCAAAATGCCCTTCTTTTCAGATTTCTTGAATGTTCTCAACGCATTAGGTGAAAGAGCGTGTTTGAGCAAGAGTGATGCAGTGTGCGTTTTCCTGGATTTCAGGTGATTTGGGAAACATAATCCGCGTTTCTCCACAGTAAGAAACAACATGAGGCTTGCAAGAGATGGAAACAATGCATCCCAAAACGTATTCCAGCAGTGAAAACACACTTTCCTACAAAGACTTTGAAGGAGCAAGCAAAAGCCTAGTGGCTGAGTGTTCTTTCAGAGAGAAACACATGCATTTCATCCTTCTGGAGTGAGTTTTCAGCTTGGAATTCATATGCGTTTTGTACTTGCAGAATGTAGCTACCTGCTCGGGGTTTGTGCCATAGAAGCACCTTTCCTGCAGGAGCTTATTGCAACATTCGTTGTTTGGCTAAGTTCTTTAGGGCTGGTTTTGGAAGGTCTTTCATGTTGGTCAAATTCCACTTCCTACGAAGTTTGTTCACAGCGCTGTTTCCAAGGGTCCACAAAGAGATGCTGCTTGAAACTGTCCACATGCACATCTCCCATACGGGTGTGCTCGTTTCACTACGTGGATTTTGGTTTCTTCTTTCTTTGAAATGACAAGCCTTCTTTCCACGGTTGTCCCATCTTTGGGGAAATTGACCAGAGAAGTCCATTTTTGAAAGGTGCTCTTCTCTGGGATGTGTTCTAAGGCAAACTTCTCCTCGAAAGATGCCTCTATCTGCATGCTACACACACCTTGTAGCAGTCTCAGTTTTAAGTATATTGGTGCTCTCAAAACGCTGTGTAACCTATGTACAGTGTGTCACTCCCCAGCACTGAATACACAACATAGATCTCCTTTCAACACAGACACGCAAACACATCTTTTTGTGAAAGTCCTACTTCAGGTCACTTGCAAATGTAAAGGTTTCATCTTGAACACGAAGTCAATCATGCTTTTGCACTCTGCAACCAATAGAAATGACTTTTTGTACATACCCATCTGATTTCACATCAAAATGCCCTTCTTTTCTGGTTTCTTGAATGTTCTCAACACATTAGGAGAAAGAGCGTGTTTGAGCAAGAGTGATGCAGTGTGCGTTTTCCTGGATTTCAGGTGATTTGGGAAACATAATCCGCGTTTCTCCACAGTAAGAAACAACATGAGGCTTGCAAGAGATTGAAACAATGCAACCCAAAATGTATTCTAGCAGTGAAAACACACGTTTCTACAAAGACTTTGAAGGAGCAAGCAAAAGCTTAGTGGCTGAGTGTTCTTTCAGAGAGAAACACATGCATTTCATCCTTCTGGAGTGAGTTTTCAGCTTGGAATTCATATGCGTTTTGTACTTGCAGAATGTAGCTACCTGCTCGGGGTTTGTGCCATAGAAGCACCTTTCCTGCAGGAGCTTATTGCAACATTCGTTGTTTGGCCAAGTTCTTTAGGGCTGGTTTTGGAAGGTCTTTCAGGTTGGTCAAATTCCACATCATACGAAGTTTTTTCACAGCGCTGTTTCCAAGTGTCCACAAAGAGCTGCTGCTTGAAACTGTCCACATGCACATCTCCCATACTGGTGTGCTCGTTTTACTACCTGGATTTTAGTTTCCTCTTCTTTCTTTGAAATGACAAGCCTTCTTTCTGCATGCAACACACCTTGTAGCAGTTTTAGTTTGAAGCATGTTGGTGCTCTCAAAACGCTGTGGAACCTATGTAGAGTGTTTCACTCTCCAGCACTGAATACACAACTTAGAACTCCTTTCACCACAGACACGCAAACACATCTCTTTGTGAAAGTCTTAATTCAAGTCACTTGGAAATGTAAGGGCTTCATCGAGAACATGAAGGCAATCATGCTTTCGCACTCTGCAACTAATAGAAATGACCTCTTGTACATGCCTGTCTGAATTTCACTGCAAAATGCCCTACTTTTCTGGTTTCTTGAATGTTCTCAACGCATTAGGAGAAAGAGCGTGTTTGAGCAAGAGTGATGCAGTGTGCGGTTTCCTGGATTCAAGTGATTTGGGAAACATACTCCTTGTTTTGTCACATTGTCCGAGAAACAACATGAGGTTTGCAAGAGATTGAAACAATGCATCCCAAAGCGCATTCCAGCAGTGAAAAGAGACGTTTCTACAAAGAGTTTGAAGGAGCAAGCAAAAGCCTAGTGGCTGAGTGTTCTTTCAGAGAGAAACACATGCATTTCATTCTTCTGTGGACAGTTTTCGGCCTGAAATTCATTTGCATTTTGTACTGTGCAGATGTAGCTACCTGCTCGGGAGTTGAGTCATAGAAGCACCTATCCTGCAGGAGCTTATTGCAACATTCATTGTTTGGCTAAGTTCTTTAGGGTTGGTTTTGAAAGGTCTTTCAACTTTGGCAAAATCCCGCTTCGTACGAAATTGTTCCCAGCGCTGTTTCCAAGTGTCCACAAAGAGCTGCTGCTTGAAACTGTCCACATGCACATCTCCCATACTGGTTTGCTCGTTTTACTACCTGGATTTTGTTTTCCTCTTATTTCTTTGAAATGGCAAGCCTTCTTTCTGCATGCCACACACTCCTTGTAGCAGTTTCAGTTTGAAGCATGTTGGTTCTCTCAAAAAGATCTGTAACCTATGTAGAGTGTGTCACTCTCTAGCACTGAATACACAGCTTAGAGCTCCTTTCACCACAGACACGCAAACACATCTTTTTGTGAAAGTCCTACTTCAGGTCACTTGGAAATGTAATGGTTTCATCGAGAACATGAAGTCAATCATGCTTTTGCACTCTGCAACCGATAGAAATGACTTTTTGTACATGCCCGTCTGAAATTCACTGCAAAATGCCCTTCTTTTCAGATTTCTTGAATGTTCTCAACGCATTAGGTGAAAGAGCGTGTTTGAGCAAGAGTGATGCAGTGTGCGTTTTCCTGGATTTCAGGTGATTTGGGAAACATAATCCGCGTTTCTCCACAGTAAGAAACAACATGAGGCTTGCAAGAGATTGAAACAATGCAACCCAAAATGTATTCTAGCAGTGAAAACACACGTTTCTACAAAGACTTTGAAGGAGCAAGCAAAAGCCTAGTGGCTGAGTGTTCTTTCAGAGAGAAACACATGCATTTCATCCTTCTGGAGTGAGTTTTCAGCTTGGAATTCATATGCGTTTTGTACTTGCAGAATGTAGCTACCTGCTCGGGGTTTGTGCCATAGAAGCACCTTTCCTGCAGGAGCTTATTGCAACATTCGTTGTTTGGCCAAGTTCTTTAGGGCTGGTTTTGGAAGGTCTTTCAGGTTCGTCAAATTCCACATCATACGAAGTTTTTTCACAGCGCTGTTTCCAAGGGTCCACAAAGAGATGCTGCTTGAAACTGTCCACATGCACATCTCCCATACGGGTGTGCTCGTTTCACTACGTGGATTTTGGTTTCTTCTTTCTTTGAAATGACAAGCCTTCTTTCCACGGTTGTCCCATCTTTGGGGAAATTGACCAGAGAAGTCCATTTTTGAAAGGTGCTCTTCTCTGGGATGTGTTCTAAGGCAAACTTCTCCTCGAAAGATGCCTCTATCTGCATGCTACACACACCTTGTAGCAGTCTCAGTTTTAAGTATATTGGTGCTCTCAAAACGCTGTGTAACCTATGTACAGTGTGTCACTCCCCAGCTCTGAATAGACAACGTAAAGCTGCTTTCGCAAACAGATTCGCAAGCACATCTTTTTGTGAAGGTCCTACTTCAGGTCACTTGGAAATGTAAAGGTTTCATCTTGAACATGAAGTCAATCATGCTTTTCCACTCTGCAAACAATAGAAATGAAATTTGTACATACCCATCTGAATTTCACATCAAAATGCCCTTCTTTTCTGGTTTCTTGAATGTTCTCAACACATTAGGAGAAAGAGCGTGTTTGAGCAAGAGTGATGCAGTGTGCGTTTTCCTGGATTTCAGGTGATTTGGGAAACATAATCCGCGTTTCTCCACAGTAAGAAACAACATGAGGCTTGCAAGAGATTGAAACAATGCAACCCAAAATGTATTCCAGCAGTGAAAACACACGTTTCTACAAAGACTTTGAAGGAGCAAGCAAAAGCCTAGTGGCTGAGTGTTCTTTCAGAGAGAAACACATGCATTTCATCCTTCTGGAGTGAGTTTTCAGCTTGGAATTCATATGCGTTTTGAACTTGCAGAATGTAGCTACCTGCTCGGGGTTTGTGCCATAGAAGCACCTTTCCTGCAGGAGCTTATTGCAACATTCGTTGTTTGGCTAAGTTCTTTAGGGCTGGTTTTGGAAGGTCTTTCATGTTGGTCAAATTCCACTTCCTACGAAGTTTGTTCACAGCGCTGTTTCCAAGGGTCCACAAAGAGATGCTGCTTGAAACTGTCCACATGCACATCTCCCATACGGGTGTGCTCGTTTCACTACGTGGATTTTGGTTTCTTCTTTCTTTGAAATGACAAGCCTTCTTTCCACGGTTGTCCCATCTTTGGGGAAATTGACCAGAGAAGTCCATTTTTGAAAGGTGCTCTTCTCTGGGATGTGTTCTAAGGCAAACTTCTCCTCGAAAGATGCCTCTATCTGCATGCTACACACACCTTGTAGCAGTCTCAGTTTTAAGTATATTGGTGCTCTCAAAACGCTGTGTAACCTATGTACAGTGTGTCACTCCCCAGCACTGAATACACAACATAGATCTCCTTTCAACACAGACACGCAAACACATCTTTTTGTGAAAGTCCTACTTCAGGTCACTTGCAAATGTAAAGGTTTCATCTTGAACACGAAGTCAATCATGCTTTTGCACTCTGCAACCAATAGAAATGACTTTTTGTACATACCCATCTGATTTCACATCAAAATGCCCTTCTTTTCTGGTTTCTTGAATGTTCTCAACACATTAGGAGAAAGAGCGTGTTTGAGCAAGAGTGATGCAGTGTGCGTTTTCCTGGATTTCAGGTGATTTGGGAAACATAATCCGCGTTTCTCCACAGTAAGAAACAACATGAGGCTTGCAAGAGATTGAAACAATGCAACCCAAAATGTATTCTAGCAGTGAAAACACACGTTTCTACAAAGACTTTGAAGGAGCAAGCAAAAGCTTAGTGGCTGAGTGTTCTTTCAGAGAGAAACACATGCATTTCATCCTTCTGGAGTGAGTTTTCAGCTTGGAATTCATATGCGTTTTGTACTTGCAGAATGTAGCTACCTGCTCGGGGTTTGTGCCATAGAAGCACCTTTCCTGCAGGAGCTTATTGCAACATTCGTTGTTTGGCCAAGTTCTTTAGGGCTGGTTTTGGAAGGTCTTTCAGGTTGGTCAAATTCCACATCATACGAAGTTTTTTCACAGCGCTGTTTCCAAGTGTCCACAAAGAGCTGCTGCTTGAAACTGTCCACATGCACATCTCCCATACTGGTGTGCTCGTTTTACTACCTGGATTTTAGTTTCCTCTTCTTTCTTTGAAATGACAAGCCTTCTTTCTGCATGCAACACACCTTGTAGCAGTTTTAGTTTGAAGCATGTTGGTGCTCTCAAAACGCTGTGGAACCTATGTAGAGTGTTTCACTCTCCAGCACTGAATACACAACTTAGAACTCCTTTCACCACAGACACGCAAACACATCTCTTTGTGAAAGTCTTAATTCAAGTCACTTGGAAATGTAAGGGCTTCATCGAGAACATGAAGGCAATCATGCTTTCGCACTCTGCAACTAATAGAAATGACCTCTTGTACATGCCTGTCTGAATTTCACTGCAAAATGCCCTACTTTTCTGGTTTCTTGAATGTTCTCAACGCATTAGGAGAAAGAGCGTGTTTGAGCAAGAGTGATGCAGTGTGCGGTTTCCTGGATTCAAGTGATTTGGGAAACATACTCCTTGTTTTGTCACATTGTCCGAGAAACAACATGAGGTTTGCAAGAGATTGAAACAATGCATCCCAAAGCGCATTCCAGCAGTGAAAAGAGACGTTTCTACAAAGAGTTTGAAGGAGCAAGCAAAAGCCTAGTGGCTGAGTGTTCTTTCAGAGAGAAACACATGCATTTCATTCTTCTGTGGACAGTTTTCGGCCTGAAATTCATTTGCATTTTGTACTGTGCAGATGTAGCTACCTGCTCGGGAGTTGAGTCATAGAAGCACCTATCCTGCAGGAGCTTATTGCAACATTCATTGTTTGGCTAAGTTCTTTAGGGTTGGTTTTGAAAGGTCTTTCAACTTTGGCAAAATCCCGCTTCGTACGAAATTGTTCCCAGCGCTGTTTCCAAGTGTCCACAAAGAGCTGCTGCTTGAAACTGTCCACATGCACATCTCCCATACTGGTTTGCTCGTTTTACTACCTGGATTTTGTTTTCCTCTTATTTCTTTGAAATGGCAAGCCTTCTTTCTGCATGCCACACACTCCTTGTAGCAGTTTCAGTTTGAAGCATGTTGGTTCTCTCAAAAAGATCTGTAACCTATGTAGAGTGTGTCACTCTCTAGCACTGAATACACAGCTTAGAGCTCCTTTCACCACAGACACGCAAACACATCTTTTTGTGAAAGTCCTACTTCAGGTCACTTGGAAATGTAATGGTTTCATCGAGAACATGAAGTCAATCATGCTTTTGCACTCTGCAACCGATAGAAATGACTTTTTGTACATGCCCGTCTGAAATTCACTGCAAAATGCCCTTCTTTTCAGATTTCTTGAATGTTCTCAACGCATTAGGTGAAAGAGCGTGTTTGAGCAAGAGTGATGCAGTGTGCGTTTTCCTGGATTTCAGGTGATTTGGGAAACATAATCCGCGTTTCTCCACAGTAAGAAACAACATGAGGCTTGCAAGAGATTGAAACAATGCAACCCAAAATGTATTCTAGCAGTGAAAACACACGTTTCTACAAAGACTTTGAAGGAGCAAGCAAAAGCCTAGTGGCTGAGTGTTCTTTCAGAGAGAAACACATGCATTTCATCCTTCTGGAGTGAGTTTTCAGCTTGGAATTCATATGCGTTTTGTACTTGCAGAATGTAGCTACCTGCTCGGGGTTTGTGCCATAGAAGCACCTTTCCTGCAGGAGCTTATTGCAACATTCGTTGTTTGGCCAAGTTCTTTAGGGCTGGTTTTGGAAGGTCTTTCAGGTTGGTCAAATTCCACATCATACGAAGTTTTTTCACAGCGCTGTTTCCAAGGGTCCACAAAGAGATGCTGCTTGAAACTGTCCACATGCACATCTCCCATACGGGTGTGCTCGTTTCACTACGTGGATTTTGGGTTCTTCTTTCTTTGAAATGACAAGCCTTCTTTCCACGGTTGTCCCATCTTTGGGGAAATTGACCAGAGAAGTCCATTTTTGAAAGGTGCTCTTCTCTGGGATGTGTTCTAAGGCAAACTTCTCCTCGAAAGATGCCTCTATCTGCATGCTACACACACCTTGTAGCAGTCTCAGTTTTAAGTATATTGGTGCTCTCAAAACGCTGTGTAACCTATGTACAGTGTGTCACTCCCCAGCTCTGAATAGACAACGTAAAGCTGCTTTCGCAAACAGATTCGCAAGCACATCTTTTTGTGAAGGTCCTACTTCAGGTCACTTGGAAATGTAAAGGTTTCATCTTGAACATGAAGTCAATCATGCTTTTCCACTCTGCAAACAATAGAAATGAAATTTGTACATACCCATCTGAATTTCACATCAAAATGCCCTTCTTTTCTGGTTTCTTGAATGTTCTCAACACATTAGGAGAAAGAGCGTGTTTGAGCAAGAGTGATGCAGTGTGCGTTTTCCTGGATTTCAGGTGATTTGGGAAACATAATCTGCATTTCTCCACAGGAAGAAACAACATGAGGCTTGCAAGAGATGGAAACAATGCATCCCAAAACGTATTCCAGCAGTGAAAACACACGTTCCTACAAAGACTTTGAAGGAGCAAGCAAAAGCCTAGTGGCTGAGTGTTCTTTCAGAGAGAAACACATGCATTTCATCCTTCTGGAGTGAGTTTTCAGCTTGGAATTCATATGCGTTTTGTACTTGCAGAATGTAGCTACCTGCTCGGGGTTTGTGCCATAGAAGCACCTTTCCTGCAGGAGCTTATTGCAACATTCGTTGTTTGGCTAAGTTCTTTAGGGCTGGTTTTGGAAGGTCTTTCATGTTGGTCAAATTCCACTTCCTACGAAGTTTTTTCACAGCGCTGTTTCCAAGGGTCCACAAAGAGATGCTGCTTGAAACTGTCCACATGCACATCTCCCATACTGGTGTGCTCGTTTTACTACCTGGATTTTAGTTTCCTCTTCTTTCTTTGAAATGACAAGCCTTCTTTCTGCATGCAACACACCTTGTAGCAGTTTTAGTTTGAAGCATGTTGGTGCTCTCAAAACGCTGTGGAACCTATGTAGAGTGTTTCACTCTCCAGCACTGAATACACAACTTAGAACTCCTTTCACCACAGACACGCAAACACATCTCTTTGTGAAAGTCTTAATTCAAGTCACTTGGAAATGTAAGGGCTTCATCGAGAACATGAAGGCAATCATGCTTTCGCACTCTGCAACTAATAGAAATGACCTCTTGTACATGCCTGTCTGAATTTCACTGCAAAATGCCCTACTTTTCTGGTTTCTTGAATGTTCTCAACGCATTAGGAGAAAGAGCGTGTTTGAGCAAGAGTGATGCAGTGTGCGGTTTCCTGGATTCAAGTGATTTGGGAAACATACTCCTTGTTTTGTCACATTGTCCGAGAAACAACATGAGGTTTGCAAGAGATTGAAACAATGCATCCCAAAGCGCATTCCAGCAGTGAAAAGAGACGTTTCTACAAAGAGTTTGAAGGAGCAAGCAAAAGCCTAGTGGCTGAGTGTTCTTTCAGAGAGAAACACATGCATTTCATTCTTCTGTGGACAGTTTTCGGCCTGAAATTCATTTGCATTTTGTACTGTGCAGATGTAGCTACCTGCTCGGGAGTTGAGTCATAGAAGCACCTATCCTGCAGGAGCTTATTGCAACATTCATTGTTTGGCTAAGTTCTTTAGGGTTGGTTTTGAAAGGTCTTTCAACTTTGGCAAAATCCCGCTTCGTACGAAATTGTTCCCAGCGCTGTTTCCAAGTGTCCACAAAGAGCTGCTGCTTGAAACTGTCCACATGCACATCTCCCATACTGGTTTGCTCGTTTTACTACCTGGATTTTGTTTTCCTCTTATTTCTTTGAAATGGCAAGCCTTCTTTCTGCATGCCACACACTCCTTGTAGCAGTTTCAGTTTGAAGCATGTTGGTTCTCTCAAAAAGATCTGTAACCTATGTAGAGTGTGTCACTCTCTAGCACTGAATACACAGCTTAGAGCTCCTTTCACCACAGACACGCAAACACATCTTTTTGTGAAAGTCCTACTTCAGGTCACTTGGAAATGTAATGGTTTCATCGAGAACATGAAGTCAATCATGCTTTTGCACTCTGCAACCGATAGAAATGACTTTTTGTACATGCCCGTCTGAAATTCACTGCAAAATGCCCTTCTTTTCAGATTTCTTGAATGTTCTCAACGCATTAGGTGAAAGAGCGTGTTTGAGCAAGAGTGATGCAGTGTGCGTTTTCCTGGATTTCAAGTGATTTGGGAAACATAATCTGCATTTCTCCACAGGAAGAAACAACATGAGGCTTGCAAGAGATGGAAACAATGCATCCCAAAACGTATTCCAGCAGTGAAAACACACGTTCCTACAAAGACTTTGAAGGAGCAAGCAAAAGCCTAGTGGCTGAGTGTTCTTTCAGAGAGAAACACATGCATTTCATCCTTCTGGAGTGAGTTTTCAGCTTGGAATTCATATGCGTTTTGTACTTGCAGAATGTAGCTACCTGCTCGGGGTTTGTGCCATAGAAGCACCTTTCCTGCAGGAGCTTATTGCAACATTCGTTGTTTGGCTAAGTTCTTTAGGGCTGGTTTTGGAAGGTCTTTCATGTTGGTCAAATTCCACTTCCTACGAAGTTTGTTCACAGCGCTGTTTCCAAGGGTCCACAAAGAGATGCTGCTTGAAACTGTCCACATGCACATCTCCCATACGGGTGTGCTCGTTTCACTACGTGGATTTTGGTTTCTTCTTTCTTTGAAATGACAAGCCTTCTTTCCACGGTTGTCCCATCTTTGGGGAAATTGACCAGAGAAGTCCATTTTTGAAAGGTGCTCTTCTCTGGGATGTGTTCTAAGGCAAACTTCTCCTCGAAAGATGCCTCTATCTGCATGCTACACACACCTTGTAGCAGTCTCAGTTTTAAGTATATTGGTGCTCTCAAAACGCTGTGTAACCTATGTACAGTGTGTCACTCCCCAGCACTGAATACACAACATAGATCTCCTTTCAACACAGACACGCAAACACATCTTTTTGTGAAAGTCCTACTTCAGGTCACTTGCAAATGTAAAGGTTTCATCTTGAACACGAAGTCAATCATGCTTTTGCACTCTGCAACCAATAGAAATGACTTTTTGTACATACCCATCTGATTTCACATCAAAATGCCCTTCTTTTCTGGTTTCTTGAATGTTCTCAACACATTAGGAGAAAGAGCGTGTTTGAGCAAGAGTGATGCAGTGTGCGTTTTCCTGGATTTCAGGTGATTTGGGAAACATAATCCGCGTTTCTCCACAGTAAGAAACAACATGAGGCTTGCAAGAGATTGAAACAATGCAACCCAAAATGTATTCTAGCAGTGAAAACACACGTTTCTACAAAGACTTTGAAGGAGCAAGCAAAAGCTTAGTGGCTGAGTGTTCTTTCAGAGAGAAACACATGCATTTCATCCTTCTGGAGTGAGTTTTCAGCTTGGAATTCATATGCGTTTTGTACTTGCAGAATGTAGCTACCTGCTCGGGGTTTGTGCCATAGAAGCACCTTTCCTGCAGGAGCTTATTGCAACATTCGTTGTTTGGCCAAGTTCTTTAGGGCTGGTTTTGGAAGGTCTTTCAGGTTGGTCAAATTCCACATCATACGAAGTTTTTTCACAGCGCTGTTTCCAAGTGTCCACAAAGAGCTGCTGCTTGAAACTGTCCACATGCACATCTCCCATACTGGTGTGCTCGTTTTACTACCTGGATTTTAGTTTCCTCTTCTTTCTTTGAAATGACAAGCCTTCTTTCTGCATGCAACACACCTTGTAGCAGTTTTAGTTTGAAGCATGTTGGTGCTCTCAAAACGCTGTGGAACCTATGTAGAGTGTTTCACTCTCCAGCACTGAATACACAACTTAGAACTCCTTTCACCACAGACACGCAAACACATCTCTTTGTGAAAGTCTTAATTCAAGTCACTTGGAAATGTAAGGGCTTCATCGAGAACATGAAGGCAATCATGCTTTCGCACTCTGCAACTAATAGAAATGACCTCTTGTACATGCCTGTCTGAATTTCACTGCAAAATGCCCTACTTTTCTGGTTTCTTGAATGTTCTCAACGCATTAGGAGAAAGAGCGTGTTTGAGCAAGAGTGATGCAGTGTGCGGTTTCCTGGATTCAAGTGATTTGGGAAACATACTCCTTGTTTTGTCACATTGTCCGAGAAACAACATGAGGTTTGCAAGAGATTGAAACAATGCATCCCAAAGCGCATTCCAGCAGTGAAAAGAGACGTTTCTACAAAGAGTTTGAAGGAGCAAGCAAAAGCCTAGTGGCTGAGTGTTCTTTCAGAGAGAAACACATGCATTTCATTCTTCTGTGGACAGTTTTCGGCCTGAAATTCATTTGCATTTTGTACTGTGCAGATGTAGCTACCTGCTCGGGAGTTGAGTCATAGAAGCACCTATCCTGCAGGAGCTTATTGCAACATTCATTGTTTGGCTAAGTTCTTTAGGGTTGGTTTTGAAAGGTCTTTCAACTTTGGCAAAATCCCGCTTCGTACGAAATTGTTCCCAGCGCTGTTTCCAAGTGTCCACAAAGAGCTGCTGCTTGAAACTGTCCACATGCACATCTCCCATACTGGTTTGCTCGTTTTACTACCTGGATTTTGTTTTCCTCTTATTTCTTTGAAATGGCAAGCCTTCTTTCTGCATGCCACACACTCCTTGTAGCAGTTTCAGTTTGAAGCATGTTGGTTCTCTCAAAAAGATCTGTAACCTATGTAGAGTGTGTCACTCTCTAGCACTGAATACACAGCTTAGAGCTCCTTTCACCACAGACACGCAAACACATCTTTTTGTGAAAGTCCTACTTCAGGTCACTTGGAAATGTAATGGTTTCATCGAGAACATGAAGTCAATCATGCTTTTGCACTCTGCAACCGATAGAAATGACTTTTTGTACATGCCCGTCTGAAATTCACTGCAAAATGCCCTTCTTTTCAGATTTCTTGAATGTTCTCAACGCATTAGGTGAAAGAGCGTGTTTGAGCAAGAGTGATGCAGTGTGCGTTTTCCTGGATTTCAAGTGATTTGGGAAACATAATCTGCATTTCTCCACAGGAAGAAACAACATGAGGCTTGCAAGAGATGGAAACAATGCATCCCAAAACGTATTCCAGCAGTGAAAACACACGTTCCTACAAAGACTTTGAAGGAGCAAGCAAAAGCCTAGTGGCTGAGTGTTCTTTCAGAGAGAAACACATGCATTTCATCCTTCTGGAGTGAGTTTTCAGCTTGGAATTCATATGCGTTTTGTACTTGCAGAATGTAGCTACCTGCTCGGGGTTTGTGCCATAGAAGCACCTTTCCTGCAGGAGCTTATTGCAACATTCGTTGTTTGGCTAAGTTCTTTAGGGCTGGTTTTGGAAGGTCTTTCATGTTGGTCAAATTCCACTTCCTACGAAGTTTTTTCACAGCGCTGTTTCCAAGGGTCCACAAAGAGATGCTGCTTGAAACTGTCCACATGCACATCTCCCATACTGGTGTGCTCGTTTTACTACCTGGATTTTAGTTTCCTCTTCTTTCTTTGAAATGACAAGCCTTCTTTCTGCATGCAACACACCTTGTAGCAGTTTTAGTTTGAAGCATGTTGGTGCTCTCAAAACGCTGTGGAACCTATGTAGAGTGTTTCACTCTCCAGCACTGAATACACAACTTAGAACTCCTTTCACCACAGACACGCAAACACATCTCTTTGTGAAAGTCTTAATTCAAGTCACTTGGAAATGTAAGGGCTTCATCGAGAACATGAAGGCAATCATGCTTTCGCACTCTGCAACTAATAGAAATGACCTCTTGTACATGCCTGTCTGAATTTCACTGCAAAATGCCCTACTTTTCTGGTTTCTTGAATGTTCTCAACGCATTAGGAGAAAGAGCGTGTTTGAGCAAGAGTGATGCAGTGTGCGGTTTCCTGGATTCAAGTGATTTGGGAAACATACTCCTTGTTTTGTCACATTGTCCGAGAAACAACATGAGGTTTGCAAGAGATTGAAACAATGCATCCCAAAGCGCATTCCAGCAGTGAAAAGAGACGTTTCTACAAAGAGTTTGAAGGAGCAAGCAAAAGCCTAGTGGCTGAGTGTTCTTTCAGAGAGAAACACATGCATTTCATTCTTCTGTGGACAGTTTTCGGCCTGAAATTCATTTGCATTTTGTACTGTGCAGATGTAGCTACCTGCTCGGGAGTTGAGTCATAGAAGCACCTATCCTGCAGGAGCTTATTGCAACATTCATTGTTTGGCTAAGTTCTTTAGGGTTGGTTTTGAAAGGTCTTTCAACTTTGGCAAAATCCCGCTTCGTACGAAATTGTTCCCAGCGCTGTTTCCAAGTGTCCACAAAGAGCTGCTGCTTGAAACTGTCCACATGCACATCTCCCATACTGGTTTGCTCGTTTTACTACCTGGATTTTGTTTTCCTCTTATTTCTTTGAAATGGCAAGCCTTCTTTCTGCATGCCACACACTCCTTGTAGCAGTTTCAGTTTGAAGCATGTTGGTTCTCTCAAAAAGATCTGTAACCTATGTAGAGTGTGTCACTCTCTAGCACTGAATACACAGCTTAGAGCTCCTTTCACCACAGACACGCAAACACATCTTTTTGTGAAAGTCCTACTTCAGGTCACTTGGAAATGTAATGGTTTCATCGAGAACATGAAGTCAATCATGCTTTTGCACTCTGCAACCGATAGAAATGACTTTTTGTACATGCCCGTCTGAAATTCACTGCAAAATGCCCTTCTTTTCAGATTTCTTGAATGTTCTCAACGCATTAGGTGAAAGAGCGTGTTTGAGCAAGAGTGATGCAGTGTGCGTTTTCCTGGATTTCAAGTGATTTGGGAAACATAATCTGCATTTCTCCACAGGAAGAAACAACATGAGGCTTGCAAGAGATGGAAACAATGCATCCCAAAACGTATTCCAGCAGTGAAAACACACGTTCCTACAAAGACTTTGAAGGAGCAAGCAAAAGCCTAGTGGCTGAGTGTTCTTTCAGAGAGAAACACATGCATTTCATCCTTCTGGAGTGAGTTTTCAGCTTGGAATTCATATGCGTTTTGTACTTGCAGAATGTAGCTACCTGCTCGGGGTTTGTGCCATAGAAGCACCTTTCCTGCAGGAGCTTATTGCAACATTCGTTGTTTGGCTAAGTTCTTTAGGGCTGGTTTTGGAAGGTCTTTCATGTTGGTCAAATTCCACTTCCTACGAAGTTTGTTCACAGCGCTGTTTCCAAGGGTCCACAAAGAGATGCTGCTTGAAACTGTCCACATGCACATCTCCCATACGGGTGTGCTCGTTTCACTACGTGGATTTTGGTTTCTTCTTTCTTTGAAATGACAAGCCTTCTTTCCACGGTTGTCCCATCTTTGGGGAAATTGACCAGAGAAGTCCATTTTTGAAAGGTGCTCTTCTCTGGGATGTGTTCTAAGGCAAACTTCTCCTCGAAAGATGCCTCTATCTGCATGCTACACACACCTTGTAGCAGTCTCAGTTTTAAGTATATTGGTGCTCTCAAAACGCTGTGTAACCTATGTACAGTGTGTCACTCCCCAGCACTGAATACACAACATAGATCTCCTTTCAACACAGACACGCAAACACATCTTTTTGTGAAAGTCCTACTTCAGGTCACTTGCAAATGTAAAGGTTTCATCTTGAACACGAAGTCAATCATGCTTTTGCACTCTGCAACCAATAGAAATGACTTTTTGTACATACCCATCTGATTTCACATCAAAATGCCCTTCTTTTCTGGTTTCTTGAATGTTCTCAACACATTAGGAGAAAGAGCGTGTTTGAGCAAGAGTGATGCAGTGTGCGTTTTCCTGGATTTCAGGTGATTTGGGAAACATAATCCGCGTTTCTCCACAGTAAGAAACAACATGAGGCTTGCAAGAGATTGAAACAATGCAACCCAAAATGTATTCTAGCAGTGAAAACACACGTTTCTACAAAGACTTTGAAGGAGCAAGCAAAAGCTTAGTGGCTGAGTGTTCTTTCAGAGAGAAACACATGCATTTCATCCTTCTGGAGTGAGTTTTCAGCTTGGAATTCATATGCGTTTTGTACTTGCAGAATGTAGCTACCTGCTCGGGGTTTGTGCCATAGAAGCACCTTTCCTGCAGGAGCTTATTGCAACATTCGTTGTTTGGCCAAGTTCTTTAGGGCTGGTTTTGGAAGGTCTTTCAGGTTGGTCAAATTCCACATCATACGAAGTTTTTTCACAGCGCTGTTTCCAAGTGTCCACAAAGAGCTGCTGCTTGAAACTGTCCACATGCACATCTCCCATACTGGTGTGCTCGTTTTACTACCTGGATTTTAGTTTCCTCTTCTTTCTTTGAAATGACAAGCCTTCTTTCTGCATGCAACACACCTTGTAGCAGTTTTAGTTTGAAGCATGTTGGTGCTCTCAAAACGCTGTGGAACCTATGTAGAGTGTTTCACTCTCCAGCACTGAATACACAACTTAGAACTCCTTTCACCACAGACACGCAAACACATCTCTTTGTGAAAGTCTTAATTCAAGTCACTTGGAAATGTAAGGGCTTCATCGAGAACATGAAGGCAATCATGCTTTCGCACTCTGCAACTAATAGAAATGACCTCTTGTACATGCCTGTCTGAATTTCACTGCAAAATGCCCTACTTTTCTGGTTTCTTGAATGTTCTCAACGCATTAGGAGAAAGAGCGTGTTTGAGCAAGAGTGATGCAGTGTGCGGTTTCCTGGATTCAAGTGATTTGGGAAACATACTCCTTGTTTTGTCACATTGTCCGAGAAACAACATGAGGTTTGCAAGAGATTGAAACAATGCATCCCAAAGCGCATTCCAGCAGTGAAAAGAGACGTTTCTACAAAGAGTTTGAAGGAGCAAGCAAAAGCCTAGTGGCTGAGTGTTCTTTCAGAGAGAAACACATGCATTTCATTCTTCTGTGGACAGTTTTCGGCCTGAAATTCATTTGCATTTTGTACTGTGCAGATGTAGCTACCTGCTCGGGAGTTGAGTCATAGAAGCACCTATCCTGCAGGAGCTTATTGCAACATTCATTGTTTGGCTAAGTTCTTTAGGGTTGGTTTTGAAAGGTCTTTCAACTTTGGCAAAATCCCGCTTCGTACGAAATTGTTCCCAGCGCTGTTTCCAAGTGTCCACAAAGAGCTGCTGCTTGAAACTGTCCACATGCACATCTCCCATACTGGTTTGCTCGTTTTACTACCTGGATTTTGTTTTCCTCTTATTTCTTTGAAATGGCAAGCCTTCTTTCTGCATGCCACACACTCCTTGTAGCAGTTTCAGTTTGAAGCATGTTGGTTCTCTCAAAAAGATCTGTAACCTATGTAGAGTGTGTCACTCTCTAGCACTGAATACACAGCTTAGAGCTCCTTTCACCACAGACACGCAAACACATCTTTTTGTGAAAGTCCTACTTCAGGTCACTTGGAAATGTAATGGTTTCATCGAGAACATGAAGTCAATCATGCTTTTGCACTCTGCAACCGATAGAAATGACTTTTTGTACATGCCCGTCTGAAATTCACTGCAAAATGCCCTTCTTTTCAGATTTCTTGAATGTTCTCAACGCATTAGGTGAAAGAGCGTGTTTGAGCAAGAGTGATGCAGTGTGCGTTTTCCTGGATTTCAAGTGATTTGGGAAACATAATCTGCATTTCTCCACAGGAAGAAACAACATGAGGCTTGCAAGAGATGGAAACAATGCATCCCAAAACGTATTCCAGCAGTGAAAACACACGTTCCTACAAAGACTTTGAAGGAGCAAGCAAAAGCCTAGTGGCTGAGTGTTCTTTCAGAGAGAAACACATGCATTTCATCCTTCTGGAGTGAGTTTTCAGCTTGGAATTCATATGCGTTTTGTACTTGCAGAATGTAGCTACCTGCTCGGGGTTTGTGCCATAGAAGCACCTTTCCTGCAGGAGCTTATTGCAACATTCGTTGTTTGGCTAAGTTCTTTAGGGCTGGTTTTGGAAGGTCTTTCATGTTGGTCAAATTCCACTTCCTACGAAGTTTTTTCACAGCGCTGTTTCCAAGGGTCCACAAAGAGATGCTGCTTGAAACTGTCCACATGCACATCTCCCATACGGGTGTGCTCGTTTCACTACGTGGATTTTGGTTTCTTCTTTCTTTGAAATGACAAGCCTTCTTTCCACGGTTGTCCCATCTTTGGGGAAATTGACCAGAGAAGTCCATTTTTGAAAGGTGCTCTTCTCTGGGATGTGTTCTAAGGCAAACTTCTCCTCGAAAGATGCCTCTATCTGCATGCTACACACACCTTGTAGCAGTCTCAGTTTTAAGTATATTGGTGCTCTCAAAACGCTGTGTAACCTATGTACAGTGTGTCACTCCCCAGCTCTGAATAGACAACGTAAAGCTGCTTTCGCAAACAGATTCGCAAGCACATCTTTTTGTGAAGGTCCTACTTCAGGTCACTTGGAAATGTAAAGGTTTCATCTTGAACATGAAGTCAATCATGCTTTTCCACTCTGCAAACAATAGAAATGAAATTTGTACATACCCATCTGAATTTCACATCAAAATGCCCTTCTTTTCTGGTTTCTTGAATGTTCTCAACACATTAGGAGAAAGAGCGTGTTTGAGCAAGAGTGATGCAGTGTGCGTTTTCCTGGATTTCAGGTGATTTGGGAAACATAATCCGCGTTTCTCCACAGTAAGAAACAACATGAGGCTTGCAAGAGATTGAAACAATGCAACCCAAAATGTATTCCAGCAGTGAAAACACACGTTTCTACAAAGACTTTGAAGGAGCAAGCAAAAGCCTAGTGGCTGAGTGTTCTTTCAGAGAGAAACACATGCATTTCATCCTTCTGGAGTGAGTTTTCAGCTTGGAATTCATATGCGTTTTGAACTTGCAGAATGTAGCTACCTGCTCGGGGTTTGTGCCATAGAAGCACCTTTCCTGCAGGAGCTTATTGCAACATTCGTTGTTTGGCTAAGTTCTTTAGGGCTGGTTTTGGAAGGTCTTTCATGTTGGTCAAATTCCACTTCCTACGAAGTTTGTTCACAGCGCTGTTTCCAAGGGTCCACAAAGAGATGCTGCTTGAAACTGTCCACATGCACATCTCCCATACGGGTGTGCTCGTTTCACTACGTGGATTTTGGTTTCTTCTTTCTTTGAAATGACAAGCCTTCTTTCCACGGTTGTCCCATCTTTGGGGAAATTGACCAGAGAAGTCCATTTTTGAAAGGTGCTCTTCTCTGGGATGTGTTCTAAGGCAAACTTCTCCTCGAAAGATGCCTCTATCTGCATGCTACACACACCTTGTAGCAGTCTCAGTTTTAAGTATATTGGTGCTCTCAAAACGCTGTGTAACCTATGTACAGTGTGTCACTCCCCAGCACTGAATACACAACATAGATCTCCTTTCAACACAGACACGCAAACACATCTTTTTGTGAAAGTCCTACTTCAGGTCACTTGCAAATGTAAAGGTTTCATCTTGAACACGAAGTCAATCATGCTTTTGCACTCTGCAACCAATAGAAATGACTTTTTGTACATACCCATCTGATTTCACATCAAAATGCCCTTCTTTTCTGGTTTCTTGAATGTTCTCAACACATTAGGAGAAAGAGCGTGTTTGAGCAAGAGTGATGCAGTGTGCGTTTTCCTGGATTTCAGGTGATTTGGGAAACATAATCCGCGTTTCTCCACAGTAAGAAACAACATGAGGCTTGCAAGAGATTGAAACAATGCAACCCAAAATGTATTCTAGCAGTGAAAACACACGTTTCTACAAAGACTTTGAAGGAGCAAGCAAAAGCTTAGTGGCTGAGTGTTCTTTCAGAGAGAAACACATGCATTTCATCCTTCTGGAGTGAGTTTTCAGCTTGGAATTCATATGCGTTTTGTACTTGCAGAATGTAGCTACCTGCTCGGGGTTTGTGCCATAGAAGCACCTTTCCTGCAGGAGCTTATTGCAACATTCGTTGTTTGGCCAAGTTCTTTAGGGCTGGTTTTGGAAGGTCTTTCAGGTTGGTCAAATTCCACATCATACGAAGTTTTTTCACAGCGCTGTTTCCAAGTGTCCACAAAGAGCTGCTGCTTGAAACTGTCCACATGCACATCTCCCATACTGGTGTGCTCGTTTTACTACCTGGATTTTAGTTTCCTCTTCTTTCTTTGAAATGACAAGCCTTCTTTCTGCATGCAACACACCTTGTAGCAGTTTTAGTTTGAAGCATGTTGGTGCTCTCAAAACGCTGTGGAACCTATGTAGAGTGTTTCACTCTCCAGCACTGAATACACAACTTAGAACTCCTTTCACCACAGACACGCAAACACATCTCTTTGTGAAAGTCTTAATTCAAGTCACTTGGAAATGTAAGGGCTTCATCGAGAACATGAAGGCAATCATGCTTTCGCACTCTGCAACTAATAGAAATGACCTCTTGTACATGCCTGTCTGAATTTCACTGCAAAATGCCCTACTTTTCTGGTTTCTTGAATGTTCTCAACGCATTAGGAGAAAGAGCGTGTTTGAGCAAGAGTGATGCAGTGTGCGGTTTCCTGGATTCAAGTGATTTGGGAAACATACTCCTTGTTTTGTCACATTGTCCGAGAAACAACATGAGGTTTGCAAGAGATTGAAACAATGCATCCCAAAGCGCATTCCAGCAGTGAAAAGAGACGTTTCTACAAAGAGTTTGAAGGAGCAAGCAAAAGCCTAGTGGCTGAGTGTTCTTTCAGAGAGAAACACATGCATTTCATTCTTCTGTGGACAGTTTTCGGCCTGAAATTCATTTGCATTTTGTACTGTGCAGATGTAGCTACCTGCTCGGGAGTTGAGTCATAGAAGCACCTATCCTGCAGGAGCTTATTGCAACATTCATTGTTTGGCTAAGTTCTTTAGGGTTGGTTTTGAAAGGTCTTTCAACTTTGGCAAAATCCCGCTTCGTACGAAATTGTTCCCAGCGCTGTTTCCAAGTGTCCACAAAGAGCTGCTGCTTGAAACTGTCCACATGCACATCTCCCATACTGGTTTGCTCGTTTTACTACCTGGATTTTGTTTTCCTCTTATTTCTTTGAAATGGCAAGCCTTCTTTCTGCATGCCACACACTCCTTGTAGCAGTTTCAGTTTGAAGCATGTTGGTTCTCTCAAAAAGATCTGTAACCTATGTAGAGTGTGTCACTCTCTAGCACTGAATACACAGCTTAGAGCTCCTTTCACCACAGACACGCAAACACATCTTTTTGTGAAAGTCCTACTTCAGGTCACTTGGAAATGTAATGGTTTCATCGAGAACATGAAGTCAATCATGCTTTTGCACTCTGCAACCGATAGAAATGACTTTTTGTACATGCCCGTCTGAAATTCACTGCAAAATGCCCTTCTTTTCAGATTTCTTGAATGTTCTCAACGCATTAGGTGAAAGAGCGTGTTTGAGCAAGAGTGATGCAGTGTGCGTTTTCCTGGATTTCAAGTGATTTGGGAAACATAATCTGCATTTCTCCACAGGAAGAAACAACATGAGGCTTGCAAGAGATGGAAACAATGCATCCCAAAACGTATTCCAGCAGTGAAAACACACGTTCCTACAAAGACTTTGAAGGAGCAAGCAAAAGCCTAGTGGCTGAGTGTTCTTTCAGAGAGAAACACATGCATTTCATCCTTCTGGAGTGAGTTTTCAGCTTGGAATTCATATGCGTTTTGTACTTGCAGAATGTAGCTACCTGCTCGGGGTTTGTGCCATAGAAGCACCTTTCCTGCAGGAGCTTATTGCAACATTCGTTGTTTGGCTAAGTTCTTTAGGGCTGGTTTTGGAAGGTCTTTCATGTTGGTCAAATTCCACTTCCTACGAAGTTTTTTCACAGCGCTGTTTCCAAGGGTCCACAAAGAGATGCTGCTTGAAACTGTCCACATGCACATCTCCCATACGGGTGTGCTCGTTTCACTACGTGGATTTTGGTTTCTTCTTTCTTTGAAATGACAAGCCTTCTTTCCACGGTTGTCCCATCTTTGGGGAAATTGACCAGAGAAGTCCATTTTTGAAAGGTGCTCTTCTCTGGGATGTGTTCTAAGGCAAACTTCTCCTCGAAAGATGCCTCTATCTGCATGCTACACACACCTTGTAGCAGTCTCAGTTTTAAGTATATTGGTGCTCTCAAAACGCTGTGTAACCTATGTACAGTGTGTCACTCCCCAGCACTGAATACACAACATAGATCTCCTTTCAACACAGACACGCAAACACATCTTTTTGTGAAAGTCCTACTTCAGGTCACTTGCAAATGTAAAGGTTTCATCTTGAACACGAAGTCAATCATGCTTTTGCACTCTGCAACCAATAGAAATGACTTTTTGTACATACCCATCTGATTTCACATCAAAATGCCCTTCTTTTCTGGTTTCTTGAATGTTCTCAACACATTAGGAGAAAGAGCGTGTTTGAGCAAGAGTGATGCAGTGTGCGTTTTCCTGGATTTCAGGTGATTTGGGAAACATAATCCGCGTTTCTCCACAGTAAGAAACAACATGAGGCTTGCAAGAGATTGAAACAATGCAACCCAAAATGTATTCTAGCAGTGAAAACACACGTTTCTACAAAGACTTTGAAGGAGCAAGCAAAAGCTTAGTGGCTGAGTGTTCTTTCAGAGAGAAACACATGCATTTCATCCTTCTGGAGTGAGTTTTCAGCTTGGAATTCATATGCGTTTTGTACTTGCAGAATGTAGCTACCTGCTCGGGGTTTGTGCCATAGAAGCACCTTTCCTGCAGGAGCTTATTGCAACATTCGTTGTTTGGCCAAGTTCTTTAGGGCTGGTTTTGGAAGGTCTTTCAGGTTGGTCAAATTCCACATCATACGAAGTTTTTTCACAGCGCTGTTTCCAAGTGTCCACAAAGAGCTGCTGCTTGAAACTGTCCACATGCACATCTCCCATACTGGTGTGCTCGTTTTACTACCTGGATTTTAGTTTCCTCTTCTTTCTTTGAAATGACAAGCCTTCTTTCTGCATGCAACACACCTTGTAGCAGTTTTAGTTTGAAGCATGTTGGTGCTCTCAAAACGCTGTGGAACCTATGTAGAGTGTTTCACTCTCCAGCACTGAATACACAACTTAGAACTCCTTTCACCACAGACACGCAAACACATCTCTTTGTGAAAGTCTTAATTCAAGTCACTTGGAAATGTAAGGGCTTCATCGAGAACATGAAGGCAATCATGCTTTCGCACTCTGCAACTAATAGAAATGACCTCTTGTACATGCCTGTCTGAATTTCACTGCAAAATGCCCTACTTTTCTGGTTTCTTGAATGTTCTCAACGCATTAGGAGAAAGAGCGTGTTTGAGCAAGAGTGATGCAGTGTGCGGTTTCCTGGATTCAAGTGATTTGGGAAACATACTCCTTGTTTTGTCACATTGTCCGAGAAACAACATGAGGTTTGCAAGAGATTGAAACAATGCATCCCAAAGCGCATTCCAGCAGTGAAAAGAGACGTTTCTACAAAGAGTTTGAAGGAGCAAGCAAAAGCCTAGTGGCTGAGTGTTCTTTCAGAGAGAAACACATGCATTTCATTCTTCTGTGGACAGTTTTCGGCCTGAAATTCATTTGCATTTTGTACTGTGCAGATGTAGCTACCTGCTCGGGAGTTGAGTCATAGAAGCACCTATCCTGCAGGAGCTTATTGCAACATTCATTGTTTGGCTAAGTTCTTTAGGGTTGGTTTTGAAAGGTCTTTCAACTTTGGCAAAATCCCGCTTCGTACGAAATTGTTCCCAGCGCTGTTTCCAAGTGTCCACAAAGAGCTGCTGCTTGAAACTGTCCACATGCACATCTCCCATACTGGTTTGCTCGTTTTACTACCTGGATTTTGTTTTCCTCTTATTTCTTTGAAATGGCAAGCCTTCTTTCTGCATGCCACACACTCCTTGTAGCAGTTTCAGTTTGAAGCATGTTGGTTCTCTCAAAAAGATCTGTAACCTATGTAGAGTGTGTCACTCTCTAGCACTGAATACACAGCTTAGAGCTCCTTTCACCACAGACACGCAAACACATCTTTTTGTGAAAGTCCTACTTCAGGTCACTTGGAAATGTAATGGTTTCATCGAGAACATGAAGTCAATCATGCTTTTGCACTCTGCAACCGATAGAAATGACTTTTTGTACATGCCCGTCTGAAATTCACTGCAAAATGCCCTTCTTTTCAGATTTCTTGAATGTTCTCAACGCATTAGGTGAAAGAGCGTGTTTGAGCAAGAGTGATGCAGTGTGCGTTTTCCTGGATTTCAAGTGATTTGGGAAACATAATCTGCATTTCTCCACAGGAAGAAACAACATGAGGCTTGCAAGAGATGGAAACAATGCATCCCAAAACGTATTCCAGCAGTGAAAACACACGTTCCTACAAAGACTTTGAAGGAGCAAGCAAAAGCCTAGTGGCTGAGTGTTCTTTCAGAGAGAAACACATGCATTTCATCCTTCTGGAGTGAGTTTTCAGCTTGGAATTCATATGCGTTTTGTACTTGCAGAATGTAGCTACCTGCTCGGGGTTTGTGCCATAGAAGCACCTTTCCTGCAGGAGCTTATTGCAACATTCGTTGTTTGGCCAAGTTCTTTAGGGCTGGTTTTGGAAGGTCTTTCATGTTGGTCAAATTCCACTTCCTACGAAGTTTTTTCACAGCGCTGTTTCCAAGTGTCCACAAAGAGCTGCTGCTTGAAACTGTCCACATGCACATCTCCCATACGGGTGTGCTCGTTTCACTACGTGGATTTTGGTTTCTTCTTTCTTTGAAATGACAAGCCTTCTTTCCACGGTTGTCCCATCTTTGGGGAAATTGACCAGAGAAGTCCATTTTTGAAAGGTGCTCTTCTCTGGGATGTGTTCTAAGGCAAACTTCTCCTCGAAAGATGCCTCTATCTGCATGCTACACACACCTTGTAGCAGTCTCAGTTTTAAGTATATTGGTGCTCTCAAAACGCTGTGTAACCTATGTACAGTGTGTCACTCCCCAGCACTGAATACACAACATAGATCTCCTTTCAACACAGACACGCAAACACATCTTTTTGTGAAAGTCCTACTTCAGGTCACTTGCAAATGTAAAGGTTTCATCTTGAACACGAAGTCAATCATGCTTTTGCACTCTGCAACCAATAGAAATGACTTTTTGTACATACCCATCTGATTTCACATCAAAATGCCCTTCTTTTCTGGTTTCTTGAATGTTCTCAACACATTAGGAGAAAGAGCGTGTTTGAGCAAGAGTGATGCAGTGTGCGTTTTCCTGGATTTCAGGTGATTTGGGAAACATAATCCGCGTTTCTCCACAGTAAGAAACAACATGAGGCTTGCAAGAGATTGAAACAATGCAACCCAAAATGTATTCTAGCAGTGAAAACACACGTTTCTACAAAGACTTTGAAGGAGCAAGCAAAAGCTTAGTGGCTGAGTGTTCTTTCAGAGAGAAACACATGCATTTCATCCTTCTGGAGTGAGTTTTCAGCTTGGAATTCATATGCGTTTTGTACTTGCAGAATGTAGCTACCTGCTCGGGGTTTGTGCCATAGAAGCACCTTTCCTGCAGGAGCTTATTGCAACATTCGTTGTTTGGCCAAGTTCTTTAGGGCTGGTTTTGGAAGGTCTTTCAGGTTGGTCAAATTCCACATCATACGAAGTTTTTTCACAGCGCTGTTTCCAAGTGTCCACAAAGAGCTGCTGCTTGAAACTGTCCACATGCACATCTCCCATACTGGTGTGCTCGTTTTACTACCTGGATTTTAGTTTCCTCTTCTTTCTTTGAAATGACAAGCCTTCTTTCTGCATGCAACACACCTTGTAGCAGTTTTAGTTTGAAGCATGTTGGTGCTCTCAAAACGCTGTGGAACCTATGTAGAGTGTTTCACTCTCCAGCACTGAATACACAACTTAGAACTCCTTTCACCACAGACACGCAAACACATCTCTTTGTGAAAGTCTTAATTCAAGTCACTTGGAAATGTAAGGGCTTCATCGAGAACATGAAGGCAATCATGCTTTCGCACTCTGCAACTAATAGAAATGACCTCTTGTACATGCCTGTCTGAATTTCACTGCAAAATGCCCTACTTTTCTGGTTTCTTGAATGTTCTCAACGCATTAGGAGAAAGAGCGTGTTTGAGCAAGAGTGATGCAGTGTGCGGTTTCCTGGATTCAAGTGATTTGGGAAACATACTCCTTGTTTTGTCACATTGTCCGAGAAACAACATGAGGTTTGCAAGAGATTGAAACAATGCATCCCAAAGCGCATTCCAGCAGTGAAAAGAGACGTTTCTACAAAGAGTTTGAAGGAGCAAGCAAAAGCCTAGTGGCTGAGTGTTCTTTCAGAGAGAAACACATGCATTTCATTCTTCTGTGGACAGTTTTCGGCCTGAAATTCATTTGCATTTTGTACTGTGCAGATGTAGCTACCTGCTCGGGAGTTGAGTCATAGAAGCACCTATCCTGCAGGAGCTTATTGCAACATTCATTGTTTGGCTAAGTTCTTTAGGGTTGGTTTTGAAAGGTCTTTCAACTTTGGCAAAATCCCGCTTCGTACGAAATTGTTCCCAGCGCTGTTTCCAAGTGTCCACAAAGAGCTGCTGCTTGAAACTGTCCACATGCACATCTCCCATACTGGTTTGCTCGTTTTACTACCTGGATTTTGTTTTCCTCTTATTTCTTTGAAATGGCAAGCCTTCTTTCTGCATGCCACACACTCCTTGTAGCAGTTTCAGTTTGAAGCATGTTGGTTCTCTCAAAAAGATCTGTAACCTATGTAGAGTGTGTCACTCTCTAGCACTGAATACACAGCTTAGAGCTCCTTTCACCACAGACACGCAAACACATCTTTTTGTGAAAGTCCTACTTCAGGTCACTTGGAAATGTAATGGTTTCATCGAGAACATGAAGTCAATCATGCTTTTGCACTCTGCAACCGATAGAAATGACTTTTTGTACATGCCCGTCTGAAATTCACTGCAAAATGCCCTTCTTTTCAGATTTCTTGAATGTTCTCAACGCATTAGGTGAAAGAGCGTGTTTGAGCAAGAGTGATGCAGTGTGCGTTTTCCTGGATTTCAAGTGATTTGGGAAACATAATCTGCATTTCTCCACAGGAAGAAACAACATGAGGCTTGCAAGAGATGGAAACAATGCATCCCAAAACGTATTCCAGCAGTGAAAACACACGTTCCTACAAAGACTTTGAAGGAGCAAGCAAAAGCCTAGTGGCTGAGTGTTCTTTCAGAGAGAAACACATGCATTTCATCCTTCTGGAGTGAGTTTTCAGCTTGGAATTCATATGCGTTTTGTACTTGCAGAATGTAGCTACCTGCTCGGGGTTTGTGCCATAGAAGCACCTTTCCTGCAGGAGCTTATTGCAACATTCGTTGTTTGGCTAAGTTCTTTAGGGCTGGTTTTGGAAGGTCTTTCATGTTGGTCAAATTCCACTTCCTACGAAGTTTTTTCACAGCGCTGTTTCCAAGGGTCCACAAAGAGATGCTGCTTGAAACTGTCCACATGCACATCTCCCATACGGGTGTGCTCGTTTCACTACGTGGATTTTGGTTTCTTCTTTCTTTGAAATGACAAGCCTTCTTTCCACGGTTGTCCCATCTTTGGGGAAATTGACCAGAGAAGTCCATTTTTGAAAGGTGCTCTTCTCTGGGATGTGTTCTAAGGCAAACTTCTCCTCGAAAGATGCCTCTATCTGCATGCTACACACACCTTGTAGCAGTCTCAGTTTTAAGTATATTGGTGCTCTCAAAACGCTGTGTAACCTATGTACAGTGTGTCACTCCCCAGCTCTGAATAGACAACGTAAAGCTGCTTTCGCAAACAGATTCGCAAGCACATCTTTTTGTGAAGGTCCTACTTCAGGTCACTTGGAAATGTAAAGGTTTCATCTTGAACATGAAGTCAATCATGCTTTTCCACTCTGCAAACAATAGAAATGAAATTTGTACATACCCATCTGAATTTCACATCAAAATGCCCTTCTTTTCTGGTTTCTTGAATGTTCTCAACACATTAGGAGAAAGAGCGTGTTTGAGCAAGAGTGATGCAGTGTGCGTTTTCCTGGATTTCAGGTGATTTGGGAAACATAATCCGCGTTTCTCCACAGTAAGAAACAACATGAGGCTTGCAAGAGATTGAAACAATGCAACCCAAAATGTATTCCAGCAGTGAAAACACACGTTTCTACAAAGACTTTGAAGGAGCAAGCAAAAGCCTAGTGGCTGAGTGTTCTTTCAGAGAGAAACACATGCATTTCATCCTTCTGGAGTGAGTTTTCAGCTTGGAATTCATATGCGTTTTGAACTTGCAGAATGTAGCTACCTGCTCGGGGTTTGTGCCATAGAAGCACCTTTCCTGCAGGAGCTTATTGCAACATTCGTTGTTTGGCTAAGTTCTTTAGGGCTGGTTTTGGAAGGTCTTTCATGTTGGTCAAATTCCACTTCCTACGAAGTTTGTTCACAGCGCTGTTTCCAAGGGTCCACAAAGAGATGCTGCTTGAAACTGTCCACATGCACATCTCCCATACGGGTGTGCTCGTTTCACTACGTGGATTTTGGTTTCTTCTTTCTTTGAAATGACAAGCCTTCTTTCCACGGTTGTCCCATCTTTGGGGAAATTGACCAGAGAAGTCCATTTTTGAAAGGTGCTCTTCTCTGGGATGTGTTCTAAGGCAAACTTCTCCTCGAAAGATGCCTCTATCTGCATGCTACACACACCTTGTAGCAGTCTCAGTTTTAAGTATATTGGTGCTCTCAAAACGCTGTGTAACCTATGTACAGTGTGTCACTCCCCAGCACTGAATACACAACATAGATCTCCTTTCAACACAGACACGCAAACACATCTTTTTGTGAAAGTCCTACTTCAGGTCACTTGCAAATGTAAAGGTTTCATCTTGAACACGAAGTCAATCATGCTTTTGCACTCTGCAACCAATAGAAATGACTTTTTGTACATACCCATCTGATTTCACATCAAAATGCCCTTCTTTTCTGGTTTCTTGAATGTTCTCAACACATTAGGAGAAAGAGCGTGTTTGAGCAAGAGTGATGCAGTGTGCGTTTTCCTGGATTTCAGGTGATTTGGGAAACATAATCCGCGTTTCTCCACAGTAAGAAACAACATGAGGCTTGCAAGAGATTGAAACAATGCAACCCAAAATGTATTCTAGCAGTGAAAACACACGTTTCTACAAAGACTTTGAAGGAGCAAGCAAAAGCTTAGTGGCTGAGTGTTCTTTCAGAGAGAAACACATGCATTTCATCCTTCTGGAGTGAGTTTTCAGCTTGGAATTCATATGCGTTTTGTACTTGCAGAATGTAGCTACCTGCTCGGGGTTTGTGCCATAGAAGCACCTTTCCTGCAGGAGCTTATTGCAACATTCGTTGTTTGGCCAAGTTCTTTAGGGCTGGTTTTGGAAGGTCTTTCAGGTTGGTCAAATTCCACATCATACGAAGTTTTTTCACAGCGCTGTTTCCAAGTGTCCACAAAGAGCTGCTGCTTGAAACTGTCCACATGCACATCTCCCATACTGGTGTGCTCGTTTTACTACCTGGATTTTAGTTTCCTCTTCTTTCTTTGAAATGACAAGCCTTCTTTCTGCATGCAACACACCTTGTAGCAGTTTTAGTTTGAAGCATGTTGGTGCTCTCAAAACGCTGTGGAACCTATGTAGAGTGTTTCACTCTCCAGCACTGAATACACAACTTAGAACTCCTTTCACCACAGACACGCAAACACATCTCTTTGTGAAAGTCTTAATTCAAGTCACTTGGAAATGTAAGGGCTTCATCGAGAACATGAAGGCAATCATGCTTTCGCACTCTGCAACTAATAGAAATGACCTCTTGTACATGCCTGTCTGAATTTCACTGCAAAATGCCCTACTTTTCTGGTTTCTTGAATGTTCTCAACGCATTAGGAGAAAGAGCGTGTTTGAGCAAGAGTGATGCAGTGTGCGGTTTCCTGGATTCAAGTGATTTGGGAAACATACTCCTTGTTTTGTCACATTGTCCGAGAAACAACATGAGGTTTGCAAGAGATTGAAACAATGCATCCCAAAGCGCATTCCAGCAGTGAAAAGAGACGTTTCTACAAAGAGTTTGAAGGAGCAAGCAAAAGCCTAGTGGCTGAGTGTTCTTTCAGAGAGAAACACATGCATTTCATTCTTCTGTGGACAGTTTTCGGCCTGAAATTCATTTGCATTTTGTACTGTGCAGATGTAGCTACCTGCTCGGGAGTTGAGTCATAGAAGCACCTATCCTGCAGGAGCTTATTGCAACATTCATTGTTTGGCTAAGTTCTTTAGGGTTGGTTTTGAAAGGTCTTTCAACTTTGGCAAAATCCCGCTTCGTACGAAATTGTTCCCAGCGCTGTTTCCAAGTGTCCACAAAGAGCTGCTGCTTGAAACTGTCCACATGCACATCTCCCATACTGGTTTGCTCGTTTTACTACCTGGATTTTGTTTTCCTCTTATTTCTTTGAAATGGCAAGCCTTCTTTCTGCATGCCACACACTCCTTGTAGCAGTTTCAGTTTGAAGCATGTTGGTTCTCTCAAAAAGATCTGTAACCTATGTAGAGTGTGTCACTCTCTAGCACTGAATACACAGCTTAGAGCTCCTTTCACCACAGACACGCAAACACATCTTTTTGTGAAAGTCCTACTTCAGGTCACTTGGAAATGTAATGGTTTCATCGAGAACATGAAGTCAATCATGCTTTTGCACTCTGCAACCGATAGAAATGACTTTTTGTACATGCCCGTCTGAAATTCACTGCAAAATGCCCTTCTTTTCAGATTTCTTGAATGTTCTCAACGCATTAGGTGAAAGAGCGTGTTTGAGCAAGAGTGATGCAGTGTGCGTTTTCCTGGATTTCAAGTGATTTGGGAAACATAATCTGCATTTCTCCACAGGAAGAAACAACATGAGGCTTGCAAGAGATGGAAACAATGCATCCCAAAACGTATTCCAGCAGTGAAAACACACGTTCCTACAAAGACTTTGAAGGAGCAAGCAAAAGCCTAGTGGCTGAGTGTTCTTTCAGAGAGAAACACATGCATTTCATCCTTCTGGAGTGAGTTTTCAGCTTGGAATTCATATGCGTTTTGTACTTGCAGAATGTAGCTACCTGCTCGGGGTTTGTGCCATAGAAGCACCTTTCCTGCAGGAGCTTATTGCAACATTCGTTGTTTGGCTAAGTTCTTTAGGGCTGGTTTTGGAAGGTCTTTCATGTTGGTCAAATTCCACTTCCTACGAAGTTTTTTCACAGCGCTGTTTCCAAGGGTCCACAAAGAGATGCTGCTTGAAACTGTCCACATGCACATCTCCCATACGGGTGTGCTCGTTTCACTACGTGGATTTTGGTTTCTTCTTTCTTTGAAATGACAAGCCTTCTTTCCACGGTTGTCCCATCTTTGGGGAAATTGACCAGAGAAGTCCATTTTTGAAAGGTGCTCTTCTCTGGGATGTGTTCTAAGGCAAACTTCTCCTCGAAAGATGCCTCTATCTGCATGCTACACACACCTTGTAGCAGTCTCAGTTTTAAGTATATTGGTGCTCTCAAAACGCTGTGTAACCTATGTACAGTGTGTCACTCCCCAGCACTGAATACACAACATAGATCTCCTTTCAACACAGACACGCAAACACATCTTTTTGTGAAAGTCCTACTTCAGGTCACTTGCAAATGTAAAGGTTTCATCTTGAACACGAAGTCAATCATGCTTTTGCACTCTGCAACCAATAGAAATGACTTTTTGTACATACCCATCTGATTTCACATCAAAATGCCCTTCTTTTCTGGTTTCTTGAATGTTCTCAACACATTAGGAGAAAGAGCGTGTTTGAGCAAGAGTGATGCAGTGTGCGTTTTCCTGGATTTCAGGTGATTTGGGAAACATAATCCGCGTTTCTCCACAGTAAGAAACAACATGAGGCTTGCAAGAGATTGAAACAATGCAACCCAAAATGTATTCTAGCAGTGAAAACACACGTTTCTACAAAGACTTTGAAGGAGCAAGCAAAAGCTTAGTGGCTGAGTGTTCTTTCAGAGAGAAACACATGCATTTCATCCTTCTGGAGTGAGTTTTCAGCTTGGAATTCATATGCGTTTTGTACTTGCAGAATGTAGCTACCTGCTCGGGGTTTGTGCCATAGAAGCACCTTTCCTGCAGGAGCTTATTGCAACATTCGTTGTTTGGCCAAGTTCTTTAGGGCTGGTTTTGGAAGGTCTTTCAGGTTGGTCAAATTCCACATCATACGAAGTTTTTTCACAGCGCTGTTTCCAAGTGTCCACAAAGAGCTGCTGCTTGAAACTGTCCACATGCACATCTCCCATACTGGTGTGCTCGTTTTACTACCTGGATTTTAGTTTCCTCTTCTTTCTTTGAAATGACAAGCCTTCTTTCTGCATGCAACACACCTTGTAGCAGTTTTAGTTTGAAGCATGTTGGTGCTCTCAAAACGCTGTGGAACCTATGTAGAGTGTTTCACTCTCCAGCACTGAATACACAACTTAGAACTCCTTTCACCACAGACACGCAAACACATCTCTTTGTGAAAGTCTTAATTCAAGTCACTTGGAAATGTAAGGGCTTCATCGAGAACATGAAGGCAATCATGCTTTCGCACTCTGCAACTAATAGAAATGACCTCTTGTACATGCCTGTCTGAATTTCACTGCAAAATGCCCTACTTTTCTGGTTTCTTGAATGTTCTCAACGCATTAGGAGAAAGAGCGTGTTTGAGCAAGAGTGATGCAGTGTGCGGTTTCCTGGATTCAAGTGATTTGGGAAACATACTCCTTGTTTTGTCACATTGTCCGAGAAACAACATGAGGTTTGCAAGAGATTGAAACAATGCATCCCAAAGCGCATTCCAGCAGTGAAAAGAGACGTTTCTACAAAGAGTTTGAAGGAGCAAGCAAAAGCCTAGTGGCTGAGTGTTCTTTCAGAGAGAAACACATGCATTTCATTCTTCTGTGGACAGTTTTCGGCCTGAAATTCATTTGCATTTTGTACTGTGCAGATGTAGCTACCTGCTCGGGAGTTGAGTCATAGAAGCACCTATCCTGCAGGAGCTTATTGCAACATTCATTGTTTGGCTAAGTTCTTTAGGGTTGGTTTTGAAAGGTCTTTCAACTTTGGCAAAATCCCGCTTCGTACGAAATTGTTCCCAGCGCTGTTTCCAAGTGTCCACAAAGAGCTGCTGCTTGAAACTGTCCACATGCACATCTCCCATACTGGTTTGCTCGTTTTACTACCTGGATTTTGTTTTCCTCTTATTTCTTTGAAATGGCAAGCCTTCTTTCTGCATGCCACACACTCCTTGTAGCAGTTTCAGTTTGAAGCATGTTGGTTCTCTCAAAAAGATCTGTAACCTATGTAGAGTGTGTCACTCTCTAGCACTGAATACACAGCTTAGAGCTCCTTTCACCACAGACACGCAAACACATCTTTTTGTGAAAGTCCTACTTCAGGTCACTTGGAAATGTAATGGTTTCATCGAGAACATGAAGTCAATCATGCTTTTGCACTCTGCAACCGATAGAAATGACTTTTTGTACATGCCCGTCTGAAATTCACTGCAAAATGCCCTTCTTTTCAGATTTCTTGAATGTTCTCAACGCATTAGGTGAAAGAGCGTGTTTGAGCAAGAGTGATGCAGTGTGCGTTTTCCTGGATTTCAAGTGATTTGGGAAACATAATCTGCATTTCTCCACAGGAAGAAACAACATGAGGCTTGCAAGAGATGGAAACAATGCATCCCAAAACGTATTCCAGCAGTGAAAACACACGTTCCTACAAAGACTTTGAAGGAGCAAGCAAAAGCCTAGTGGCTGAGTGTTCTTTCAGAGAGAAACACATGCATTTCATCCTTCTGGAGTGAGTTTTCAGCTTGGAATTCATATGCGTTTTGTACTTGCAGAATGTAGCTACCTGCTCGGGGTTTGTGCCATAGAAGCACCTTTCCTGCAGGAGCTTATTGCAACATTCGTTGTTTGGCCAAGTTCTTTAGGGCTGGTTTTGGAAGGTCTTTCATGTTGGTCAAATTCCACTTCCTACGAAGTTTTTTCACAGCGCTGTTTCCAAGTGTCCACAAAGAGCTGCTGCTTGAAACTGTCCACATGCACATCTCCCATACGGGTGTGCTCGTTTCACTACGTGGATTTTGGTTTCTTCTTTCTTTGAAATGACAAGCCTTCTTTCCACGGTTGTCCCATCTTTGGGGAAATTGACCAGAGAAGTCCATTTTTGAAAGGTGCTCTTCTCTGGGATGTGTTCTAAGGCAAACTTCTCCTCGAAAGATGCCTCTATCTGCATGCTACACACACCTTGTAGCAGTCTCAGTTTTAAGTATATTGGTGCTCTCAAAACGCTGTGTAACCTATGTACAGTGTGTCACTCCCCAGCACTGAATACACAACATAGATCTCCTTTCAACACAGACACGCAAACACATCTTTTTGTGAAAGTCCTACTTCAGGTCACTTGCAAATGTAAAGGTTTCATCTTGAACACGAAGTCAATCATGCTTTTGCACTCTGCAACCAATAGAAATGACTTTTTGTACATACCCATCTGATTTCACATCAAAATGCCCTTCTTTTCTGGTTTCTTGAATGTTCTCAACACATTAGGAGAAAGAGCGTGTTTGAGCAAGAGTGATGCAGTGTGCGTTTTCCTGGATTTCAGGTGATTTGGGAAACATAATCCGCGTTTCTCCACAGTAAGAAACAACATGAGGCTTGCAAGAGATTGAAACAATGCAACCCAAAATGTATTCTAGCAGTGAAAACACACGTTTCTACAAAGACTTTGAAGGAGCAAGCAAAAGCTTAGTGGCTGAGTGTTCTTTCAGAGAGAAACACATGCATTTCATCCTTCTGGAGTGAGTTTTCAGCTTGGAATTCATATGCGTTTTGTACTTGCAGAATGTAGCTACCTGCTCGGGGTTTGTGCCATAGAAGCACCTTTCCTGCAGGAGCTTATTGCAACATTCGTTGTTTGGCCAAGTTCTTTAGGGCTGGTTTTGGAAGGTCTTTCAGGTTGGTCAAATTCCACATCATACGAAGTTTTTTCACAGCGCTGTTTCCAAGTGTCCACAAAGAGCTGCTGCTTGAAACTGTCCACATGCACATCTCCCATACTGGTGTGCTCGTTTTACTACCTGGATTTTAGTTTCCTCTTCTTTCTTTGAAATGACAAGCCTTCTTTCTGCATGCAACACACCTTGTAGCAGTTTTAGTTTGAAGCATGTTGGTGCTCTCAAAACGCTGTGGAACCTATGTAGAGTGTTTCACTCTCCAGCACTGAATACACAACTTAGAACTCCTTTCACCACAGACACGCAAACACATCTCTTTGTGAAAGTCTTAATTCAAGTCACTTGGAAATGTAAGGGCTTCATCGAGAACATGAAGGCAATCATGCTTTCGCACTCTGCAACTAATAGAAATGACCTCTTGTACATGCCTGTCTGAATTTCACTGCAAAATGCCCTACTTTTCTGGTTTCTTGAATGTTCTCAACGCATTAGGAGAAAGAGCGTGTTTGAGCAAGAGTGATGCAGTGTGCGGTTTCCTGGATTCAAGTGATTTGGGAAACATACTCCTTGTTTTGTCACATTGTCCGAGAAACAACATGAGGTTTGCAAGAGATTGAAACAATGCATCCCAAAGCGCATTCCAGCAGTGAAAAGAGACGTTTCTACAAAGAGTTTGAAGGAGCAAGCAAAAGCCTAGTGGCTGAGTGTTCTTTCAGAGAGAAACACATGCATTTCATTCTTCTGTGGACAGTTTTCGGCCTGAAATTCATTTGCATTTTGTACTGTGCAGATGTAGCTACCTGCTCGGGAGTTGAGTCATAGAAGCACCTATCCTGCAGGAGCTTATTGCAACATTCATTGTTTGGCTAAGTTCTTTAGGGTTGGTTTTGAAAGGTCTTTCAACTTTGGCAAAATCCCGCTTCGTACGAAATTGTTCCCAGCGCTGTTTCCAAGTGTCCACAAAGAGCTGCTGCTTGAAACTGTCCACATGCACATCTCCCATACTGGTTTGCTCGTTTTACTACCTGGATTTTGTTTTCCTCTTATTTCTTTGAAATGGCAAGCCTTCTTTCTGCATGCCACACACTCCTTGTAGCAGTTTCAGTTTGAAGCATGTTGGTTCTCTCAAAAAGATCTGTAACCTATGTAGAGTGTGTCACTCTCTAGCACTGAATACACAGCTTAGAGCTCCTTTCACCACAGACACGCAAACACATCTTTTTGTGAAAGTCCTACTTCAGGTCACTTGGAAATGTAATGGTTTCATCGAGAACATGAAGTCAATCATGCTTTTGCACTCTGCAACCGATAGAAATGACTTTTTGTACATGCCCGTCTGAAATTCACTGCAAAATGCCCTTCTTTTCAGATTTCTTGAATGTTCTCAACGCATTAGGTGAAAGAGCGTGTTTGAGCAAGAGTGATGCAGTGTGCGTTTTCCTGGATTTCAAGTGATTTGGGAAACATAATCTGCATTTCTCCACAGGAAGAAACAACATGAGGCTTGCAAGAGATGGAAACAATGCATCCCAAAACGTATTCCAGCAGTGAAAACACACGTTCCTACAAAGACTTTGAAGGAGCAAGCAAAAGCCTAGTGGCTGAGTGTTCTTTCAGAGAGAAACACATGCATTTCATCCTTCTGGAGTGAGTTTTCAGCTTGGAATTCATATGCGTTTTGTACTTGCAGAATGTAGCTACCTGCTCGGGGTTTGTGCCATAGAAGCACCTTTCCTGCAGGAGCTTATTGCAACATTCGTTGTTTGGCTAAGTTCTTTAGGGCTGGTTTTGGAAGGTCTTTCATGTTGGTCAAATTCCACTTCCTACGAAGTTTTTTCACAGCGCTGTTTCCAAGGGTCCACAAAGAGATGCTGCTTGAAACTGTCCACATGCACATCTCCCATACGGGTGTGCTCGTTTCACTACGTGGATTTTGGTTTCTTCTTTCTTTGAAATGACAAGCCTTCTTTCCACGGTTGTCCCATCTTTGGGGAAATTGACCAGAGAAGTCCATTTTTGAAAGGTGCTCTTCTCTGGGATGTGTTCTAAGGCAAACTTCTCCTCGAAAGATGCCTCTATCTGCATGCTACACACACCTTGTAGCAGTCTCAGTTTTAAGTATATTGGTGCTCTCAAAACGCTGTGTAACCTATGTACAGTGTGTCACTCCCCAGCTCTGAATAGACAACGTAAAGCTGCTTTCGCAAACAGATTCGCAAGCACATCTTTTTGTGAAGGTCCTACTTCAGGTCACTTGGAAATGTAAAGGTTTCATCTTGAACATGAAGTCAATCATGCTTTTCCACTCTGCAAACAATAGAAATGAAATTTGTACATACCCATCTGAATTTCACATCAAAATGCCCTTCTTTTCTGGTTTCTTGAATGTTCTCAACACATTAGGAGAAAGAGCGTGTTTGAGCAAGAGTGATGCAGTGTGCGTTTTCCTGGATTTCAGGTGATTTGGGAAACATAATCCGCGTTTCTCCACAGTAAGAAACAACATGAGGCTTGCAAGAGATTGAAACAATGCAACCCAAAATGTATTCCAGCAGTGAAAACACACGTTTCTACAAAGACTTTGAAGGAGCAAGCAAAAGCCTATGGGCTGAGTGTTCTTTCAGAGAGAAACACATGCATTTCATCCTTCTGGAGTGAGTTTTCAGCTTGGAATTCATATGCGTTTTGTACTTGCAGAATGTAGCTACCTGCTCGGGGTTTGTGCCATAGAAGCACCTTTCCTGCAGGAGCTTATTGCAACATTCGTTGTTTGGCTAAGTTCTTTAGGGCTGGTTTTGGAAGGTCTTTCATGTTGGTCAAATTCCACTTCCTACGAAGTTTGTTCACAGCGCTGTTTCCAAGGGTCCACAAAGAGATGCTGCTTGAAACTGTCCACATGCACATCTCCCATACGGGTGTGCTCGTTTCACTACGTGGATTTTGGTTTCTTCTTTCTTTGAAATGACAAGCCTTCTTTCCACGGTTGTCCCATCTTTGGGGAAATTGACCAGAGAAGTCCATTTTTGAAAGGTGCTCTTCTCTGGGATGTGTTCTAAGGCAAACTTCTCCTCGAAAGATGCCTCTATCTGCATGCTACACACACCTTGTAGCAGTCTCAGTTTTAAGTATATTGGTGCTCTCAAAACGCTGTGTAACCTATGTACAGTGTGTCACTCCCCAGCACTGAATACACAACATAGATCTACTTTCAACACAGACACGCAAACACATCTTTTTGTGAAAGTCCTACTTCAGGTCACTTGCAAATGTAAAGGTTTCATCTTGAACACGAAGTCAATCATGCTTTTGCACTCTGCAACCAATAGAAATGACTTTTTGTACATACCCATCTGATTTCACATCAAAATGCCCTTCTTTTCTGGTTTCTTGAATGTTCTCAACACATTAGGAGAAAGAGCGTGTTTGAGCAAGAGTGATGCAGTGTGCGTTTTCCTGGATTTCAGGTGATTTGGGAAACATAATCCGCGTTTCTCCACAGTAAGAAACAACATGAGGCTTGCAAGAGATTGAAACAATGCAACCCAAAATGTATTCTAGCAGTGAAAACACACGTTTCTACAAAGACTTTGAAGGAGCAAGCAAAAGCTTAGTGGCTGAGTGTTCTTTCAGAGAGAAACACATGCATTTCATCCTTCTGGAGTGAGTTTTCAGCTTGGAATTCATATGCGTTTTGTACTTGCAGAATGTAGCTACCTGCTCGGGGTTTGTGCCATAGAAGCACCTTTCCTGCAGGAGCTTATTGCAACATTCGTTGTTTGGCCAAGTTCTTTAGGGCTGGTTTTGGAAGGTCTTTCAGGTTGGTCAAATTCCACATCATACGAAGTTTTTTCACAGCGCTGTTTCCAAGTGTCCACAAAGAGCTGCTGCTTGAAACTGTCCACATGCACATCTCCCATACTGGTGTGCTCGTTTTACTACCTGGATTTTAGTTTCCTCTTCTTTCTTTGAAATGACAAACCTTCTTTCTGCATGCAACACACCTTGTAGCAGTTTTAGTTTGAAGCATGTTGGTGCTCTCAAAACGCTGTGGAACCTATGTAGAGTGTTTCACTCTCCAGCACTGAATACACAACTTAGAACTCCTTTCACCACAGACACGCAAACACATCTCTTTGTGAAAGTCTTAATTCAAGTCACTTGGAAATGTAAGGGCTTCATCGAGAACATGAAGGCAATCATGCTTTCGCACTCTGCAACTAATAGAAATGACCTCTTGTACATGCCTGTCTGAATTTCACTGCAAAATGCCCTACTTTTCTGGTTTCTTGAATGTTCTCAACGCATTAGGAGAAAGAGCGTGTTTGAGCAAGAGTGATGCAGTGTGCGGTTTCCTGGATTCAAGTGATTTGGGAAACATACTCCTTGTTTTGTCACATTGTCCGAGAAACAACATGAGGTTTGCAAGAGATTGAAACAATGCATCCCAAAGCGCATTCCAGCAGTGAAAAGAGACGTTTCTACAAAGAGTTTGAAGGAGCAAGCAAAAGCCTAGTGGCTGAGTGTTCTTTCAGAGAGAAACACATGCATTTCATTCTTCTGTGGACAGTTTTCGGCCTGAAATTCATTTGCATTTTGTACTGTGCAGATGTAGCTACCTGCTCGGGAGTTGAGTCATAGAAGCACCTATCCTGCAGGAGCTTATTGCAACATTCATTGTTTGGCTAAGTTCTTTAGGGTTGGTTTTGAAAGGTCTTTCAACTTTGGCAAAATCCCGCTTCGTACGAAATTGTTCCCAGCGCTGTTTCCAAGTGTCCACAAAGAGCTGCTGCTTGAAACTGTCCACATGCACATCTCCCATACTGGTTTGCTCGTTTTACTACCTGGATTTTGTTTTCCTCTTATTTCTTTGAAATGGCAAGCCTTCTTTCTGCATGCCACACACTCCTTGTAGCAGTTTCAGTTTGAAGCATGTTGGTTCTCTCAAAAAGATCTGTAACCTATGTAGAGTGTGTCACTCTCTAGCACTGAATACACAGCTTAGAGCTCCTTTCACCACAGACACGCAAACACATCTTTTTGTGAAAGTCCTACTTCAGGTCACTTGGAAATGTAATGGTTTCATCGAGAACATGAAGTCAATCATGCTTTTGCACTCTGCAACCGATAGAAATGACTTTTTGTACATGCCCGTCTGAAATTCACTGCAAAATGCCCTTCTTTTCAGATTTCTTGAATGTTCTCAACGCATTAGGTGAAAGAGCGTGTTTGAGCAAGAGTGATGCAGTGTGCGTTTTCCTGGATTTCAGGTGATTTGGGAAACATAATCCGCGTTTCTCCACAGTAAGAAACAACATGAGGCTTGCAAGAGATTGAAACAATGCAACCCAAAATGTATTCTAGCAGTGAAAACACACGTTTCTACAAAGACTTTGAAGGAGCAAGCAAAAGCCTAGTGGCTGAGTGTTCTTTCAGAGAGAAACACATGCATTTCATCCTTCTGGAGTGAGTTTTCAGCTTGGAATTCATATGCGTTTTGTACTTGCAGAATGTAGCTACCTGCTCGGGGTTTGTGCCATAGAAGCACCTTTCCTGCAGGAGCTTATTGCAACATTCGTTGTTTGGCCAAGTTCTTTAGGGCTGGTTTTGGAAGGTCTTTCAGGTTCGTCAAATTCCACATCATACGAAGTTTTTTCACAGCGCTGTTTCCAAGGGTCCACAAAGAGATGCTGCTTGAAACTGTCCACATGCACATCTCCCATACGGGTGTGCTCGTTTCACTACGTGGATTTTGGTTTCTTCTTTCTTTGAAATGACAAGCCTTCTTTCCACGGTTGTCCCATCTTTGGGGAAATTGACCAGAGAAGTCCATTTTTGAAAGGTGCTCTTCTCTGGGATGTGTTCTAAGGCAAACTTCTCCTCGAAAGATGCCTCTATCTGCATGCTACACACACCTTGTAGCAGTCTCAGTTTTAAGTATATTGGTGCTCTCAAAACGCTGTGTAACCTATGTACAGTGTGTCACTCCCCAGCTCTGAATAGACAACGTAAAGCTGCTTTCGCAAACAGATTCGCAAGCACATCTTTTTGTGAAGGTCCTACTTCAGGTCACTTGGAAATGTAAAGGTTTCATCTTGAACATGAAGTCAATCATGCTTTTCCACTCTGCAAACAATAGAAATGAAATTTGTACATACCCATCTGAATTTCACATCAAAATGCCCTTCTTTTCTGGTTTCTTGAATGTTCTCAACACATTAGGAGAAAGAGCGTGTTTGAGCAAGAGTGATGCAGTGTGCGTTTTCCTGGATTTCAGGTGATTTGGGAAACATAATCCGCGTTTCTCCACAGTAAGAAACAACATGAGGCTTGCAAGAGATTGAAACAATGCAACCCAAAATGTATTCCAGCAGTGAAAACACACGTTTCTACAAAGACTTTGAAGGAGCAAGCAAAAGCCTATGGGCTGAGTGTTCTTTCAGAGAGAAACACATGCATTTCATCCTTCTGGAGTGAGTTTTCAGCTTGGAATTCATATGCGTTTTGTACTTGCAGAATGTAGCTACCTGCTCGGGGTTTGTGCCATAGAAGCACCTTTCCTGCAGGAGCTTATTGCAACATTCGTTGTTTGGCCAAGTTCTTTAGGGCTGGTTTTGGAAGGTCTTTCAGGTTGGTCAAATTCCACATCATACGAAGTTTTTTCACAGCGCTGTTTCCAAGTGTCCACAAAGAGCTGCTGCTTGAAACTGTCCACATGCACATCTCCCATACTGGTGTGCTCGTTTTACTACCTGGATTTTAGTTTCCTCTTCTTTCTTTGAAATGACAAGCCTTCTTTCTGCATGCAACACACCTTGTAGCAGTTTTAGTTTGAAGCATGTTGGTGCTCTCAAAACGCTGTGGAACCTATGTAGAGTGTTTCACTCTCCAGCACTGAATACACAACTTAGAACTCCTTTCACCACAGACACGCAAACACATCTCTTTGTGAAAGTCTTAATTCAAGTCACTTGGAAATGTAAGGGCTTCATCGAGAACATGAAGGCAATCATGCTTTCGCACTCTGCAACTAATAGAAATGACCTCTTGTACATGCCTGTCTGAATTTCACTGCAAAATGCCCTACTTTTCTGGTTTCTTGAATGTTCTCAACGCATTAGGAGAAAGAGCGTGTTTGAGCAAGAGTGATGCAGTGTGCGGTTTCCTGGATTCAAGTGATTTGGGAAACATACTCCTTGTTTTGTCACATTGTCCGAGAAACAACATGAGGTTTGCAAGAGATTGAAACAATGCATCCCAAAGCGCATTCCAGCAGTGAAAAGAGACGTTTCTACAAAGAGTTTGAAGGAGCAAGCAAAAGCCTAGTGGCTGAGTGTTCTTTCAGAGAGAAACACATGCATTTCATTCTTCTGTGGACAGTTTTCGGCCTGAAATTCATTTGCATTTTGTACTGTGCAGATGTAGCTACCTGCTCGGGAGTTGAGTCATAGAAGCACCTATCCTGCAGGAGCTTATTGCAACATTCATTGTTTGGCTAAGTTCTTTAGGGTTGGTTTTGAAAGGTCTTTCAACTTTGGCAAAATCCCGCTTCGTACGAAATTGTTCCCAGCGCTGTTTCCAAGTGTCCACAAAGAGCTGCTGCTTGAAACTGTCCACATGCACATCTCCCATACTGGTTTGCTCGTTTTACTACCTGGATTTTGTTTTCCTCTTATTTCTTTGAAATGGCAAGCCTTCTTTCTGCATGCCACACACTCCTTGTAGCAGTTTCAGTTTGAAGCATGTTGGTTCTCTCAAAAAGATCTGTAACCTATGTAGAGTGTGTCACTCTCTAGCACTGAATACACAGCTTAGAGCTCCTTTCACCACAGACACGCAAACACATCTTTTTGTGAAAGTCCTACTTCAGGTCACTTGGAAATGTAATGGTTTCATCGAGAACATGAAGTCAATCATGCTTTTGCACTCTGCAACCGATAGAAATGACTTTTTGTACATGCCCGTCTGAAATTCACTGCAAAATGCCCTTCTTTTCAGATTTCTTGAATGTTCTCAACGCATTAGGTGAAAGAGCGTGTTTGAGCAAGAGTGATGCAGTGTGCGTTTTCCTGGATTTCAAGTGATTTGGGAAACATAATCTGCATTTCTCCACAGGAAGAAACAACATGAGGCTTGCAAGAGATGGAAACAATGCATCCCAAAACGTATTCCAGCAGTGAAAACACACGTTCCTACAAAGACTTTGAAGGAGCAAGCAAAAGCCTAGTGGCTGAGTGTTCTTTCAGAGAGAAACACATGCATTTCATCCTTCTGGAGTGAGTTTTCAGCTTGGAATTCATATGCGTTTTGTACTTGCAGAATGTAGCTACCTGCTCGGGGTTTGTGCCATAGAAGCACCTTTCCTGCAGGAGCTTATTGCAACATTCGTTGTTTGGCTAAGTTCTTTAGGGCTGGTTTTGGAAGGTCTTTCATGTTGGTCAAATTCCACTTCCTACGAAGTTTTTTCACAGCGCTGTTTCCAAGGGTCCACAAAGAGATGCTGCTTGAAACTGTCCACATGCACATCTCCCATACGGGTGTGCTCGTTTCACTACGTGGATTTTGGTTTCTTCTTTCTTTGAAATGACAAGCCTTCTTTCCACGGTTGTCCCATCTTTGGGGAAATTGACCAGAGAAGTCCATTTTTGAAAGGTGCTCTTCTCTGGGATGTGTTCTAAGGCAAACTTCTCCTCGAAAGATGCCTCTATCTGCATGCTACACACACCTTGTAGCAGTCTCAGTTTTAAGTATATTGGTGCTCTCAAAACGCTGTGTAACCTATGTACAGTGTGTCACTCCCCAGCACTGAATACACAACATAGATCTCCTTTCAACACAGACACGCAAACACATCTTTTTGTGAAAGTCCTACTTCAGGTCACTTGCAAATGTAAAGGTTTCATCTTGAACACGAAGTCAATCATGCTTTTGCACTCTGCAACCAATAGAAATGACTTTTTGTACATACCCATCTGATTTCACATCAAAATGCCCTTCTTTTCTGGTTTCTTGAATGTTCTCAACACATTAGGAGAAAGAGCGTGTTTGAGCAAGAGTGATGCAGTGTGCGTTTTCCTGGATTTCAGGTGATTTGGGAAACATAATCCGCGTTTCTCCACAGTAAGAAACAACATGAGGCTTGCAAGAGATTGAAACAATGCAACCCAAAATGTATTCCAGCAGTGAAAACACACGTTTCTACAAAGACTTTGAAGGAGCAAGCAAAAGCCTAGTGGCTGAGTGTTCTTTCAGAGAGAAACACATGCATTTCATCCTTCTGGAGTGAGTTTTCAGCTTGGAATTCATATGCGTTTTGAACTTGCAGAATGTAGCTACCTGCTCGGGGTTTGTGCCATAGAAGCACCTTTCCTGCAGGAGCTTATTGCAACATTCGTTGTTTGGCTAAGTTCTTTAGGGCTGGTTTTGGAAGGTCTTTCATGTTGGTCAAATTCCACTTCCTACGAAGTTTGTTCACAGCGCTGTTTCCAAGGGTCCACAAAGAGATGCTGCTTGAAACTGTCCACATGCACATCTCCCATACGGGTGTGCTCGTTTCACTACGTGGATTTTGGTTTCTTCTTTCTTTGAAATGACAAGCCTTCTTTCCACGGTTGTCCCATCTTTGGGGAAATTGACCAGAGAAGTCCATTTTTGAAAGGTGCTCTTCTCTGGGATGTGTTCTAAGGCAAACTTCTCCTCGAAAGATGCCTCTATCTGCATGCTACACACACCTTGTAGCAGTCTCAGTTTTAAGTATATTGGTGCTCTCAAAACGCTGTGTAACCTATGTACAGTGTGTCACTCCCCAGCACTGAATACACAACATAGATCTCCTTTCAACACAGACACGCAAACACATCTTTTTGTGAAAGTCCTACTTCAGGTCACTTGCAAATGTAAAGGTTTCATCTTGAACACGAAGTCAATCATGCTTTTGCACTCTGCAACCAATAGAAATGACTTTTTGTACATACCCATCTGATTTCACATCAAAATGCCCTTCTTTTCTGGTTTCTTGAATGTTCTCAACACATTAGGAGAAAGAGCGTGTTTGAGCAAGAGTGATGCAGTGTGCGTTTTCCTGGATTTCAGGTGATTTGGGAAACATAATCCGCGTTTCTCCACAGTAAGAAACAACATGAGGCTTGCAAGAGATTGAAACAATGCAACCCAAAATGTATTCTAGCAGTGAAAACACACGTTTCTACAAAGACTTTGAAGGAGCAAGCAAAAGCTTAGTGGCTGAGTGTTCTTTCAGAGAGAAACACATGCATTTCATCCTTCTGGAGTGAGTTTTCAGCTTGGAATTCATATGCGTTTTGTACTTGCAGAATGTAGCTACCTGCTCGGGGTTTGTGCCATAGAAGCACCTTTCCTGCAGGAGCTTATTGCAACATTCGTTGTTTGGCCAAGTTCTTTAGGGCTGGTTTTGGAAGGTCTTTCAGGTTGGTCAAATTCCACTTCCTACGAAGTTTTTTCACAGCGCTGTTTCCAAGTGTCCACAAAGAGCTGCTGCTTGAAACTGTCCACATGCACATCTCCCATACTGGTGTGCTCGTTTTACTACCTGGATTTTAGTTTCCTCTTCTTTCTTTGAAATGACAAGCCTTCTTTCTGCATGCAACACACCTTGTAGCAGTTTTAGTTTGAAGCATGTTGGTGCTCTCAAAACGCTGTGGAACCTATGTAGAGTGTTTCACTCTCCAGCACTGAATACACAACTTAGAACTCCTTTCACCACAGACACGCAAACACATCTCTTTGTGAAAGTCTTAATTCAAGTCACTTGGAAATGTAAGGGCTTCATCGAGAACATGAAGGCAATCATGCTTTCGCACTCTGCAACTAATAGAAATGACCTCTTGTACATGCCTGTCTGAATTTCACTGCAAAATGCCCTACTTTTCTGGTTTCTTGAATGTTCTCAACGCATTAGGAGAAAGAGCGTGTTTGAGCAAGAGTGATGCAGTGTGCGGTTTCCTGGATTCAAGTGATTTGGGAAACATACTCCTTGTTTTGTCACATTGTCCGAGAAACAACATGAGGTTTGCAAGAGATTGAAACAATGCATCCCAAAGCGCATTCCAGCAGTGAAAAGAGACGTTTCTACAAAGAGTTTGAAGGAGCAAGCAAAAGCCTAGTGGCTGAGTGTTCTTTCAGAGAGAAACACATGCATTTCATTCTTCTGTGGACAGTTTTCGGCCTGAAATTCATTTGCATTTTGTACTGTGCAGATGTAGCTACCTGCTCGGGAGTTGAGTCATAGAAGCACCTATCCTGCAGGAGCTTATTGCAACATTCATTGTTTGGCTAAGTTCTTTAGGGTTGGTTTTGAAAGGTCTTTCAACTTTGGCAAAATCCCGCTTCGTACGAAATTGTTCCCAGCGCTGTTTCCAAGTGTCCACAAAGAGCTGCTGCTTGAAACTGTCCACATGCACATCTCCCATACTGGTTTGCTCGTTTTACTACCTGGATTTTGTTTTCCTCTTATTTCTTTGAAATGGCAAGCCTTCTTTCTGCATGCCACACACTCCTTGTAGCAGTTTCAGTTTGAAGCATGTTGGTTCTCTCAAAAAGATCTGTAACCTATGTAGAGTGTGTCACTCTCTAGCACTGAATACACAGCTTAGAGCTCCTTTCACCACAGACACGCAAACACATCTTTTTGTGAAAGTCCTACTTCAGGTCACTTGGAAATGTAATGGTTTCATCGAGAACATGAAGTCAATCATGCTTTTGCACTCTGCAACCGATAGAAATGACTTTTTGTACATGCCCGTCTGAAATTCACTGCAAAATGCCCTTCTTTTCAGATTTCTTGAATGTTCTCAACGCATTAGGTGAAAGAGCGTGTTTGAGCAAGAGTGATGCAGTGTGCGTTTTCCTGGATTTCAAGTGATTTGGGAAACATAATCTGCATTTCTCCACAGGAAGAAACAACATGAGGCTTGCAAGAGATGGAAACAATGCATCCCAAAACGTATTCCAGCAGTGAAAACACACGTTCCTACAAAGACTTTGAAGGAGCAAGCAAAAGCCTAGTGGCTGAGTGTTCTTTCAGAGAGAAACACATGCATTTCATCCTTCTGGAGTGAGTTTTCAGCTTGGAATTCATATGCGTTTTGTACTTGCAGAATGTAGCTACCTGCTCGGGGTTTGTGCCATAGAAGCACCTTTCCTGCAGGAGCTTATTGCAACATTCGTTGTTTGGCTAAGTTCTTTAGGGCTGGTTTTGGAAGGTCTTTCATGTTGGTCAAATTCCACTTCCTACGAAGTTTTTTCACAGCGCTGTTTCCAAGGGTCCACAAAGAGATGCTGCTTGAAACTGTCCACATGCACATCTCCCATACGGGTGTGCTCGTTTCACTACGTGGATTTTGGTTTCTTCTTTCTTTGAAATGACAAGCCTTCTTTCCACGGTTGTCCCATCTTTGGGGAAATTGACCAGAGAAGTCCATTTTTGAAAGGTGCTCTTCTCTGGGATGTGTTCTAAGGCAAACTTCTCCTCGAAAGATGCCTCTATCTGCATGCTACACACACCTTGTAGCAGTCTCAGTTTTAAGTATATTGGTGCTCTCAAAACGCTGTGTAACCTATGTACAGTGTGTCACTCCCCAGCTCTGAATAGACAACGTAAAGCTGCTTTCGCAAACAGATTCGCAAGCACATCTTTTTGTGAAGGTCCTACTTCAGGTCACTTGGAAATGTAAAGGTTTCATCTTGAACATGAAGTCAATCATGCTTTTCCACTCTGCAAACAATAGAAATGAAATTTGTACATACCCATCTGAATTTCACATCAAAATGCCCTTCTTTTCTGGTTTCTTGAATGTTCTCAACACATTAGGAGAAAGAGCGTGTTTGAGCAAGAGTGATGCAGTGTGCGTTTTCCTGGATTTCAGGTGATTTGGGAAACATAATCCGCGTTTCTCCACAGTAAGAAACAACATGAGGCTTGCAAGAGATTGAAACAATGCAACCCAAAATGTATTCCAGCAGTGAAAACACACGTTTCTACAAAGACTTTGAAGGAGCAAGCAAAAGCCTAGTGGCTGAGTGTTCTTTCAGAGAGAAACACATGCATTTCATCCTTCTGGAGTGAGTTTTCAGCTTGGAATTCATATGCGTTTTGAACTTGCAGAATGTAGCTACCTGCTCGGGGTTTGTGCCATAGAAGCACCTTTCCTGCAGGAGCTTATTGCAACATTCGTTGTTTGGCTAAGTTCTTTAGGGCTGGTTTTGGAAGGTCTTTCATGTTGGTCAAATTCCACTTCCTACGAAGTTTGTTCACAGCGCTGTTTCCAAGGGTCCACAAAGAGATGCTGCTTGAAACTGTCCACATGCACATCTCCCATACGGGTGTGCTCGTTTCACTACGTGGATTTTGGTTTCTTCTTTCTTTGAAATGACAAGCCTTCTTTCCACGGTTGTCCCATCTTTGGGGAAATTGACCAGAGAAGTCCATTTTTGAAAGGTGCTCTTCTCTGGGATGTGTTCTAAGGCAAACTTCTCCTCGAAAGATGCCTCTATCTGCATGCTACACACACCTTGTAGCAGTCTCAGTTTTAAGTATATTGGTGCTCTCAAAACGCTGTGTAACCTATGTACAGTGTGTCACTCCCCAGCACTGAATACACAACATAGATCTCCTTTCAACACAGACACGCAAACACATCTTTTTGTGAAAGTCCTACTTCAGGTCACTTGCAAATGTAAAGGTTTCATCTTGAACACGAAGTCAATCATGCTTTTGCACTCTGCAACCAATAGAAATGACTTTTTGTACATACCCATCTGATTTCACATCAAAATGCCCTTCTTTTCTGGTTTCTTGAATGTTCTCAACACATTAGGAGAAAGAGCGTGTTTGAGCAAGAGTGATGCAGTGTGCGTTTTCCTGGATTTCAGGTGATTTGGGAAACATAATCCGCGTTTCTCCACAGTAAGAAACAACATGAGGCTTGCAAGAGATTGAAACAATGCAACCCAAAATGTATTCTAGCAGTGAAAACACACGTTTCTACAAAGACTTTGAAGGAGCAAGCAAAAGCTTAGTGGCTGAGTGTTCTTTCAGAGAGAAACACATGCATTTCATCCTTCTGGAGTGAGTTTTCAGCTTGGAATTCATATGCGTTTTGTACTTGCAGAATGTAGCTACCTGCTCGGGGTTTGTGCCATAGAAGCACCTTTCCTGCAGGAGCTTATTGCAACATTCGTTGTTTGGCCAAGTTCTTTAGGGCTGGTTTTGGAAGGTCTTTCAGGTTGGTCAAATTCCACATCATACGAAGTTTTTTCACAGCGCTGTTTCCAAGTGTCCACAAAGAGCTGCTGCTTGAAACTGTCCACATGCACATCTCCCATACTGGTGTGCTCGTTTTACTACCTGGATTTTAGTTTCCTCTTCTTTCTTTGAAATGACAAGCCTTCTTTCTGCATGCAACACACCTTGTAGCAGTTTTAGTTTGAAGCATGTTGGTGCTCTCAAAACGCTGTGGAACCTATGTAGAGTGTTTCACTCTCCAGCACTGAATACACAACTTAGAACTCCTTTCACCACAGACACGCAAACACATCTCTTTGTGAAAGTCTTAATTCAAGTCACTTGGAAATGTAAGGGCTTCATCGAGAACATGAAGGCAATCATGCTTTCGCACTCTGCAACTAATAGAAATGACCTCTTGTACATGCCTGTCTGAATTTCACTGCAAAATGCCCTACTTTTCTGGTTTCTTGAATGTTCTCAACGCATTAGGAGAAAGAGCGTGTTTGAGCAAGAGTGATGCAGTGTGCGGTTTCCTGGATTCAAGTGATTTGGGAAACATACTCCTTGTTTTGTCACATTGTCCGAGAAACAACATGAGGTTTGCAAGAGATTGAAACAATGCATCCCAAAGCGCATTCCAGCAGTGAAAAGAGACGTTTCTACAAAGAGTTTGAAGGAGCAAGCAAAAGCCTAGTGGCTGAGTGTTCTTTCAGAGAGAAACACATGCATTTCATTCTTCTGTGGACAGTTTTCGGCCTGAAATTCATTTGCATTTTGTACTGTGCAGATGTAGCTACCTGCTCGGGAGTTGAGTCATAGAAGCACCTATCCTGCAGGAGCTTATTGCAACATTCATTGTTTGGCTAAGTTCTTTAGGGTTGGTTTTGAAAGGTCTTTCAACTTTGGCAAAATCCCGCTTCGTACGAAATTGTTCCCAGCGCTGTTTCCAAGTGTCCACAAAGAGCTGCTGCTTGAAACTGTCCACATGCACATCTCCCATACTGGTTTGCTCGTTTTACTACCTGGATTTTGTTTTCCTCTTATTTCTTTGAAATGGCAAGCCTTCTTTCTGCATGCCACACACTCCTTGTAGCAGTTTCAGTTTGAAGCATGTTGGTTCTCTCAAAAAGATCTGTAACCTATGTAGAGTGTGTCACTCTCTAGCACTGAATACACAGCTTAGAGCTCCTTTCACCACAGACACGCAAACACATCTTTTTGTGAAAGTCCTACTTCAGGTCACTTGGAAATGTAATGGTTTCATCGAGAACATGAAGTCAATCATGCTTTTGCACTCTGCAACCGATAGAAATGACTTTTTGTACATGCCCGTCTGAAATTCACTGCAAAATGCCCTTCTTTTCAGATTTCTTGAATGTTCTCAACGCATTAGGTGAAAGAGCGTGTTTGAGCAAGAGTGATGCAGTGTGCGTTTTCCTGGATTTCAAGTGATTTGGGAAACATAATCTGCATTTCTCCACAGGAAGAAACAACATGAGGCTTGCAAGAGATGGAAACAATGCATCCCAAAACGTATTCCAGCAGTGAAAACACACGTTCCTACAAAGACTTTGAAGGAGCAAGCAAAAGCCTAGTGGCTGAGTGTTCTTTCAGAGAGAAACACATGCATTTCATCCTTCTGGAGTGAGTTTTCAGCTTGGAATTCATATGCGTTTTGTACTTGCAGAATGTAGCTACCTGCTCGGGGTTTGTGCCATAGAAGCACCTTTCCTGCAGGAGCTTATTGCAACATTCGTTGTTTGGCTAAGTTCTTTAGGGCTGGTTTTGGAAGGTCTTTCATGTTGGTCAAATTCCACTTCCTACGAAGTTTTTTCACAGCGCTGTTTCCAAGGGTCCACAAAGAGATGCTGCTTGAAACTGTCCACATGCACATCTCCCATACGGGTGTGCTCGTTTCACTACGTGGATTTTGGTTTCTTCTTTCTTTGAAATGACAAGCCTTCTTTCCACGGTTGTCCCATCTTTGGGGAAATTGACCAGAGAAGTCCATTTTTGAAAGGTGCTCTTCTCTGGGATGTGTTCTAAGGCAAACTTCTCCTCGAAAGATGCCTCTATCTGCATGCTACACACACCTTGTAGCAGTCTCAGTTTTAAGTATATTGGTGCTCTCAAAACGCTGTGTAACCTATGTACAGTGTGTCACTCCCCAGCACTGAATACACAACATAGATCTCCTTTCAACACAGACACGCAAACACATCTTTTTGTGAAAGTCCTACTTCAGGTCACTTGCAAATGTAAAGGTTTCATCTTGAACACGAAGTCAATCATGCTTTTGCACTCTGCAACCAATAGAAATGACTTTTTGTACATACCCATCTGATTTCACATCAAAATGCCCTTCTTTTCTGGTTTCTTGAATGTTCTCAACACATTAGGAGAAAGAGCGTGTTTGAGCAAGAGTGATGCAGTGTGCGTTTTCCTGGATTTCAGGTGATTTGGGAAACATAATCCGCGTTTCTCCACAGTAAGAAACAACATGAGGCTTGCAAGAGATTGAAACAATGCAACCCAAAATGTATTCTAGCAGTGAAAACACACGTTTCTACAAAGACTTTGAAGGAGCAAGCAAAAGCTTAGTGGCTGAGTGTTCTTTCAGAGAGAAACACATGCATTTCATCCTTCTGGAGTGAGTTTTCAGCTTGGAATTCATATGCGTTTTGTACTTGCAGAATGTAGCTACCTGCTCGGGGTTTGTGCCATAGAAGCACCTTTCCTGCAGGAGCTTATTGCAACATTCGTTGTTTGGCCAAGTTCTTTAGGGCTGGTTTTGGAAGGTCTTTCAGGTTGGTCAAATTCCACATCATACGAAGTTTTTTCACAGCGCTGTTTCCAAGTGTCCACAAAGAGCTGCTGCTTGAAACTGTCCACATGCACATCTCCCATACTGGTGTGCTCGTTTTACTACCTGGATTTTAGTTTCCTCTTCTTTCTTTGAAATGACAAGCCTTCTTTCTGCATGCAACACACCTTGTAGCAGTTTTAGTTTGAAGCATGTTGGTGCTCTCAAAACGCTGTGGAACCTATGTAGAGTGTTTCACTCTCCAGCACTGAATACACAACTTAGAACTCCTTTCACCACAGACACGCAAACACATCTCTTTGTGAAAGTCTTAATTCAAGTCACTTGGAAATGTAAGGGCTTCATCGAGAACATGAAGGCAATCATGCTTTCGCACTCTGCAACTAATAGAAATGACCTCTTGTACATGCCTGTCTGAATTTCACTGCAAAATGCCCTACTTTTCTGGTTTCTTGAATGTTCTCAACGCATTAGGAGAAAGAGCGTGTTTGAGCAAGAGTGATGCAGTGTGCGGTTTCCTGGATTCAAGTGATTTGGGAAACATACTCCTTGTTTTGTCACATTGTCCGAGAAACAACATGAGGTTTGCAAGAGATTGAAACAATGCATCCCAAAGCGCATTCCAGCAGTGAAAAGAGACGTTTCTACAAAGAGTTTGAAGGAGCAAGCAAAAGCCTAGTGGCTGAGTGTTCTTTCAGAGAGAAACACATGCATTTCATTCTTCTGTGGACAGTTTTCGGCCTGAAATTCATTTGCATTTTGTACTGTGCAGATGTAGCTACCTGCTCGGGAGTTGAGTCATAGAAGCACCTATCCTGCAGGAGCTTATTGCAACATTCATTGTTTGGCTAAGTTCTTTAGGGTTGGTTTTGAAAGGTCTTTCAACTTTGGCAAAATCCCGCTTCGTACGAAATTGTTCCCAGCGCTGTTTCCAAGTGTCCACAAAGAGCTGCTGCTTGAAACTGTCCACATGCACATCTCCCATACTGGTTTGCTCGTTTTACTACCTGGATTTTGTTTTCCTCTTATTTCTTTGAAATGGCAAGCCTTCTTTCTGCATGCCACACACTCCTTGTAGCAGTTTCAGTTTGAAGCATGTTGGTTCTCTCAAAAAGATCTGTAACCTATGTAGAGTGTGTCACTCTCTAGCACTGAATACACAGCTTAGAGCTCCTTTCACCACAGACACGCAAACACATCTTTTTGTGAAAGTCCTACTTCAGGTCACTTGGAAATGTAATGGTTTCATCGAGAACATGAAGTCAATCATGCTTTTGCACTCTGCAACCGATAGAAATGACTTTTTGTACATGCCCGTCTGAAATTCACTGCAAAATGCCCTTCTTTTCAGATTTCTTGAATGTTCTCAACGCATTAGGTGAAAGAGCGTGTTTGAGCAAGAGTGATGCAGTGTGCGTTTTCCTGGATTTCAAGTGATTTGGGAAACATAATCTGCATTTCTCCACAGGAAGAAACAACATGAGGCTTGCAAGAGATGGAAACAATGCATCCCAAAACGTATTCCAGCAGTGAAAACACACGTTCCTACAAAGACTTTGAAGGAGCAAGCAAAAGCCTAGTGGCTGAGTGTTCTTTCAGAGAGAAACACATGCATTTCATCCTTCTGGAGTGAGTTTTCAGCTTGGAATTCATATGCGTTTTGTACTTGCAGAATGTAGCTACCTGCTCGGGGTTTGTGCCATAGAAGCACCTTTCCTGCAGGAGCTTATTGCAACATTCGTTGTTTGGCCAAGTTCTTTAGGGCTGGTTTTGGAAGGTCTTTCATGTTGGTCAAATTCCACTTCCTACGAAGTTTTTTCACAGCGCTGTTTCCAAGTGTCCACAAAGAGCTGCTGCTTGAAACTGTCCACATGCACATCTCCCATACGGGTGTGCTCGTTTCACTACGTGGATTTTGGTTTCTTCTTTCTTTGAAATGACAAGCCTTCTTTCCACGGTTGTCCCATCTTTGGGGAAATTGACCAGAGAAGTCCATTTTTGAAAGGTGCTCTTCTCTGGGATGTGTTCTAAGGCAAACTTCTCCTCGAAAGATGCCTCTATCTGCATGCTACACACACCTTGTAGCAGTCTCAGTTTTAAGTATATTGGTGCTCTCAAAACGCTGTGTAACCTATGTACAGTGTGTCACTCCCCAGCACTGAATACACAACATAGATCTCCTTTCAACACAGACACGCAAACACATCTTTTTGTGAAAGTCCTACTTCAGGTCACTTGCAAATGTAAAGGTTTCATCTTGAACACGAAGTCAATCATGCTTTTGCACTCTGCAACCAATAGAAATGACTTTTTGTACATACCCATCTGATTTCACATCAAAATGCCCTTCTTTTCTGGTTTCTTGAATGTTCTCAACACATTAGGAGAAAGAGCGTGTTTGAGCAAGAGTGATGCAGTGTGCGTTTTCCTGGATTTCAGGTGATTTGGGAAACATAATCCGCGTTTCTCCACAGTAAGAAACAACATGAGGCTTGCAAGAGATTGAAACAATGCAACCCAAAATGTATTCTAGCAGTGAAAACACACGTTTCTACAAAGACTTTGAAGGAGCAAGCAAAAGCTTAGTGGCTGAGTGTTCTTTCAGAGAGAAACACATGCATTTCATCCTTCTGGAGTGAGTTTTCAGCTTGGAATTCATATGCGTTTTGTACTTGCAGAATGTAGCTACCTGCTCGGGGTTTGTGCCATAGAAGCACCTTTCCTGCAGGAGCTTATTGCAACATTCGTTGTTTGGCCAAGTTCTTTAGGGCTGGTTTTGGAAGGTCTTTCAGGTTGGTCAAATTCCACATCATACGAAGTTTTTTCACAGCGCTGTTTCCAAGTGTCCACAAAGAGCTGCTGCTTGAAACTGTCCACATGCACATCTCCCATACTGGTGTGCTCGTTTTACTACCTGGATTTTAGTTTCCTCTTCTTTCTTTGAAATGACAAGCCTTCTTTCTGCATGCAACACACCTTGTAGCAGTTTTAGTTTGAAGCATGTTGGTGCTCTCAAAACGCTGTGGAACCTATGTAGAGTGTTTCACTCTCCAGCACTGAATACACAACTTAGAACTCCTTTCACCACAGACACGCAAACACATCTCTTTGTGAAAGTCTTAATTCAAGTCACTTGGAAATGTAAGGGCTTCATCGAGAACATGAAGGCAATCATGCTTTCGCACTCTGCAACTAATAGAAATGACCTCTTGTACATGCCTGTCTGAATTTCACTGCAAAATGCCCTACTTTTCTGGTTTCTTGAATGTTCTCAACGCATTAGGAGAAAGAGCGTGTTTGAGCAAGAGTGATGCAGTGTGCGGTTTCCTGGATTCAAGTGATTTGGGAAACATACTCCTTGTTTTGTCACATTGTCCGAGAAACAACATGAGGTTTGCAAGAGATTGAAACAATGCATCCCAAAGCGCATTCCAGCAGTGAAAAGAGACGTTTCTACAAAGAGTTTGAAGGAGCAAGCAAAAGCCTAGTGGCTGAGTGTTCTTTCAGAGAGAAACACATGCATTTCATTCTTCTGTGGACAGTTTTCGGCCTGAAATTCATTTGCATTTTGTACTGTGCAGATGTAGCTACCTGCTCGGGAGTTGAGTCATAGAAGCACCTATCCTGCAGGAGCTTATTGCAACATTCATTGTTTGGCTAAGTTCTTTAGGGTTGGTTTTGAAAGGTCTTTCAACTTTGGCAAAATCCCGCTTCGTACGAAATTGTTCCCAGCGCTGTTTCCAAGTGTCCACAAAGAGCTGCTGCTTGAAACTGTCCACATGCACATCTCCCATACTGGTTTGCTCGTTTTACTACCTGGATTTTGTTTTCCTCTTATTTCTTTGAAATGGCAAGCCTTCTTTCTGCATGCCACACACTCCTTGTAGCAGTTTCAGTTTGAAGCATGTTGGTTCTCTCAAAAAGATCTGTAACCTATGTAGAGTGTGTCACTCTCTAGCACTGAATACACAGCTTAGAGCTCCTTTCACCACAGACACGCAAACACATCTTTTTGTGAAAGTCCTACTTCAGGTCACTTGGAAATGTAATGGTTTCATCGAGAACATGAAGTCAATCATGCTTTTGCACTCTGCAACCGATAGAAATGACTTTTTGTACATGCCCGTCTGAAATTCACTGCAAAATGCCCTTCTTTTCAGATTTCTTGAATGTTCTCAACGCATTAGGTGAAAGAGCGTGTTTGAGCAAGAGTGATGCAGTGTGCGTTTTCCTGGATTTCAAGTGATTTGGGAAACATAATCTGCATTTCTCCACAGGAAGAAACAACATGAGGCTTGCAAGAGATGGAAACAATGCATCCCAAAACGTATTCCAGCAGTGAAAACACACGTTCCTACAAAGACTTTGAAGGAGCAAGCAAAAGCCTAGTGGCTGAGTGTTCTTTCAGAGAGAAACACATGCATTTCATCCTTCTGGAGTGAGTTTTCAGCTTGGAATTCATATGCGTTTTGTACTTGCAGAATGTAGCTACCTGCTCGGGGTTTGTGCCATAGAAGCACCTTTCCTGCAGGAGCTTATTGCAACATTCGTTGTTTGGCTAAGTTCTTTAGGGCTGGTTTTGGAAGGTCTTTCATGTTGGTCAAATTCCACTTCCTACGAAGTTTTTTCACAGCGCTGTTTCCAAGGGTCCACAAAGAGATGCTGCTTGAAACTGTCCACATGCACATCTCCCATACGGGTGTGCTCGTTTCACTACGTGGATTTTGGTTTCTTCTTTCTTTGAAATGACAAGCCTTCTTTCCACGGTTGTCCCATCTTTGGGGAAATTGACCAGAGAAGTCCATTTTTGAAAGGTGCTCTTCTCTGGGATGTGTTCTAAGGCAAACTTCTCCTCGAAAGATGCCTCTATCTGCATGCTACACACACCTTGTAGCAGTCTCAGTTTTAAGTATATTGGTGCTCTCAAAACGCTGTGTAACCTATGTACAGTGTGTCACTCCCCAGCTCTGAATAGACAACGTAAAGCTGCTTTCGCAAACAGATTCGCAAGCACATCTTTTTGTGAAGGTCCTACTTCAGGTCACTTGGAAATGTAAAGGTTTCATCTTGAACATGAAGTCAATCATGCTTTTCCACTCTGCAAACAATAGAAATGAAATTTGTACATACCCATCTGAATTTCACATCAAAATGCCCTTCTTTTCTGGTTTCTTGAATGTTCTCAACACATTAGGAGAAAGAGCGTGTTTGAGCAAGAGTGATGCAGTGTGCGTTTTCCTGGATTTCAGGTGATTTGGGAAACATAATCCGCGTTTCTCCACAGTAAGAAACAACATGAGGCTTGCAAGAGATTGAAACAATGCAACCCAAAATGTATTCCAGCAGTGAAAACACACGTTTCTACAAAGACTTTGAAGGAGCAAGCAAAAGCCTATGGGCTGAGTGTTCTTTCAGAGAGAAACACATGCATTTCATCCTTCTGGAGTGAGTTTTCAGCTTGGAATTCATATGCGTTTTGTACTTGCAGAATGTAGCTACCTGCTCGGGGTTTGTGCCATAGAAGCACCTTTCCTGCAGGAGCTTATTGCAACATTCGTTGTTTGGCTAAGTTCTTTAGGGCTGGTTTTGGAAGGTCTTTCATGTTGGTCAAATTCCACTTCCTACGAAGTTTGTTCACAGCGCTGTTTCCAAGGGTCCACAAAGAGATGCTGCTTGAAACTGTCCACATGCACATCTCCCATACGGGTGTGCTCGTTTCACTACGTGGATTTTGGTTTCTTCTTTCTTTGAAATGACAAGCCTTCTTTCCACGGTTGTCCCATCTTTGGGGAAATTGACCAGAGAAGTCCATTTTTGAAAGGTGCTCTTCTCTGGGATGTGTTCTAAGGCAAACTTCTCCTCGAAAGATGCCTCTATCTGCATGCTACACACACCTTGTAGCAGTCTCAGTTTTAAGTATATTGGTGCTCTCAAAACGCTGTGTAACCTATGTACAGTGTGTCACTCCCCAGCACTGAATACACAACATAGATCTCCTTTCAACACAGACACGCAAACACATCTTTTTGTGAAAGTCCTACTTCAGGTCACTTGCAAATGTAAAGGTTTCATCTTGAACACGAAGTCAATCATGCTTTTGCACTCTGCAACCAATAGAAATGACTTTTTGTACATACCCATCTGATTTCACATCAAAATGCCCTTCTTTTCTGGTTTCTTGAATGTTCTCAACACATTAGGAGAAAGAGCGTGTTTGAGCAAGAGTGATGCAGTGTGCGTTTTCCTGGATTTCAGGTGATTTGGGAAACATAATCCGCGTTTCTCCACAGTAAGAAACAACATGAGGCTTGCAAGAGATTGAAACAATGCAACCCAAAATGTATTCTAGCAGTGAAAACACACGTTTCTACAAAGACTTTGAAGGAGCAAGCAAAAGCTTAGTGGCTGAGTGTTCTTTCAGAGAGAAACACATGCATTTCATCCTTCTGGAGTGAGTTTTCAGCTTGGAATTCATATGCGTTTTGTACTTGCAGAATGTAGCTACCTGCTCGGGGTTTGTGCCATAGAAGCACCTTTCCTGCAGGAGCTTATTGCAACATTCGTTGTTTGGCCAAGTTCTTTAGGGCTGGTTTTGGAAGGTCTTTCAGGTTGGTCAAATTCCACATCATACGAAGTTTTTTCACAGCGCTGTTTCCAAGTGTCCACAAAGAGCTGCTGCTTGAAACTGTCCACATGCACATCTCCCATACTGGTGTGCTCGTTTTACTACCTGGATTTTAGTTTCCTCTTCTTTCTTTGAAATGACAAGCCTTCTTTCTGCATGCAACACACCTTGTAGCAGTTTTAGTTTGAAGCATGTTGGTGCTCTCAAAACGCTGTGGAACCTATGTAGAGTGTTTCACTCTCCAGCACTGAATACACAACTTAGAACTCCTTTCACCACAGACACGCAAACACATCTCTTTGTGAAAGTCTTAATTCAAGTCACTTGGAAATGTAAGGGCTTCATCGAGAACATGAAGGCAATCATGCTTTCGCACTCTGCAACTAATAGAAATGACCTCTTGTACATGCCTGTCTGAATTTCACTGCAAAATGCCCTACTTTTCTGGTTTCTTGAATGTTCTCAACGCATTAGGAGAAAGAGCGTGTTTGAGCAAGAGTGATGCAGTGTGCGGTTTCCTGGATTCAAGTGATTTGGGAAACATACTCCTTGTTTTGTCACATTGTCCGAGAAACAACATGAGGTTTGCAAGAGATTGAAACAATGCATCCCAAAGCGCATTCCAGCAGTGAAAAGAGACGTTTCTACAAAGAGTTTGAAGGAGCAAGCAAAAGCCTAGTGGCTGAGTGTTCTTTCAGAGAGAAACACATGCATTTCATTCTTCTGTGGACAGTTTTCGGCCTGAAATTCATTTGCATTTTGTACTGTGCAGATGTAGCTACCTGCTCGGGAGTTGAGTCATAGAAGCACCTATCCTGCAGGAGCTTATTGCAACATTCATTGTTTGGCTAAGTTCTTTAGGGTTGGTTTTGAAAGGTCTTTCAACTTTGGCAAAATCCCGCTTCGTACGAAATTGTTCCCAGCGCTGTTTCCAAGTGTCCACAAAGAGCTGCTGCTTGAAACTGTCCACATGCACATCTCCCATACTGGTTTGCTCGTTTTACTACCTGGATTTTGTTTTCCTCTTATTTCTTTGAAATGGCAAGCCTTCTTTCTGCATGCCACACACTCCTTGTAGCAGTTTCAGTTTGAAGCATGTTGGTTCTCTCAAAAAGATCTGTAACCTATGTAGAGTGTGTCACTCTCTAGCACTGAATACACAGCTTAGAGCTCCTTTCACCACAGACACGCAAACACATCTTTTTGTGAAAGTCTTACTTCAGGTCACTTGGAAATGTAATGGTTTCATCGAGAACATGAAGTCAATCATGCTTTTGCACTCTGCAACCGATAGAAATGACTTTTTGTACATGCCCGTCTGAAATTCACTGCAAAATGCCCTTCTTTTCAGATTTCTTGAATGTTCTCAACGCATTAGGTGAAAGAGCATGTTTGAGCAAGAGTGATGCAGTGTGCGTTTTCCTGGATTTCAAGTGATTTGGGAAACATAATCTGCATTTCTCCACAGGAAGAAACAACATGAGGCTTGCAAGAGATGGAAACAATGCATCCCAAAACGTATTCCAGCAGTGAAAACACACGTTCCTACAAAGACTTTGAAGGAGCAAGCAAAAGCCTAGTGGCTGAGTGTTCTTTCAGAGAGAAACACATGCATTTCATCCTTCTGGAGTGAGTTTTCAGCTTGGAATTCATATGCGTTTTGTACTTGCAGAATGTAGCTACCTGCTCGGGGTTTGTGCCATAGAAGCACCTTTCCTGCAGGAGCTTATTGCAACATTCGTTGTTTGGCTAAGTTCTTTAGGGCTGGTTTTGGAAGGTCTTTCATGTTGGTCAAATTCCACTTCCTACGAAGTTTTTTCACAGCGCTGTTTCCAAGGGTCCACAAAGAGATGCTGCTTGAAACTGTCCACATGCACATCTCCCATACGGGTGTGCTCGTTTCACTACGTGGATTTTGGTTTCTTCTTTCTTTGAAATGACAAGCCTTCTTTCCACGGTTGTCCCATCTTTGGGGAAATTGACCAGAGAAGTCCATTTTTGAAAGGTGCTCTTCTCTGGGATGTGTTCTAAGGCAAACTTCTCCTCGAAAGATGCCTCTATCTGCATGCTACACACACCTTGTAGCAGTCTCAGTTTTAAGTATATTGGTGCTCTCAAAACGCTGTGTAACCTATGTACAGTGTGTCACTCCCCAGCACTGAATACACAACATAGATCTCCTTTCAACACAGACACGCAAACACATCTTTTTGTGAAAGTCCTACTTCAGGTCACTTGCAAATGTAAAGGTTTCATCTTGAACACGAAGTCAATCATGCTTTTGCACTCTGCAACCAATAGAAATGACTTTTTGTACATACCCATCTGATTTCACATCAAAATGCCCTTCTTTTCTGGTTTCTTGAATGTTCTCAACACATTAGGAGAAAGAGCGTGTTTGAGCAAGAGTGATGCAGTGTGCGTTTTCCTGGATTTCAGGTGATTTGGGAAACATAATCCGCGTTTCTCCACAGTAAGAAACAACATGAGGCTTGCAAGAGATTGAAACAATGCAACCCAAAATGTATTCTAGCAGTGAAAACACACGTTTCTACAAAGACTTTGAAGGAGCAAGCAAAAGCTTAGTGGCTGAGTGTTCTTTCAGAGAGAAACACATGCATTTCATCCTTCTGGAGTGAGTTTTCAGCTTGGAATTCATATGCGTTTTGTACTTGCAGAATGTAGCTACCTGCTCGGGGTTTGTGCCATAGAAGCACCTTTCCTGCAGGAGCTTATTGCAACATTCGTTGTTTGGCCAAGTTCTTTAGGGCTGGTTTTGGAAGGTCTTTCAGGTTGGTCAAATTCCACATCATACGAAGTTTTTTCACAGCGCTGTTTCCAAGTGTCCACAAAGAGCTGCTGCTTGAAACTGTCCACATGCACATCTCCCATACTGGTGTGCTCGTTTTACTACCTGGATTTTAGTTTCCTCTTCTTTCTTTGAAATGACAAGCCTTCTTTCTGCATGCAACACACCTTGTAGCAGTTTTAGTTTGAAGCATGTTGGTGCTCTCAAAACGCTGTGGAACCTATGTAGAGTGTTTCACTCTCCAGCACTGAATACACAACTTAGAACTCCTTTCACCACAGACACGCAAACACATCTCTTTGTGAAAGTCTTAATTCAAGTCACTTGGAAATGTAAGGGCTTCATCGAGAACATGAAGGCAATCATGCTTTCGCACTCTGCAACTAATAGAAATGACCTCTTGTACATGCCTGTCTGAATTTCACTGCAAAATGCCCTACTTTTCTGGTTTCTTGAATGTTCTCAACGCATTAGGAGAAAGAGCGTGTTTGAGCAAGAGTGATGCAGTGTGCGGTTTCCTGGATTCAAGTGATTTGGGAAACATACTCCTTGTTTTGTCACATTGTCCGAGAAACAACATGAGGTTTGCAAGAGATTGAAACAATGCATCCCAAAGCGCATTCCAGCAGTGAAAAGAGACGTTTCTACAAAGAGTTTGAAGGAGCAAGCAAAAGCCTAGTGGCTGAGTGTTCTTTCAGAGAGAAACACATGCATTTCATTCTTCTGTGGACAGTTTTCGGCCTGAAATTCATTTGCATTTTGTACTGTGCAGATGTAGCTACCTGCTCGGGAGTTGAGTCATAGAAGCACCTATCCTGCAGGAGCTTATTGCAACATTCATTGTTTGGCTAAGTTCTTTAGGGTTGGTTTTGAAAGGTCTTTCAACTTTGGCAAAATCCCGCTTCGTACGAAATTGTTCCCAGCGCTGTTTCCAAGTGTCCACAAAGAGCTGCTGCTTGAAACTGTCCACATGCACATCTCCCATACTGGTTTGCTCGTTTTACTACCTGGATTTTGTTTTCCTCTTATTTCTTTGAAATGGCAAGCCTTCTTTCTGCATGCCACACACTCCTTGTAGCAGTTTCAGTTTGAAGCATGTTGGTTCTCTCAAAAAGATCTGTAACCTATGTAGAGTGTGTCACTCTCTAGCACTGAATACACAGCTTAGAGCTCCTTTCACCACAGACACGCAAACACATCTTTTTGTGAAAGTCCTACTTCAGGTCACTTGGAAATGTAATGGTTTCATCGAGAACATGAAGTCAATCATGCTTTTGCACTCTGCAACCGATAGAAATGACTTTTTGTACATGCCCGTCTGAAATTCACTGCAAAATGCCCTTCTTTTCAGATTTCTTGAATGTTCTCAACGCATTAGGTGAAAGAGCGTGTTTGAGCAAGAGTGATGCAGTGTGCGTTTTCCTGGATTTCAAGTGATTTGGGAAACATAATCTGCATTTCTCCACAGGAAGAAACAACATGAGGCTTGCAAGAGATGGAAACAATGCATCCCAAAACGTATTCCAGCAGTGAAAACACACGTTCCTACAAAGACTTTGAAGGAGCAAGCAAAAGCCTAGTGGCTGAGTGTTCTTTCAGAGAGAAACACATGCATTTCATCCTTCTGGAGTGAGTTTTCAGCTTGGAATTCATATGCGTTTTGTACTTGCAGAATGTAGCTACCTGCTCGGGGTTTGTGCCATAGAAGCACCTTTCCTGCAGGAGCTTATTGCAACATTCGTTGTTTGGCTAAGTTCTTTAGGGCTGGTTTTGGAAGGTCTTTCATGTTGGTCAAATTCCACTTCCTACGAAGTTTTTTCACAGCGCTGTTTCCAAGGGTCCACAAAGAGATGCTGCTTGAAACTGTCCACATGCACATCTCCCATACGGGTGTGCTCGTTTCACTACGTGGATTTTGGTTTCTTCTTTCTTTGAAATGACAAGCCTTCTTTCCACGGTTGTCCCATCTTTGGGGAAATTGACCAGAGAAGTCCATTTTTGAAAGGTGCTCTTCTCTGGGATGTGTTCTAAGGCAAACTTCTCCTCGAAAGATGCCTCTATCTGCATGCTACACACACCTTGTAGCAGTCTCAGTTTTAAGTATATTGGTGCTCTCAAAACGCTGTGTAACCTATGTACAGTGTGTCACTCCCCAGCACTGAATACACAACATAGATCTCCTTTCAACACAGACACGCAAACACATCTTTTTGTGAAAGTCCTACTTCAGGTCACTTGCAAATGTAAAGGTTTCATCTTGAACACGAAGTCAATCATGCTTTTGCACTCTGCAACCAATAGAAATGACTTTTTGTACATACCCATCTGATTTCACATCAAAATGCCCTTCTTTTCTGGTTTCTTGAATGTTCTCAACACATTAGGAGAAAGAGCGTGTTTGAGCAAGAGTGATGCAGTGTGCGTTTTCCTGGATTTCAGGTGATTTGGGAAACATAATCCGCGTTTCTCCACAGTAAGAAACAACATGAGGCTTGCAAGAGATTGAAACAATGCAACCCAAAATGTATTCTAGCAGTGAAAACACACGTTTCTACAAAGACTTTGAAGGAGCAAGCAAAAGCTTAGTGGCTGAGTGTTCTTTCAGAGAGAAACACATGCATTTCATCCTTCTGGAGTGAGTTTTCAGCTTGGAATTCATATGCGTTTTGTACTTGCAGAATGTAGCTACCTGCTCGGGGTTTGTGCCATAGAAGCACCTTTCCTGCAGGAGCTTATTGCAACATTCGTTGTTTGGCCAAGTTCTTTAGGGCTGGTTTTGGAAGGTCTTTCAGGTTGGTCAAATTCCACTTCCTACGAAGTTTTTTCACAGCGCTGTTTCCAAGTGTCCACAAAGAGCTGCTGCTTGAAACTGTCCACATGCACATCTCCCATACTGGTGTGCTCGTTTTACTACCTGGATTTTAGTTTCCTCTTCTTTCTTTGAAATGACAAGCCTTCTTTCTGCATGCAACACACCTTGTAGCAGTTTTAGTTTGAAGCATGTTGGTGCTCTCAAAACGCTGTGGAACCTATGTAGAGTGTTTCACTCTCCAGCACTGAATACACAACTTAGAACTCCTTTCACCACAGACACGCAAACACATCTCTTTGTGAAAGTCTTAATTCAAGTCACTTGGAAATGTAAGGGCTTCATCGAGAACATGAAGGCAATCATGCTTTCGCACTCTGCAACTAATAGAAATGACCTCTTGTACATGCCTGTCTGAATTTCACTGCAAAATGCCCTACTTTTCTGGTTTCTTGAATGTTCTCAACGCATTAGGAGAAAGAGCGTGTTTGAGCAAGAGTGATGCAGTGTGCGGTTTCCTGGATTCAAGTGATTTGGGAAACATACTCCTTGTTTTGTCACATTGTCCGAGAAACAACATGAGGTTTGCAAGAGATTGAAACAATGCATCCCAAAGCGCATTCCAGCAGTGAAAAGAGACGTTTCTACAAAGAGTTTGAAGGAGCAAGCAAAAGCCTAGTGGCTGAGTGTTCTTTCAGAGAGAAACACATGCATTTCATTCTTCTGTGGACAGTTTTCGGCCTGAAATTCATTTGCATTTTGTACTGTGCAGATGTAGCTACCTGCTCGGGAGTTGAGTCATAGAAGCACCTATCCTGCAGGAGCTTATTGCAACATTCATTGTTTGGCTAAGTTCTTTAGGGTTGGTTTTGAAAGGTCTTTCAACTTTGGCAAAATCCCGCTTCGTACGAAATTGTTCCCAGCGCTGTTTCCAAGTGTCCACAAAGAGCTGCTGCTTGAAACTGTCCACATGCACATCTCCCATACTGGTTTGCTCGTTTTACTACCTGGATTTTGTTTTCCTCTTATTTCTTTGAAATGGCAAGCCTTCTTTCTGCATGCCACACACTCCTTGTAGCAGTTTCAGTTTGAAGCATGTTGGTTCTCTCAAAAAGATCTGTAACCTATGTAGAGTGTGTCACTCTCTAGCACTGAATACACAGCTTAGAGCTCCTTTCACCACAGACACGCAAACACATCTTTTTGTGAAAGTCCTACTTCAGGTCACTTGGAAATGTAATGGTTTCATCGAGAACATGAAGTCAATCATGCTTTTGCACTCTGCAACCGATAGAAATGACTTTTTGTACATGCCCGTCTGAAATTCACTGCAAAATGCCCTTCTTTTCAGATTTCTTGAATGTTCTCAACGCATTAGGTGAAAGAGCGTGTTTGAGCAAGAGTGATGCAGTGTGCGTTTTCCTGGATTTCAAGTGATTTGGGAAACATAATCTGCATTTCTCCACAGGAAGAAACAACATGAGGCTTGCAAGAGATGGAAACAATGCATCCCAAAACGTATTCCAGCAGTGAAAACACACGTTCCTACAAAGACTTTGAAGGAGCAAGCAAAAGCCTAGTGGCTGAGTGTTCTTTCAGAGAGAAACACATGCATTTCATCCTTCTGGAGTGAGTTTTCAGCTTGGAATTCATATGCGTTTTGTACTTGCAGAATGTAGCTACCTGCTCGGGGTTTGTGCCATAGAAGCACCTTTCCTGCAGGAGCTTATTGCAACATTCGTTGTTTGGCTAAGTTCTTTAGGGCTGGTTTTGGAAGGTCTTTCATGTTGGTCAAATTCCACTTCCTACGAAGTTTTTTCACAGCGCTGTTTCCAAGGGTCCACAAAGAGATGCTGCTTGAAACTGTCCACATGCACATCTCCCATACGGGTGTGCTCGTTTCACTACGTGGATTTTGGTTTCTTCTTTCTTTGAAATGACAAGCCTTCTTTCCACGGTTGTCCCATCTTTGGGGAAATTGACCAGAGAAGTCCATTTTTGAAAGGTGCTCTTCTCTGGGATGTGTTCTAAGGCAAACTTCTCCTCGAAAGATGCCTCTATCTGCATGCTACACACACCTTGTAGCAGTCTCAGTTTTAAGTATATTGGTGCTCTCAAAACGCTGTGTAACCTATGTACAGTGTGTCACTCCCCAGCACTGAATACACAACATAGATCTCCTTTCAACACAGACACGCAAACACATCTTTTTGTGAAAGTCCTACTTCAGGTCACTTGCAAATGTAAAGGTTTCATCTTGAACACGAAGTCAATCATGCTTTTGCACTCTGCAACCAATAGAAATGACTTTTTGTACATACCCATCTGATTTCACATCAAAATGCCCTTCTTTTCTGGTTTCTTGAATGTTCTCAACACATTAGGAGAAAGAGCGTGTTTGAGCAAGAGTGATGCAGTGTGCGTTTTCCTGGATTTCAGGTGATTTGGGAAACATAATCCGCGTTTCTCCACAGTAAGAAACAACATGAGGCTTGCAAGAGATTGAAACAATGCAACCCAAAATGTATTCTAGCAGTGAAAACACACGTTTCTACAAAGACTTTGAAGGAGCAAGCAAAAGCCTAGTGGCTGAGTGTTCTTTCAGAGAGAAACACATGCATTTCATCCTTCTGGAGTGAGTTTTCAGCTTGGAATTCATATGCGTTTTGTACTTGCAGAATGTAGCTACCTGCTCGGGGTTTGTGCCATAGAAGCACCTTTCCTGCAGGAGCTTATTGCAACATTCGTTGTTTGGCCAAGTTCTTTAGGGCTGGTTTTGGAAGGTCTTTCAGGTTGGTCAAATTCCACATCATACGAAGTTTTTTCACAGCGCTGTTTCCAAGTGTCCACAAAGAGCTGCTGCTTGAAACTGTCCACATGCACATCTCCCATACTGGTGTGCTCGTTTTACTACCTGGATTTTAGTTTCCTCTTCTTTCTTTGAAATGACAAGCCTTCTTTCTGCATGCAACACACCTTGTAGCAGTTTTAGTTTGAAGCATGTTGGTGCTCTCAAAACGCTGTGGAACCTATGTAGAGTGTTTCACTCTCCAGCACTGAATACACAACTTAGAACTCCTTTCACCACAGACACGCAAACACATCTCTTTGTGAAAGTCTTAATTCAAGTCACTTGGAAATGTAAGGGCTTCATCGAGAACATGAAGGCAATCATGCTTTCGCACTCTGCAACTAATAGAAATGACCTCTTGTACATGCCTGTCTGAATTTCACTGCAAAATGCCCTACTTTTCTGGTTTCTTGAATGTTCTCAACGCATTAGGAGAAAGAGCGTGTTTGAGCAAGAGTGATGCAGTGTGCGGTTTCCTGGATTCAAGTGATTTGGGAAACATACTCCTTGTTTTGTCACATTGTCCGAGAAACAACATGAGGTTTGCAAGAGATTGAAACAATGCATCCCAAAGCGCATTCCAGCAGTGAAAAGAGACGTTTCTACAAAGAGTTTGAAGGAGCAAGCAAAAGCCTAGTGGCTGAGTGTTCTTTCAGAGAGAAACACATGCATTTCATTCTTCTGTGGACAGTTTTCGGCCTGAAATTCATTTGCATTTTGTACTGTGCAGATGTAGCTACCTGCTCGGGAGTTGAGTCATAGAAGCACCTATCCTGCAGGAGCTTATTGCAACATTCATTGTTTGGCTAAGTTCTTTAGGGTTGGTTTTGAAAGGTCTTTCAACTTTGGCAAAATCCCGCTTCGTACGAAATTGTTCCCAGCGCTGTTTCCAAGTGTCCACAAAGAGCTGCTGCTTGAAACTGTCCACATGCACATCTCCCATACTGGTTTGCTCGTTTTACTACCTGGATTTTGTTTTCCTCTTATTTCTTTGAAATGGCAAGCCTTCTTTCTGCATGCCACACACTCCTTGTAGCAGTTTCAGTTTGAAGCATGTTGGTTCTCTCAAAAAGATCTGTAACCTATGTAGAGTGTGTCACTCTCTAGCACTGAATACACAGCTTAGAGCTCCTTTCACCACAGACACGCAAACACATCTTTTTGTGAAAGTCCTACTTCAGGTCACTTGGAAATGTAATGGTTTCATCGAGAACATGAAGTCAATCATGCTTTTGCACTCTGCAACCGATAGAAATGACTTTTTGTACATGCCCGTCTGAAATTCACTGCAAAATGCCCTTCTTTTCAGATTTCTTGAATGTTCTCAACGCATTAGGTGAAAGAGCGTGTTTGAGCAAGAGTGATGCAGTGTGCGTTTTCCTGGATTTCAAGTGATTTGGGAAACATAATCTGCATTTCTCCACAGGAAGAAACAACATGAGGCTTGCAAGAGATGGAAACAATGCATCCCAAAACGTATTCCAGCAGTGAAAACACACGTTCCTACAAAGACTTTGAAGGAGCAAGCAAAAGCCTAGTGGCTGAGTGTTCTTTCAGAGAGAAACACATGCATTTCATCCTTCTGGAGTGAGTTTTCAGCTTGGAATTCATATGCGTTTTGTACTTGCAGAATGTAGCTACCTGCTCGGGGTTTGTGCCATAGAAGCACCTTTCCTGCAGGAGCTTATTGCAACATTCGTTGTTTGGCTAAGTTCTTTAGGGCTGGTTTTGGAAGGTCTTTCATGTTGGTCAAATTCCACTTCCTACGAAGTTTGTTCACAGCGCTGTTTCCAAGGGTCCACAAAGAGATGCTGCTTGAAACTGTCCACATGCACATCTCCCATACGGGTGTGCTCGTTTCACTACGTGGATTTTGGTTTCTTCTTTCTTTGAAATGACAAGCCTTCTTTCCACGGTTGTCCCATCTTTGGGGAAATTGACCAGAGAAGTCCATTTTTGAAAGGTGCTCTTCTCTGGGATGTGTTCTAAGGCAAACTTCTCCTCGAAAGATGCCTCTATCTGCATGCTACACACACCTTGTAGCAGTCTCAGTTTTAAGTATATTGGTGCTCTCAAAACGCTGTGTAACCTATGTACAGTGTGTCACTCCCCAGCTCTGAATAGACAACGTAAAGCTGCTTTCGCAAACAGATTCGCAAGCACATCTTTTTGTGAAGGTCCTACTTCAGGTCACTTGGAAATGTAAAGGTTTCATCTTGAACATGAAGTCAATCATGCTTTTCCACTCTGCAAACAATAGAAATGAAATTTGTACATACCCATCTGAATTTCACATCAAAATGCCCTTCTTTTCTGGTTTCTTGAATGTTCTCAACACATTAGGAGAAAGAGCGTGTTTGAGCAAGAGTGATGCAGTGTGCGTTTTCCTGGATTTCAGGTGATTTGGGAAACATAATCCGCGCTTCTCCACAGTAAGAAACAACATGAGGCTTGCAAGAGATTGAAACAATGCAACCCAAAATGTATTCCAGCAGTGAAAACACACGTTTCTACAAAGACTTTGAAGGAGCAAGCAAAAGCCTAGTGGCTGAGTGTTCTTTCAGAGAGAAACACATGCATTTCATCCTTCTGGAGTGAGTTTTCAGCTTGGAATTCATATGCGTTTTGAACTTGCAGAATGTAGCTACCTGCTCGGGGTTTGTGCCATAGAAGCACCTTTCCTGCAGGAGCTTATTGCAACATTCATTGTTTGGCTAAGTTCTTTAGGGTTGGTTTTGAAAGGTCTTTCAACTTTGGCAAAATCCCGCTTCGTACGAAATTGTTCCCAGCGCTGTTTCCAAGTGTCCACAAAGAGCTGCTGCTTGAAACTGTCCACATGCACATCTCCCATACTGGTTTGCTCGTTTTACTACCTGGATTTTGTTTTCCTCTTATTTCTTTGAAATGGCAAGCCTTCTTTCTGCATGCCACACACTCCTTGTAGCAGTTTCAGTTTGAAGCATGTTGGTTCTCTCAAAAAGATCTGTAACCTATGTAGAGTGTGTCACTCTCTAGCACTGAATACACAGCTTAGAGCTCCTTTCACCACAGACACGCAAACACATCTTTTTGTGAAAGTCCTACTTCAGGTCACTTGGAAATGTAATGGTTTCATCGAGAACATGAAGTCAATCATGCTTTTGCACTCTGCAACCGATAGAAATGACTTTTTGTACATGCCCGTCTGAAATTCACTGCAAAATGCCCTTCTTTTCAGATTTCTTGAATGTTCTCAACGCATTAGGTGAAAGAGCGTGTTTGAGCAAGAGTGATGCAGTGTGCGTTTTCCTGGATTTCAAGTGATTTGGGAAACATAATCTGCATTTCTCCACAGGAAGAAACAACATGAGGCTTGCAAGAGATGGAAACAATGCATCCCAAAACGTATTCCAGCAGTGAAAACACACGTTCCTACAAAGACTTTGAAGGAGCAAGCAAAAGCCTAGTGGCTGAGTGTTCTTTCAGAGAGAAACACATGCATTTCATCCTTCTGGAGTGAGTTTTCAGCTTGGAATTCATATGCGTTTTGTACTTGCAGAATGTAGCTACCTGCTCGGGGTTTGTGCCATAGAAGCACCTTTCCTGCAGGAGCTTATTGCAACATTCGTTGTTTGGCTAAGTTCTTTAGGGCTGGTTTTGGAAGGTCTTTCATGTTGGTCAAATTCCACTTCCTACGAAGTTTTTTCACAGCGCTGTTTCCAAGGGTCCACAAAGAGATGCTGCTTGAAACTGTCCACATGCACATCTCCCATACGGGTGTGCTCGTTTCACTACGTGGATTTTGGTTTCTTCTTTCTTTGAAATGACAAGCCTTCTTTCCACGGTTGTCCCATCTTTGGGGAAATTGACCAGAGAAGTCCATTTTTGAAAGGTGCTCTTCTCTGGGATGTGTTCTAAGGCAAACTTCTCCTCGAAAGATGCCTCTATCTGCATGCTACACACACCTTGTAGCAGTCTCAGTTTTAAGTATATTGGTGCTCTCAAAACGCTGTGTAACCTATGTACAGTGTGTCACTCCCCAGCACTGAATACACAACATAGATCTCCTTTCAACACAGACACGCAAACACATCTTTTTGTGAAAGTCCTACTTCAGGTCACTTGCAAATGTAAAGGTTTCATCTTGAACACGAAGTCAATCATGCTTTTGCACTCTGCAACCAATAGAAATGACTTTTTGTACATACCCATCTGATTTCACATCAAAATGCCCTTCTTTTCTGGTTTCTTGAATGTTCTCAACACATTAGGAGAAAGAGCGTGTTTGAGCAAGAGTGATGCAGTGTGCGTTTTCCTGGATTTCAGGTGATTTGGGAAACATAATCCGCGTTTCTCCACAGTAAGAAACAACATGAGGCTTGCAAGAGATTGAAACAATGCAACCCAAAATGTATTCTAGCAGTGAAAACACACGTTTCTACAAAGACTTTGAAGGAGCAAGCAAAAGCTTAGTGGCTGTGTGTTCTTTCAGAGAGAAACACATGCATTTCATCCTTCTGGAGTGAGTTTTCAGCTTGGAATTCATATGCGTTTTGTACTTGCAGAATGTAGCTACCTGCTCGGGGTTTGTGCCATAGAAGCACCTTTCCTGCAGGAGCTTATTGCAACATTCGTTGTTTGGCCAAGTTCTTTAGGGCTGGTTTTGGAAGGTCTTTCAGGTTGGTCAAATTCCACTTCCTACGAAGTTTTTTCACAGCGCTGTTTCCAAGTGTCCACAAAGAGCTGCTGCTTGAAACTGTCCACATGCACATCTCCCATACTGGTGTGCTCGTTTTACTACCTGGATTTTAGTTTCCTCTTCTTTCTTTGAAATGACAAGCCTTCTTTCTGCATGCAACACACCTTGTAGCAGTTTTAGTTTGAAGCATGTTGGTGCTCTCAAAACGCTGTGGAACCTATGTAGAGTGTTTCACTCTCCAGCACTGAATACACAACTTAGAACTCCTTTCACCACAGACACGCAAACACATCTCTTTGTGAAAGTCTTAATTCAAGTCACTTGGAAATGTAAGGGCTTCATCGAGAACATGAAGGCAATCATGCTTTCGCACTCTGCAACTAATAGAAATGACCTCTTGTACATGCCTGTCTGAATTTCACTGCAAAATGCCCTACTTTTCTGGTTTCTTGAATGTTCTCAACGCATTAGGAGAAAGAGCGTGTTTGAGCAAGAGTGATGCAGTGTGCGGTTTCCTGGATTCAAGTGATTTGGGAAACATACTCCTTGTTTTGTCACATTGTCCGAGAAACAACATGAGGTTTGCAAGAGATTGAAACAATGCATCCCAAAGCGCATTCCAGCAGTGAAAAGAGACGTTTCTACAAAGAGTTTGAAGGAGCAAGCAAAAGCCTAGTGGCTGAGTGTTCTTTCAGAGAGAAACACATGCATTTCATTCTTCTGTGGACAGTTTTCGGCCTGAAATTCATTTGCATTTTGTACTGTGCAGATGTAGCTACCTGCTCGGGAGTTGAGTCATAGAAGCACCTATCCTGCAGGAGCTTATTGCAACATTCATTGTTTGGCTAAGTTCTTTAGGGTTGGTTTTGAAAGGTCTTTCAACTTTGGCAAAATCCCGCTTCGTACGAAATTGTTCCCAGCGCTGTTTCCAAGTGTCCACAAAGAGCTGCTGCTTGAAACTGTCCACATGCACATCTCCCATACTGGTTTGCTCGTTTTACTACCTGGATTTTGTTTTCCTCTTATTTCTTTGAAATGGCAAGCCTTCTTTCTGCATGCCACACACTCCTTGTAGCAGTTTCAGTTTGAAGCATGTTGGTTCTCTCAAAAAGATCTGTAACCTATGTAGAGTGTGTCACTCTCTAGCACTGAATACACAGCTTAGAGCTCCTTTCACCACAGACACGCAAACACATCTTTTTGTGAAAGTCCTACTTCAGGTCACTTGGAAATGTAATGGTTTCATCGAGAACATGAAGTCAATCATGCTTTTGCACTCTGCAACCGATAGAAATGACTTTTTGTACATGCCCGTCTGAAATTCACTGCAAAATGCCCTTCTTTTCAGATTTCTTGAATGTTCTCAACGCATTAGGTGAAAGAGCGTGTTTGAGCAAGAGTGATGCAGTGTGCGTTTTCCTGGATTTCAAGTGATTTGGGAAACATAATCTGCATTTCTCCACAGGAAGAAACAACATGAGGCTTGCAAGAGATGGAAACAATGCATCCCAAAACGTATTCCAGCAGTGAAAACACACGTTCCTACAAAGACTTTGAAGGAGCAAGCAAAAGCCTAGTGGCTGAGTGTTCTTTCAGAGAGAAACACATGCATTTCATCCTTCTGGAGTGAGTTTTCAGCTTGGAATTCATATGCGTTTTGTACTTGCAGAATGTAGCTACCTGCTCGGGGTTTGTGCCATAGAAGCACCTTTCCTGCAGGAGCTTATTGCAACATTCGTTGTTTGGCTAAGTTCTTTAGGGCTGGTTTTGGAAGGTCTTTCATGTTGGTCAAATTCCACTTCCTACGAAGTTTTTTCACAGCGCTGTTTCCAAGGGTCCACAAAGAGATGCTGCTTGAAACTGTCCACATGCACATCTCCCATACGGGTGTGCTCGTTTCACTACGTGGATTTTGGTTTCTTCTTTCTTTGAAATGACAAGCCTTCTTTCCACGGTTGTCCCATCTTTGGGGAAATTGACCAGAGAAGTCCATTTTTGAAAGGTGCTCTTCTCTGGGATGTGTTCTAAGGCAAACTTCTCCTCGAAAGATGCCTCTATCTGCATGCTACACACACCTTGTAGCAGTCTCAGTTTTAAGTATATTGGTGCTCTCAAAACGCTGTGTAACCTATGTACAGTGTGTCACTCCCCAGCACTGAATACACAACATAGATCTCCTTTCAACACAGACACGCAAACACATCTTTTTGTGAAAGTCCTACTTCAGGTCACTTGCAAATGTAAAGGTTTCATCTTGAACACGAAGTCAATCATGCTTTTGCACTCTGCAACCAATAGAAATGACTTTTTGTACATACCCATCTGATTTCACATCAAAATGCCCTTCTTTTCTGGTTTCTTGAATGTTCTCAACACATTAGGAGAAAGAGCGTGTTTGAGCAAGAGTGATGCAGTGTGCGTTTTCCTGGATTTCAGGTGATTTGGGAAACATAATCCGCGTTTCTCCACAGTAAGAAACAACATGAGGCTTGCAAGAGATTGAAACAATGCAACCCAAAATGTATTCTAGCAGTGAAAACACACGTTTCTACAAAGACTTTGAAGGAGCAAGCAAAAGCTTAGTGGCTGAGTGTTCTTTCAGAGAGAAACACATGCATTTCATCCTTCTGGAGTGAGTTTTCAGCTTGGAATTCATATGCGTTTTGTACTTGCAGAATGTAGCTACCTGCTCGGGGTTTGTGCCATAGAAGCACCTTTCCTGCAGGAGCTTATTGCAACATTCGTTGTTTGGCCAAGTTCTTTAGGGCTGGTTTTGGAAGGTCTTTCAGGTTGGTCAAATTCCACATCATACGAAGTTTTTTCACAGCGCTGTTTCCAAGTGTCCACAAAGAGCTGCTGCTTGAAACTGTCCACATGCACATCTCCCATACTGGTGTGCTCGTTTTACTACCTGGATTTTAGTTTCCTCTTCTTTCTTTGAAATGACAAGCCTTCTTTCTGCATGCAACACACCTTGTAGCAGTTTTAGTTTGAAGCATGTTGGTGCTCTCAAAACGCTGTGGAACCTATGTAGAGTGTTTCACTCTCCAGCACTGAATACACAACTTAGAACTCCTTTCACCACAGACACGCAAACACATCTCTTTGTGAAAGTCTTAATTCAAGTCACTTGGAAATGTAAGGGCTTCATCGAGAACATGAAGGCAATCATGCTTTCGCACTCTGCAACTAATAGAAATGACCTCTTGTACATGCCTGTCTGAATTTCACTGCAAAATGCCCTACTTTTCTGGTTTCTTGAATGTTCTCAACGCATTAGGAGAAAGAGCGTGTTTGAGCAAGAGTGATGCAGTGTGCGGTTTCCTGGATTCAAGTGATTTGGGAAACATACTCCTTGTTTTGTCACATTGTCCGAGAAACAACATGAGGTTTGCAAGAGATTGAAACAATGCATCCCAAAGCGCATTCCAGCAGTGAAAAGAGACGTTTCTACAAAGAGTTTGAAGGAGCAAGCAAAAGCCTAGTGGCTGAGTGTTCTTTCAGAGAGAAACACATGCATTTCATTCTTCTGTGGACAGTTTTCGGCCTGAAATTCATTTGCATTTTGTACTGTGCAGATGTAGCTACCTGCTCGGGAGTTGAGTCATAGAAGCACCTATCCTGCAGGAGCTTATTGCAACATTCATTGTTTGGCTAAGTTCTTTAGGGTTGGTTTTGAAAGGTCTTTCAACTTTGGCAAAATCCCGCTTCGTACGAAATTGTTCCCAGCGCTGTTTCCAAGTGTCCACAAAGAGCTGCTGCTTGAAACTGTCCACATGCACATCTCCCATACTGGTTTGCTCGTTTTACTACCTGGATTTTGTTTTCCTCTTATTTCTTTGAAATGGCAAGCCTTCTTTCTGCATGCCACACACTCCTTGTAGCAGTTTCAGTTTGAAGCATGTTGGTTCTCTCAAAAAGATCTGTAACCTATGTAGAGTGTGTCACTCTCTAGCACTGAATACACAGCTTAGAGCTCCTTTCACCACAGACACGCAAACACATCTTTTTGTGAAAGTCCTACTTCAGGTCACTTGGAAATGTAATGGTTTCATCGAGAACATGAAGTCAATCATGCTTTTGCACTCTGCAACCGATAGAAATGACTTTTTGTACATGCCCGTCTGAAATTCACTGCAAAATGCCCTTCTTTTCAGATTTCTTGAATGTTCTCAACGCATTAGGTGAAAGAGCGTGTTTGAGCAAGAGTGATGCAGTGTGCGTTTTCCTGGATTTCAAGTGATTTGGGAAACATAATCTGCATTTCTCCACAGGAAGAAACAACATGAGGCTTGCAAGAGATGGAAACAATGCATCCCAAAACGTATTCCAGCAGTGAAAACACACGTTCCTACAAAGACTTTGAAGGAGCAAGCAAAAGCCTAGTGGCTGAGTGTTCTTTCAGAGAGAAACACATGCATTTCATCCTTCTGGAGTGAGTTTTCAGCTTGGAATTCATATGCGTTTTGTACTTGCAGAATGTAGCTACCTGCTCGGGGTTTGTGCCATAGAAGCACCTTTCCTGCAGGAGCTTATTGCAACATTCGTTGTTTGGCTAAGTTCTTTAGGGCTGGTTTTGGAAGGTCTTTCATGTTGGTCAAATTCCACTTCCTACGAAGTTTTTTCACAGCGCTGTTTCCAAGGGTCCACAAAGAGATGCTGCTTGAAACTGTCCACATGCACATCTCCCATACGGGTGTGCTCGTTTCACTACGTGGATTTTGGTTTCTTCTTTCTTTGAAATGACAAGCCTTCTTTCCACGGTTGTCCCATCTTTGGGGAAATTGACCAGAGAAGTCCATTTTTGAAAGGTGCTCTTCTCTGGGATGTGTTCTAAGGCAAACTTCTCCTCGAAAGATGCCTCTATCTGCATGCTACACACACCTTGTAGCAGTCTCAGTTTTAAGTATATTGGTGCTCTCAAAACGCTGTGTAACCTATGTACAGTGTGTCACTCCCCAGCTCTGAATAGACAACGTAAAGCTGCTTTCGCAAACAGATTCGCAAGCACATCTTTTTGTGAAGGTCCTACTTCAGGTCACTTGGAAATGTAAAGGTTTCATCTTGAACATGAAGTCAATCATGCTTTTCCACTCTGCAAACAATAGAAATGAAATTTGTACATACCCATCTGAATTTCACATCAAAATGCCCTTCTTTTCTGGTTTCTTGAATGTTCTCAACACATTAGGAGAAAGAGCGTGTTTGAGCAAGAGTGATGCAGTGTGCGTTTTCCTGGATTTCAGGTGATTTGGGAAACATAATCCGCGCTTCTCCACAGTAAGAAACAACATGAGGCTTGCAAGAGATTGAAACAATGCAACCCAAAATGTATTCCAGCAGTGAAAACACACGTTTCTACAAAGACTTTGAAGGAGCAAGCAAAAGCCTAGTGGCTGAGTGTTCTTTCAGAGAGAAACACATGCATTTCATCCTTCTGGAGTGAGTTTTCAGCTTGGAATTCATATGCGTTTTGAACTTGCAGAATGTAGCTACCTGCTCGGGGTTTGTGCCATAGAAGCACCTTTCCTGCAGGAGCTTATTGCAACATTCATTGTTTGGCTAAGTTCTTTAGGGTTGGTTTTGAAAGGTCTTTCAACTTTGGCAAAATCCCGCTTCGTACGAAATTGTTCCCAGCGCTGTTTCCAAGTGTCCACAAAGAGCTGCTGCTTGAAACTGTCCACATGCACATCTCCCATACTGGTTTGCTCGTTTTACTACCTGGATTTTGTTTTCCTCTTATTTCTTTGAAATGGCAAGCCTTCTTTCTGCATGCCACACACTCCTTGTAGCAGTTTCAGTTTGAAGCATGTTGGTTCTCTCAAAAAGATCTGTAACCTATGTAGAGTGTGTCACTCTCTAGCACTGAATACACAGCTTAGAGCTCCTTTCACCACAGACACGCAAACACATCTTTTTGTGAAAGTCCTACTTCAGGTCACTTGGAAATGTAATGGTTTCATCGAGAACATGAAGTCAATCATGCTTTTGCACTCTGCAACCGATAGAAATGACTTTTTGTACATGCCCGTCTGAAATTCACTGCAAAATGCCCTTCTTTTCAGATTTCTTGAATGTTCTCAACGCATTAGGTGAAAGAGCGTGTTTGAGCAAGAGTGATGCAGTGTGCGTTTTCCTGGATTTCAGGTGATTTGGGAAACATAATCCGCGTTTCTCCACAGGAAGAAACAACATGAGGCTTGCAAGAGATTGAAACAATGCAACCCAAAATGTATTCTAGCAGTGAAAACACACGTTTCTACAAAGACTTTGAAGGAGCAAGCAAAAGCCTAGTGGCTGAGTGTTCTTTCAGAGAGAAACACATGCATTTCATCCTTCTGGAGTGAGTTTTCAGCTTGGAATTCATATGCGTTTTGTACTTGCAGAATGTAGCTACCTGCTCGGGGTTTGTGCCATAGAAGCACCTTTCCTGCAGGAGCTTATTGCAACATTCGTTGTTTGGCCAAGTTCTTTAGGGCTGGTTTTGGAAGGTCTTTCAGGTTCGTCAAATTCCACATCATACGAAGTTTTTTCACAGCGCTGTTTCCAAGGGTCCACAAAGAGATGCTGCTTGAAACTGTCCACATGCACATCTCCCATACGGGTGTGCTCGTTTCACTACGTGGATTTTGGTTTCTTCTTTCTTTGAAATGACAAGCCTTCTTTCCACGGTTGTCCCATCTTTGGGGAAATTGACCAGAGAAGTCCATTTTTGAAAGGTGCTCTTCTCTGGGATGTGTTCTAAGGCAAACTTCTCCTCGAAAGATGCCTCTATCTGCATGCTACACACACCTTGTAGCAGTCTCAGTTTTAAGTATATTGGTGCTCTCAAAACGCTGTGTAACCTATGTACAGTGTGTCACTCCCCAGCTCTGAATAGACAACGTAAAGCTGCTTTCGCAAACAGATTCGCAAGCACATCTTTTTGTGAAGGTCCTACTTCAGGTCACTTGGAAATGTAAAGGTTTCATCTTGAACATGAAGTCAATCATGCTTTTCCACTCTGCAAACAATAGAAATGAAATTTGTACATACCCATCTGAATTTCACATCAAAATGCCCTTCTTTTCTGGTTTCTTGAATGTTCTCAACACATTAGGAGAAAGAGCGTGTTTGAGCAAGAGTGATGCAGTGTGCGTTTTCCTGGATTTCAGGTGATTTGGGAAACATAATCCGCGTTTCTCCACAGTAAGAAACAACATGAGGCTTGCAAGAGATTGAAACAATGCAACCCAAAATGTATTCCAGCAGTGAAAACACACGTTTCTACAAAGACTTTGAAGGAGCAAGCAAAAGCCTAGTGGCTGAGTGTTCTTTCAGAGAGAAACACATGCATTTCATCCTTCTGGAGTGAGTTTTCAGCTTGGAATTCATATGCGTTTTGAACTTGCAGAATGTAGCTACCTGCTCGGGGTTTGTGCCATAGAAGCACCTTTCCTGCAGGAGCTTATTGCAACATTCGTTGTTTGGCTAAGTTCTTTAGGGCTGGTTTTGGAAGGTCTTTCATGTTGGTCAAATTCCACTTCCTACGAAGTTTGTTCACAGCGCTGTTTCCAAGGGTCCACAAAGAGATGCTGCTTGAAACTGTCCACATGCACATCTCCCATACGGGTGTGCTCGTTTCACTACGTGGATTTTGGTTTCTTCTTTCTTTGAAATGACAAGCCTTCTTTCCACGGTTGTCCCATCTTTGGGGAAATTGACCAGAGAAGTCCATTTTTGAAAGGTGCTCTTCTCTGGGATGTGTTCTAAGGCAAACTTCTCCTCGAAAGATGCCTCTATCTGCATGCTACACACACCTTGTAGCAGTCTCAGTTTTAAGTATATTGGTGCTCTCAAAACGCTGTGTAACCTATGTACAGTGTGTCACTCCCCAGCACTGAATACACAACATAGATCTCCTTTCAACACAGACACGCAAACACATCTTTTTGTGAAAGTCCTACTTCAGGTCACTTGCAAATGTAAAGGTTTCATCTTGAACACGAAGTCAATCATGCTTTTGCACTCTGCAACCAATAGAAATGACTTTTTGTACATACCCATCTGATTTCACATCAAAATGCCCTTCTTTTCTGGTTTCTTGAATGTTCTCAACACATTAGGAGAAAGAGCGTGTTTGAGCAAGAGTGATGCAGTGTGCGTTTTCCTGGATTTCAGGTGATTTGGGAAACATAATCCGCGTTTCTCCACAGTAAGAAACAACATGAGGCTTGCAAGAGATTGAAACAATGCAACCCAAAATGTATTCTAGCAGTGAAAACACACGTTTCTACAAAGACTTTGAAGGAGCAAGCAAAAGCTTAGTGGCTGAGTGTTCTTTCAGAGAGAAACACATGCATTTCATCCTTCTGGAGTGAGTTTTCAGCTTGGAATTCATATGCGTTTTGTACTTGCAGAATGTAGCTACCTGCTCGGGGTTTGTGCCATAGAAGCACCTTTCCTGCAGGAGCTTATTGCAACATTCGTTGTTTGGCCAAGTTCTTTAGGGCTGGTTTTGGAAGGTCTTTCAGGTTGGTCAAATTCCACTTCCTACGAAGTTTTTTCACAGCGCTGTTTCCAAGTGTCCACAAAGAGCTGCTGCTTGAAACTGTCCACATGCACATCTCCCATACTGGTGTGCTCGTTTTACTACCTGGATTTTAGTTTCCTCTTCTTTCTTTGAAATGACAAGCCTTCTTTCTGCATGCAACACACCTTGTAGCAGTTTTAGTTTGAAGCATGTTGGTGCTCTCAAAACGCTGTGGAACCTATGTAGAGTGTTTCACTCTCCAGCACTGAATACACAACTTAGAACTCCTTTCACCACAGACACGCAAACACATCTCTTTGTGAAAGTCTTAATTCAAGTCACTTGGAAATGTAAGGGCTTCATCGAGAACATGAAGGCAATCATGCTTTCGCACTCTGCAACTAATAGAAATGACCTCTTGTACATGCCTGTCTGAATTTCACTGCAAAATGCCCTACTTTTCTGGTTTCTTGAATGTTCTCAACGCATTAGGAGAAAGAGCGTGTTTGAGCAAGAGTGATGCAGTGTGCGGTTTCCTGGATTCAAGTGATTTGGGAAACATACTCCTTGTTTTGTCACATTGTCCGAGAAACAACATGAGGTTTGCAAGAGATTGAAACAATGCATCCCAAAGCGCATTCCAGCAGTGAAAAGAGACGTTTCTACAAAGAGTTTGAAGGAGCAAGCAAAAGCCTAGTGGCTGAGTGTTCTTTCAGAGAGAAACACATGCATTTCATTCTTCTGTGGACAGTTTTCGGCCTGAAATTCATTTGCATTTTGTACTGTGCAGATGTAGCTACCTGCTCGGGAGTTGAGTCATAGAAGCACCTATCCTGCAGGAGCTTATTGCAACATTCATTGTTTGGCTAAGTTCTTTAGGGTTGGTTTTGAAAGGTCTTTCAACTTTGGCAAAATCCCGCTTCGTACGAAATTGTTCCCAGCGCTGTTTCCAAGTGTCCACAAAGAGCTGCTGCTTGAAACTGTCCACATGCACATCTCCCATACTGGTTTGCTCGTTTTACTACCTGGATTTTGTTTTCCTCTTATTTCTTTGAAATGGCAAGCCTTCTTTCTGCATGCCACACACTCCTTGTAGCAGTTTCAGTTTGAAGCATGTTGGTTCTCTCAAAAAGATCTGTAACCTATGTAGAGTGTGTCACTCTCTAGCACTGAATACACAGCTTAGAGCTCCTTTCACCACAGACACGCAAACACATCTTTTTGTGAAAGTCCTACTTCAGGTCACTTGGAAATGTAATGGTTTCATCGAGAACATGAAGTCAATCATGCTTTTGCACTCTGCAACCAATAGAAATGACTTTTTGTACATGCCCGTCTGAAATTCACTGCAAAATGCCCTTCTTTTCAGATTTCTTGAATGTTCTCAACGCATTAGGTGAAAGAGCGTGTTTGAGCAAGAGTGATGCAGTGTGCGTTTTCCTGGATTTCAAGTGATTTGGGAAACATAATCTGCATTTCTCCACAGGAAGAAACAACATGAGGCTTGCAAGAGATGGAAACAATGCATCCCAAAACGTATTCCAGCAGTGAAAACACACGTTCCTACAAAGACTTTGAAGGAGCAAGCAAAAGCCTAGTGGCTGAGTGTTCTTTCAGAGAGAAACACATGCATTTCATCCTTCTGGAGTGAGTTTTCAGCTTGGAATTCATATGCGTTTTGTACTTGCAGAATGTAGCTACCTGCTCGGGGTTTGTGCCATAGAAGCACCTTTCCTGCAGGAGCTTATTGCAACATTCGTTGTTTGGCTAAGTTCTTTAGGGCTGGTTTTGGAAGGTCTTTCATGTTGGTCAAATTCCACTTCCTACGAAGTTTGTTCACAGCGCTGTTTCCAAGGGTCCACAAAGAGATGCTGCTTGAAACTGTCCACATGCACATCTCCCATACGGGTGTGCTCGTTTCACTACGTGGATTTTGGTTTCTTCTTTCTTTGAAATGACAAGCCTTCTTTCCACGGTTGTCCCATCTTTGGGGAAATTGACCAGAGAAGTCCATTTTTGAAAGGTGCTCTTCTCTGGGATGTGTTCTAAGGCAAACTTCTCCTCGAAAGATGCCTCTATCTGCATGCTACACACACCTTGTAGCAGTCTCAGTTTTAAGTATATTGGTGCTCTCAAAACGCTGTGTAACCTATGTACAGTGTGTCACTCCCCAGCACTGAATACACAACATAGATCTCCTTTCAACACAGACACGCAAACACATCTTTTTGTGAAAGTCCTACTTCAGGTCACTTGCAAATGTAAAGGTTTCATCTTGAACACGAAGTCAATCATGCTTTTGCACTCTGCAACCAATAGAAATGACTTTTTGTACATACCCATCTGATTTCACATCAAAATGCCCTTCTTTTCTGGTTTCTTGAATGTTCTCAACGCATTAGGTGAAAGAGCGTGTTTGAGCAAGAGTGATGCAGTGTGCGTTTTCCTGGATTTCAAGTGATTTGGGAAACATAATCTGCATTTCTCCACAGGAAGAAACAACATGAGGCTTGCAAGAGATGGAAACAATGCATCCCAAAACGTATTCCAGCAGTGAAAACACACGTTCCTACAAAGACTTTGAAGGAGCAAGCAAAAGCCTAGTGGCTGAGTGTTCTTTCAGAGAGAAACACATGCATTTCATCCTTCTGGAGTGAGTTTTCAGCTTGGAATTCATATGCGTTTTGTACTTGCAGAATGTAGCTACCTGCTCGGGGTTTGTGCCATAGAAGCACCTTTCCTGCAGGAGCTTATTGCAACATTCGTTGTTTGGCTAAGTTCTTTAGGGCTGGTTTTGGAAGGTCTTTCATGTTGGTCAAATTCCACTTCCTACGAAGTTTGTTCACAGCGCTGTTTCCAAGGGTCCACAAAGAGATGCTGCTTGAAACTGTCCACATGCACATCTCCCATACGGGTGTGCTCGTTTCACTACGTGGATTTTGGTTTCTTCTTTCTTTGAAATGACAAGCCTTCTTTCCACGGTTGTCCCATCTTTGGGGAAATTGACCAGAGAAGTCCATTTTTGAAAGGTGCTCTTCTCTGGGATATGTTCTAAGGCAAACTTCTCCTCGAAAGATGCCTCTATCTGCATGCTACACACACCTTGTAGCAGTCTCAGTTTTAAGTATATTGGTGCTCTCAAAACGCTGTGTAACCTATGTACAGTGTGTCACTCCCCAGCACTGAATACACAACATAGATCTCCTTTCAACACAGACACGCAAACACATCTTTTTGTGAAAGTCCTACTTCAGGTCACTTGCAAATGTAAAGGTTTCATCTTGAACACGAAGTCAATCATGCTTTTGCACTCTGCAACCAATAGAAATGACTTTTTGTACATACCCATCTGATTTCACATCAAAATGCCCTTCTTTTCTGGTTTCTTGAATGTTCTCAACACATTAGGAGAAAGAGCGTGTTTGAGCAAGAGTGATGCAGTGTGCGTTTTCCTGGATTTCAGGTGATTTGGGAAACATAATCCGCGTTTCTCCACAGTAAGAAACAACATGAGGCTTGCAAGAGATTGAAACAATGCAACCCAAAATGTATTCTAGCAGTGAAAACACACGTTTCTACAAAGACTTTGAAGGAGCAAGCAAAAGCTTAGTGGCTGAGTGTTCTTTCAGAGAGAAACACATGCATTTCATCCTTCTGGAGTGAGTTTTCAGCTTGGAATTCATATGCGTTTTGTACTTGCAGAATGTAGCTACCTGCTCGGGGTTTGTGCCATAGAAGCACCTTTCCTGCAGGAGCTTATTGCAACATTCGTTGTTTGGCCAAGTTCTTTAGGGCTGGTTTTGGAAGGTCTTTCAGGTTGGTCAAATTCCACATCATACGAAGTTTTTTCACAGCGCTGTTTCCAAGTGTCCACAAAGAGCTGCTGCTTGAAACTGTCCACATGCACATCTCCCATACTGGTGTGCTCGTTTTACTACCTGGATTTTAGTTTCCTCTTCTTTCTTTGAAATGACAAGCCTTCTTTCTGCATGCAACACACCTTGTAGCAGTTTTAGTTTGAAGCATGTTGGTGCTCTCAAAACGCTGTGGAACCTATGTAGAGTGTTTCACTCTCCAGCACTGAATACACAACTTAGAACTCCTTTCACCACAGACACGCAAACACATCTCTTTGTGAAAGTCTTAATTCAAGTCACTTGGAAATGTAAGGGCTTCATCGAGAACATGAAGGCAATCATGCTTTCGCACTCTGCAACTAATAGAAATGACCTCTTGTACATGCCTGTCTGAATTTCACTGCAAAATGCCCTACTTTTCTGGTTTCTTGAATGTTCTCAACGCATTAGGAGAAAGAGCGTGTTTGAGCAAGAGTGATGCAGTGTGCGGTTTCCTGGATTCAAGTGATTTGGGAAACATACTCCTTGTTTTGTCACATTGTCCGAGAAACAACATGAGGTTTGCAAGAGATTGAAACAATGCATCCCAAAGCGCATTCCAGCAGTGAAAAGAGACGTTTCTACAAAGAGTTTGAAGGAGCAAGCAAAAGCCTAGTGGCTGAGTGTTCTTTCAGAGAGAAACACATGCATTTCATTCTTCTGTGGACAGTTTTCGGCCTGAAATTCATTTGCATTTTGTACTGTGCAGATGTAGCTACCTGCTCGGGAGTTGAGTCATAGAAGCACCTATCCTGCAGGAGCTTATTGCAACATTCATTGTTTGGCTAAGTTCTTTAGGGTTGGTTTTGAAAGGTCTTTCAACTTTGGCAAAATCCCGCTTCGTACGAAATTGTTCCCAGCGCTGTTTCCAAGTGTCCACAAAGAGCTGCTGCTTGAAACTGTCCACATGCACATCTCCCATACTGGTTTGCTCGTTTTACTACCTGGATTTTGTTTTCCTCTTATTTCTTTGAAATGGCAAGCCTTCTTTCTGCATGCCACACACTCCTTGTAGCAGTTTCAGTTTGAAGCATGTTGGTTCTCTCAAAAAGATCTGTAACCTATGTAGAGTGTGTCACTCTCTAGCACTGAATACACAGCTTAGAGCTCCTTTCACCACAGACACGCAAACACATCTTTTTGTGAAAGTCCTACTTCAGGTCACTTGGAAATGTAATGGTTTCATCGAGAACATGAAGTCAATCATGCTTTTGCACTCTGCAACCGATAGAAATGACTTTTTGTACATGCCCGTCTGAAATTCACTGCAAAATGCCCTTCTTTTCAGATTTCTTGAATGTTCTCAACGCATTAGGTGAAAGAGCGTGTTTGAGCAAGAGTGATGCAGTGTGCGTTTTCCTGGATTTCAGGTGATTTGGGAAACATAATCCGCGTTTCTCCACAGTAAGAAACAACATGAGGCTTGCAAGAGATTGAAACAATGCAACCCAAAATGTATTCTAGCAGTGAAAACACACGTTTCTACAAAGACTTTGAAGGAGCAAGCAAAAGCCTAGTGGCTGAGTGTTCTTTCAGAGAGAAACACATGCATTTCATCCTTCTGGAGTGAGTTTTCAGCTTGGAATTCATATGCGTTTTGTACTTGCAGAATGTAGCTACCTGCTCGGGGTTTGTGCCATAGAAGCACCTTTCCTGCAGGAGCTTATTGCAACATTCGTTGTTTGGCCAAGTTCTTTAGGGCTGGTTTTGGAAGGTCTTTCAGGTTGGTCAAATTCCACATCATACGAAGTTTTTTCACAGCGCTGTTTCCAAGGGTCCACAAAGAGATGCTGCTTGAAACTGTCCACATGCACATCTCCCATACGGGTGTGCTCGTTTCACTACGTGGATTTTGGTTTCTTCTTTCTTTGAAATGACAAGCCTTCTTTCCACGGTTGTCCCATCTTTGGGGAAATTGACCAGAGAAGTCCATTTTTGAAAGGTGCTCTTCTCTGGGATGTGTTCTAAGGCAAACTTCTCCTCGAAAGATGCCTCTATCTGCATGCTACACACACCTTGTAGCAGTCTCAGTTTTAAGTATATTGGTGCTCTCAAAACGCTGTGTAACCTATGTACAGTGTGTCACTCCCCAGCTCTGAATAGACAACGTAAAGCTGCTTTCGCAAACAGATTCGCAAGCACATCTTTTTGTGAAGGTCCTACTTCAGGTCACTTGGAAATGTAAAGGTTTCATCTTGAACATGAAGTCAATCATGCTTTTCCACTCTGCAAACAATAGAAATGAAATTTGTACATACCCATCTGAATTTCACATCAAAATGCCCTTCTTTTCTGGTTTCTTGAATGTTCTCAACACATTAGGAGAAAGAGCGTGTTTGAGCAAGAGTGATGCAGTGTGCGTTTTCCTGGATTTCAGGTGATTTGGGAAACATAATCCGCGTTTCTCCACAGTAAGAAACAACATGAGGCTTGCAAGAGATTGAAACAATGCAACCCAAAATGTATTCCAGCAGTGAAAACACACGTTTCTACAAAGACTTTGAAGGAGCAAGCAAAAGCCTAGTGGCTGAGTGTTCTTTCAGAGAGAAACACATGCATTTCATCCTTCTGGAGTGAGTTTTCAGCTTGGAATTCATATGCGTTTTGAACTTGCAGAATGTAGCTACCTGCTCGGGGTTTGTGCCATAGAAGCACCTTTCCTGCAGGAGCTTATTGCAACATTCGTTGTTTGGCTAAGTTCTTTAGGGCTGGTTTTGGAAGGTCTTTCATGTTGGTCAAATTCCACTTCCTACGAAGTTTGTTCACAGCGCTGTTTCCAAGGGTCCACAAAGAGATGCTGCTTGAAACTGTCCACATGCACATCTCCCATACGGGTGTGCTCGTTTCACTACGTGGATTTTGGTTTCTTCTTTCTTTGAAATGACAAGCCTTCTTTCCACGGTTGTCCCATCTTTGGGGAAATTGACCAGAGAAGTCCATTTTTGAAAGGTGCTCTTCTCTGGGATGTGTTCTAAGGCAAACTTCTCCTCGAAAGATGCCTCTATCTGCATGCTACACACACCTTGTAGCAGTCTCAGTTTTAAGTATATTGGTGCTCTCAAAACGCTGTGTAACCTATGTACAGTGTGTCACTCCCCAGCACTGAATACACAACATAGATCTCCTTTCAACACAGACACGCAAACACATCTTTTTGTGAAAGTCCTACTTCAGGTCACTTGCAAATGTAAAGGTTTCATCTTGAACACGAAGTCAATCATGCTTTTGCACTCTGCAACCAATAGAAATGACTTTTTGTACATACCCATCTGATTTCACATCAAAATGCCCTTCTTTTCTGGTTTCTTGAATGTTCTCAACACATTAGGAGAAAGAGCGTGTTTGAGCAAGAGTGATGCAGTGTGCGTTTTCCTGGATTTCAGGTGATTTGGGAAACATAATCCGCGTTTCTCCACAGTAAGAAACAACATGAGGCTTGCAAGAGATTGAAACAATGCAACCCAAAATGTATTCTAGCAGTGAAAACACACGTTTCTACAAAGACTTTGAAGGAGCAAGCAAAAGCTTAGTGGCTGAGTGTTCTTTCAGAGAGAAACACATGCATTTCATCCTTCTGGAGTGAGTTTTCAGCTTGGAATTCATATGCGTTTTGTACTTGCAGAATGTAGCTACCTGCTCGGGGTTTGTGCCATAGAAGCACCTTTCCTGCAGGAGCTTATTGCAACATTCGTTGTTTGGCCAAGTTCTTTAGGGCTGGTTTTGGAAGGTCTTTCAGGTTGGTCAAATTCCACTTCCTACGAAGTTTTTTCACAGCGCTGTTTCCAAGTGTCCACAAAGAGCTGCTGCTTGAAACTGTCCACATGCACATCTCCCATACTGGTGTGCTCGTTTTACTACCTGGATTTTAGTTTCCTCTTCTTTCTTTGAAATGACAAGCCTTCTTTCTGCATGCAACACACCTTGTAGCAGTTTTAGTTTGAAGCATGTTGGTGCTCTCAAAACGCTGTGGAACCTATGTAGAGTGTTTCACTCTCCAGCACTGAATACACAACTTAGAACTCCTTTCACCACAGACACGCAAACACATCTCTTTGTGAAAGTCTTAATTCAAGTCACTTGGAAATGTAAGGGCTTCATCGAGAACATGAAGGCAATCATGCTTTCGCACTCTGCAACTAATAGAAATGACCTCTTGTACATGCCTGTCTGAATTTCACTGCAAAATGCCCTACTTTTCTGGTTTCTTGAATGTTCTCAACGCATTAGGAGAAAGAGCGTGTTTGAGCAAGAGTGATGCAGTGTGCGGTTTCCTGGATTCAAGTGATTTGGGAAACATACTCCTTGTTTTGTCACATTGTCCGAGAAACAACATGAGGTTTGCAAGAGATTGAAACAATGCGTCCCAAAGCGCATTCCAGCAGTGAAAAGAGACGTTTCTACAAAGAGTTTGAAGGAGCAAGCAAAAGCCTAGTGGCTGAGTGTTCTTTCAGAGAGAAACACATGCATTTCATTCTTCTGTGGACAGTTTTCGGCCTGAAATTCATTTGCATTTTGTACTGTGCAGATGTAGCTACCTGCTCGGGAGTTGAGTCATAGAAGCACCTATCCTGCAGGAGCTTATTGCAACATTCATTGTTTGGCTAAGTTCTTTAGGGTTGGTTTTGAAAGGTCTTTCAACTTTGGCAAAATCCCGCTTCGTACGAAATTGTTCCCAGCGCTGTTTCCAAGTGTCCACAAAGAGCTGCTGCTTGAAACTGTCCACATGCACATCTCCCATACTGGTTTGCTCGTTTTACTACCTGGATTTTGTTTTCCTCTTATTTCTTTGAAATGGCAAGCCTTCTTTCTGCATGCCACACACTCCTTGTAGCAGTTTCAGTTTGAAGCATGTTGGTTCTCTCAAAAAGATCTGTAACCTATGTAGAGTGTGTCACTCTCTAGCACTGAATACACAGCTTAGAGCTCCTTTCACCACAGACACGCAAACACATCTTTTTGTGAAAGTCCTACTTCAGGTCACTTGGAAATGTAATGGTTTCATCGAGAACATGAAGTCAATCATGCTTTTGCACTCTGCAACCGATAGAAATGACTTTTTGTACATGCCCGTCTGAAATTCACTGCAAAATGCCCTTCTTTTCAGATTTCTTGAATGTTCTCAACGCATTAGGTGAAAGAGCGTGTTTGAGCAAGAGTGATGCAGTGTGCGTTTTCCTGGATTTCAAGTGATTTGGGAAACATAATCTGCATTTCTCCACAGGAAGAAACAACATGAGGCTTGCAAGAGATGGAAACAATGCATCCCAAAACGTATTCCAGCAGTGAAAACACACGTTCCTACAAAGACTTTGAAGGAGCAAGCAAAAGCCTAGTGGCTGAGTGTTCTTTCAGAGAGAAACACATGCATTTCATCCTTCTGGAGTGAGTTTTCAGCTTGGAATTCATATGCGTTTTGTACTTGCAGAATGTAGCTACCTGCTCGGGGTTTGTGCCATAGAAGCACCTTTCCTGCAGGAGCTTATTGCAACATTCGTTGTTTGGCTAAGTTCTTTAGGGCTGGTTTTGGAAGGTCTTTCATGTTGGTCAAATTCCACTTCCTACGAAGTTTGTTCACAGCGCTGTTTCCAAGGGTCCACAAAGAGATGCTGCTTGAAACTGTCCACATGCACATCTCCCATACGGGTGTGCTCGTTTCACTACGTGGATTTTGGTTTCTTCTTTCTTTGAAATGACAAGCCTTCTTTCCACGGTTGTCCCATCTTTGGGGAAATTGACCAGAGAAGTCCATTTTTGAAAGGTGCTCTTCTCTGGGATGTGTTCTAAGGCAAACTTCTCCTCGAAAGATGCCTCTATCTGCATGCTACACACACCTTGTAGCAGTCTCAGTTTTAAGTATATTGGTGCTCTCAAAACGCTGTGTAACCTATGTACAGTGTGTCACTCCCCAGCACTGAATACACAACATAGATCTCCTTTCAACACAGACACGCAAACACATCTTTTTGTGAAAGTCCTACTTCAGGTCACTTGCAAATGTAAAGGTTTCATCTTGAACACGAAGTCAATCATGCTTTTGCACTCTGCAACCAATAGAAATGACTTTTTGTACATACCCATCTGATTTCACATCAAAATGCCCTTCTTTTCTGGTTTCTTGAATGTTCTCAACACATTAGGAGAAAGAGCGTGTTTGAGCAAGAGTGATGCAGTGTGCGTTTTCCTGGATTTCAGGTGATTTGGGAAACATAATCCGCGTTTCTCCACAGTAAGAAACAACATGAGGCTTGCAAGAGATTGAAACAATGCAACCCAAAATGTATTCTAGCAGTGAAAACACACGTTTCTACAAAGACTTTGAAGGAGCAAGCAAAAGCTTAGTGGCTGAGTGTTCTTTCAGAGAGAAACACATGCATTTCATCCTTCTGGAGTGAGTTTTCAGCTTGGAATTCATATGCGTTTTGTACTTGCAGAATGTAGCTACCTGCTCGGGGTTTGTGCCATAGAAGCACCTTTCCTGCAGGAGCTTATTGCAACATTCGTTGTTTGGCCAAGTTCTTTAGGGCTGGTTTTGGAAGGTCTTTCAGGTTGGTCAAATTCCACATCATACGAAGTTTTTTCACAGCGCTGTTTCCAAGTGTCCACAAAGAGCTGCTGCTTGAAACTGTCCACATGCACATCTCCCATACTGGTGTGCTCGTTTTACTACCTGGATTTTAGTTTCCTCTTCTTTCTTTGAAATGACAAGCCTTCTTTCTGCATGCAACACACCTTGTAGCAGTTTTAGTTTGAAGCATGTTGGTGCTCTCAAAACGCTGTGGAACCTATGTAGAGTGTTTCACTCTCCAGCACTGAATACACAACTTAGAACTCCTTTCACCACAGACACGCAAACACATCTCTTTGTGAAAGTCTTAATTCAAGTCACTTGGAAATGTAAGGGCTTCATCGAGAACATGAAGGCAATCATGCTTTCGCACTCTGCAACTAATAGAAATGACCTCTTGTACATGCCTGTCTGAATTTCACTGCAAAATGCCCTACTTTTCTGGTTTCTTGAATGTTCTCAACGCATTAGGAGAAAGAGCGTGTTTGAGCAAGAGTGATGCAGTGTGCGGTTTCCTGGATTCAAGTGATTTGGGAAACATACTCCTTGTTTTGTCACATTGTCCGAGAAACAACATGAGGTTTGCAAGAGATTGAAACAATGCATCCCAAAGCGCATTCCAGCAGTGAAAAGAGACGTTTCTACAAAGAGTTTGAAGGAGCAAGCAAAAGCCTAGTGGCTGAGTGTTCTTTCAGAGAGAAACACATGCATTTCATTCTTCTGTGGACAGTTTTCGGCCTGAAATTCATTTGCATTTTGTACTGTGCAGATGTAGCTACCTGCTCGGGAGTTGAGTCATAGAAGCACCTATCCTGCAGGAGCTTATTGCAACATTCATTGTTTGGCTAAGTTCTTTAGGGTTGGTTTTGAAAGGTCTTTCAACTTTGGCAAAATCCCGCTTCGTACGAAATTGTTCCCAGCGCTGTTTCCAAGTGTCCACAAAGAGCTGCTGCTTGAAACTGTCCACATGCACATCTCCCATACTGGTTTGCTCGTTTTACTACCTGGATTTTGTTTTCCTCTTATTTCTTTGAAATGGCAAGCCTTCTTTCTGCATGCCACACACTCCTTGTAGCAGTTTCAGTTTGAAGCATGTTGGTTCTCTCAAAAAGATCTGTAACCTATGTAGAGTGTGTCACTCTCTAGCACTGAATACACAGCTTAGAGCTCCTTTCACCACAGACACGCAAACACATCTTTTTGTGAAAGTCCTACTTCAGGTCACTTGGAAATGTAATGGTTTCATCGAGAACATGAAGTCAATCATGCTTTTGCACTCTGCAACCGATAGAAATGACTTTTTGTACATGCCCGTCTGAAATTCACTGCAAAATGCCCTTCTTTTCAGATTTCTTGAATGTTCTCAACGCATTAGGTGAAAGAGCGTGTTTGAGCAAGAGTGATGCAGTGTGCGTTTTCCTGGATTTCAAGTGATTTGGGAAACATAATCTGCATTTCTCCACAGGAAGAAACAACATGAGGCTTGCAAGAGATGGAAACAATGCATCCCAAAACGTATTCCAGCAGTGAAAACACACGTTCCTACAAAGACTTTGAAGGAGCAAGCAAAAGCCTAGTGGCTGAGTGTTCTTTCAGAGAGAAACACATGCATTTCATCCTTCTGGAGTGAGTTTTCAGCTTGGAATTCATATGCGTTTTGTACTTGCAGAATGTAGCTACCTGCTCGGGGTTTGTGCCATAGAAGCACCTTTCCTGCAGGAGCTTATTGCAACATTCGTTGTTTGGCTAAGTTCTTTAGGGCTGGTTTTGGAAGGTCTTTCATGTTGGTCAAATTCCACTTCCTACGAAGTTTGTTCACAGCGCTGTTTCCAAGGGTCCACAAAGAGATGCTGCTTGAAACTGTCCACATGCACATCTCCCATACGGGTGTGCTCGTTTCACTACGTGGATTTTGGTTTCTTCTTTCTTTGAAATGACAAGCCTTCTTTCCACGGTTGTCCCATCTTTGGGGAAATTGACCAGAGAAGTCCATTTTTGAAAGGTGCTCTTCTCTGGGATGTGTTCTAAGGCAAACTTCTCCTCGAAAGATGCCTCTATCTGCATGCTACACACACCTTGTAGCAGTCTCAGTTTTAAGTATATTGGTGCTCTCAAAACGCTGTGTAACCTATGTACAGTGTGTCACTCCCCAGCACTGAATACACAACATAGATCTCCTTTCAACACAGACACGCAAACACATCTTTTTGTGAAAGTCCTACTTCAGGTCACTTGCAAATGTAAAGGTTTCATCTTGAACACGAAGTCAATCATGCTTTTGCACTCTGCAACCAATAGAAATGACTTTTTGTACATACCCATCTGATTTCACATCAAAATGCCCTTCTTTTCTGGTTTCTTGAATGTTCTCAACACATTAGGAGAAAGAGCGTGTTTGAGCAAGAGTGATGCAGTGTGCGTTTTCCTGGATTTCAGGTGATTTGGGAAACATAATCCGCGTTTCTCCACAGTAAGAAACAACATGAGGCTTGCAAGAGATTGAAACAATGCAACCCAAAATGTATTCTAGCAGTGAAAACACACGTTTCTACAAAGACTTTGAAGGAGCAAGCAAAAGCTTAGTGGCTGAGTGTTCTTTCAGAGAGAAACACATGCATTTCATCCTTCTGGAGTGAGTTTTCAGCTTGGAATTCATATGCGTTTTGTACTTGCAGAATGTAGCTACCTGCTCGGGGTTTGTGCCATAGAAGCACCTTTCCTGCAGGAGCTTATTGCAACATTCGTTGTTTGGCCAAGTTCTTTAGGGCTGGTTTTGGAAGGTCTTTCAGGTTGGTCAAATTCCACATCATACGAAGTTTTTTCACAGCGCTGTTTCCAAGTGTCCACAAAGAGCTGCTGCTTGAAACTGTCCACATGCACATCTCCCATACTGGTGTGCTCGTTTTACTACCTGGATTTTAGTTTCCTCTTCTTTCTTTGAAATGACAAGCCTTCTTTCTGCATGCAACACACCTTGTAGCAGTTTTAGTTTGAAGCATGTTGGTGCTCTCAAAACGCTGTGGAACCTATGTAGAGTGTTTCACTCTCCAGCACTGAATACACAACTTAGAACTCCTTTCACCACAGACACGCAAACACATCTCTTTGTGAAAGTCTTAATTCAAGTCACTTGGAAATGTAAGGGCTTCATCGAGAACATGAAGGCAATCATGCTTTCGCACTCTGCAACTAATAGAAATGACCTCTTGTACATGCCTGTCTGAATTTCACTGCAAAATGCCCTACTTTTCTGGTTTCTTGAATGTTCTCAACGCATTAGGAGAAAGAGCGTGTTTGAGCAAGAGTGATGCAGTGTGCGGTTTCCTGGATTCAAGTGATTTGGGAAACATACTCCTTGTTTTGTCACATTGTCCGAGAAACAACATGAGGTTTGCAAGAGATTGAAACAATGCATCCCAAAGCGCATTCCAGCAGTGAAAAGAGACGTTTCTACAAAGAGTTTGAAGGAGCAAGCAAAAGCCTAGTGGCTGAGTGTTCTTTCAGAGAGAAACACATGCATTTCATTCTTCTGTGGACAGTTTTCGGCCTGAAATTCATTTGCATTTTGTACTGTGCAGATGTAGCTACCTGCTCGGGAGTTGAGTCATAGAAGCACCTATCCTGCAGGAGCTTATTGCAACATTCATTGTTTGGCTAAGTTCTTTAGGGTTGGTTTTGAAAGGTCTTTCAACTTTGGCAAAATCCCGCTTCGTACGAAATTGTTCCCAGCGCTGTTTCCAAGTGTCCACAAAGAGCTGCTGCTTGAAACTGTCCACATGCACATCTCCCATACTGGTTTGCTCGTTTTACTACCTGGATTTTGTTTTCCTCTTATTTCTTTGAAATGGCAAGCCTTCTTTCTGCATGCCACACACTCCTTGTAGCAGTTTCAGTTTGAAGCATGTTGGTTCTCTCAAAAAGATCTGTAACCTATGTAGAGTGTGTCACTCTCTAGCACTGAATACACAGCTTAGAGCTCCTTTCACCACAGACACGCAAACACATCTTTTTGTGAAAGTCCTACTTCAGGTCACTTGGAAATGTAATGGTTTCATCGAGAACATGAAGTCAATCATGCTTTTGCACTCTGCAACCGATAGAAATGACTTTTTGTACATGCCCGTCTGAAATTCACTGCAAAATGCCCTTCTTTTCAGATTTCTTGAATGTTCTCAACGCATTAGGTGAAAGAGCGTGTTTGAGCAAGAGTGATGCAGTGTGCGTTTTCCTGGATTTCAAGTGATTTGGGAAACATAATCTGCATTTCTCCACAGGAAGAAACAACATGAGGCTTGCAAGAGATGGAAACAATGCATCCCAAAACGTATTCCAGCAGTGAAAACACACGTTCCTACAAAGACTTTGAAGGAGCAAGCAAAAGCCTAGTGGCTGAGTGTTCTTTCAGAGAGAAACACATGCATTTCATCCTTCTGGAGTGAGTTTTCAGCTTGGAATTCATATGCGTTTTGTACTTGCAGAATGTAGCTACCTGCTCGGGGTTTGTGCCATAGAAGCACCTTTCCTGCAGGAGCTTATTGCAACATTCGTTGTTTGGCTAAGTTCTTTAGGGCTGGTTTTGGAAGGTCTTTCATGTTGGTCAAATTCCACTTCCTACGAAGTTTTTTCACAGCGCTGTTTCCAAGTGTCCACAAAGAGCTGCTGCTTGAAACTGTCCACATGCACATCTCCCATACGGGTGTGCTCGTTTCACTACGTGGATTTTGGTTTCTTCTTTCTTTGAAATGACAAGCCTTCTTTCCACGGTTGTCCCATCTTTGGGGAAATTGACCAGAGAAGTCCATTTTGAAAGGTGCTCTTCTCTGGGATGTGTTCTAAGGCAAACTTCTCCTCGAAAGATGCCTCTATCTGCATGCTACACACACCTTGTAGCAGTCTCAGTTTTAAGTATATTGGTGCTCTCAAAACGCTGTGTAACCTATGTACAGTGTGTCACTCCCCAGCACTGAATACACAACATAGATCTCCTTTCAACACAGACACGCAAACACATCTTTTTGTGAAAGTCCTACTTCAGGTCACTTGCAAATGTAAAGGTTTCATCTTGAACACGAAGTCAATCATGCTTTTGCACTCTGCAACCAATAGAAATGACTTTTTGTACATACCCATCTGATTTCACATCAAAATGCCCTTCTTTTCTGGTTTCTTGAATGTTCTCAACACATTAGGAGAAAGAGCGTGTTTGAGCAAGAGTGATGCAGTGTGCGTTTTCCTGGATTTCAGGTGATTTGGGAAACATAATCCGCGTTTCTCCACAGTAAGAAACAACATGAGGCTTGCAAGAGATTGAAACAATGCAACCCAAAATGTATTCTAGCAGTGAAAACACACGTTTCTACAAAGACTTTGAAGGAGCAAGCAAAAGCTTAGTGGCTGAGTGTTCTTTCAGAGAGAAACACATGCATTTCATCCTTCTGGAGTGAGTTTTCAGCTTGGAATTCATATGCGTTTTGTACTTGCAGAATGTAGCTACCTGCTCGGGGTTTGTGCCATAGAAGCACCTTTCCTGCAGGAGCTTATTGCAACATTCGTTGTTTGGCCAAGTTCTTTAGGGCTGGTTTTGGAAGGTCTTTCAGGTTGGTCAAATTCCACATCATACGAAGTTTTTTCACAGCGCTGTTTCCAAGTGTCCACAAAGAGCTGCTGCTTGAAACTGTCCACATGCACATCTCCCATACTGGTGTGCTCGTTTTACTACCTGGATTTTAGTTTCCTCTTCTTTCTTTGAAATGACAAGCCTTCTTTCTGCATGCAACACACCTTGTAGCAGTTTTAGTTTGAAGCATGTTGGTGCTCTCAAAACGCTGTGGAACCTATGTAGAGTGTTTCACTCTCCAGCACTGAATACACAACTTAGAACTCCTTTCACCACAGACACGCAAACACATCTCTTTGTGAAAGTCTTAATTCAAGTCACTTGGAAATGTAAGGGCTTCATCGAGAACATGAAGGCAATCATGCTTTCGCACTCTGCAACTAATAGAAATGACCTCTTGTACATGCCTGTCTGAATTTCACTGCAAAATGCCCTACTTTTCTGGTTTCTTGAATGTTCTCAACGCATTAGGAGAAAGAGCGTGTTTGAGCAAGAGTGATGCAGTGTGCGGTTTCCTGGATTCAAGTGATTTGGGAAACATACTCCTTGTTTTGTCACATTGTCCGAGAAACAACATGAGGTTTGCAAGAGATTGAAACAATGCATCCCAAAGCGCATTCCAGCAGTGAAAAGAGACGTTTCTACAAAGAGTTTGAAGGAGCAAGCAAAAGCCTAGTGGCTGAGTGTTCTTTCAGAGAGAAACACATGCATTTCATTCTTCTGTGGACAGTTTTCGGCCTGAAATTCATTTGCATTTTGTACTGTGCAGATGTAGCTACCTGCTCGGGAGTTGAGTCATAGAAGCACCTATCCTGCAGGAGCTTATTGCAACATTCATTGTTTGGCTAAGTTCTTTAGGGTTGGTTTTGAAAGGTCTTTCAACTTTGGCAAAATCCCGCTTCGTACGAAATTGTTCCCAGCGCTGTTTCCAAGTGTCCACAAAGAGCTGCTGCTTGAAACTGTCCACATGCACATCTCCCATACTGGTTTGCTCGTTTTACTACCTGGATTTTGTTTTCCTCTTATTTCTTTGAAATGGCAAGCCTTCTTTCTGCATGCCACACACTCCTTGTAGCAGTTTCAGTTTGAAGCATGTTGGTTCTCTCAAAAAGATCTGTAACCTATGTAGAGTGTGTCACTCTCTAGCACTGAATACACAGCTTAGAGCTCCTTTCACCACAGGCACGCAAACACATCTTTTTGTGAAAGTCCTACTTCAGGTCACTTGGAAATGTAATGGTTTCATCGAGAACATGAAGTCAATCATGCTTTTGCACTCTGCAACCGATAGAAATGACTTTTTGTACATGCCCGTCTGAAATTCACTGCAAAATGCCCTTCTTTTCAGATTTCTTGAATGTTCTCAACGCATTAGGTGAAAGAGCGTGTTTGAGCAAGAGTGATGCAGTGTGCGTTTTCCTGGATTTCAAGTGATTTGGGAAACATAATCTGCATTTCTCCACAGGAAGAAACAACATGAGGCTTGCAAGAGATGGAAACAATGCATCCCAAAACGTATTCCAGCAGTGAAAACACACGTTCCTACAAAGACTTTGAAGGAGCAAGCAAAAGCCTAGTGGCTGAGTGTTCTTTCAGAGAGAAACACATGCATTTCATCCTTCTGGAGTGAGTTTTCAGCTTGGAATTCATATGCGTTTTGTACTTGCAGAATGTAGCTACCTGCTCGGGGTTTGTGCCATAGAAGCACCTTTCCTGCAGGAGCTTATTGCAACATTCGTTGTTTGGCTAAGTTCTTTAGGGCTGGTTTTGGAAGGTCTTTCATGTTGGTCAAATTCCACTTCCTACGAAGTTTTTTCACAGCGCTGTTTCCAAGGGTCCACAAAGAGATGCTGCTTGAAACTGTCCACATGCACATCTCCCATACGGGTGTGCTCGTTTCACTACGTGGATTTTGGTTTCTTCTTTCTTTGAAATGACAAGCCTTCTTTCCACGGTTGTCCCATCTTTGGGGAAATTGACCAGAGAAGTCCATTTTTGAAAGGTGCTCTTCTCTGGGATGTGTTCTAAGGCAAACTTCTCCTCGAAAGATGCCTCTATCTGCATGCTACACACACCTTGTAGCAGTCTCAGTTTTAAGTATATTGGTGCTCTCAAAACGCTGTGTAACCTATGTACAGTGTGTCACTCCCCAGCTCTGAATAGACAACGTAAAGCTGCTTTCGCAAACAGATTCGCAAGCACATCTTTTTGTGAAGGTCCTACTTCAGGTCACTTGGAAATGTAAAGGTTTCATCTTGAACATGAAGTCAATCATGCTTTTCCACTCTGCAAACAATAGAAATGAAATTTGTACATACCCATCTGAATTTCACATCAAAATGCCCTTCTTTTCTGGTTTCTTGAATGTTCTCAACACATTAGGAGAAAGAGCGTGTTTGAGCAAGAGTGATGCAGTGTGCGTTTTCCTGGATTTCAGGTGATTTGGGAAACATAATCCGCGTTTCTCCACAGTAAGAAACAACATGAGGCTTGCAAGAGATTGAAACAATGCAACCCAAAATGTATTCCAGCAGTGAAAACACACGTTTCTACAAAGACTTTGAAGGAGCAAGCAAAAGCCTAGTGGCTGAGTGTTCTTTCAGAGAGAAACACATGCATTTCATCCTTCTGGAGTGAGTTTTCAGCTTGGAATTCATATGCGTTTTGAACTTGCAGAATGTAGCTACCTGCTCGGGGTTTGTGCCATAGAAGCACCTTTCCTGCAGGAGCTTATTGCAACATTCGTTGTTTGGCTAAGTTCTTTAGGGCTGGTTTTGGAAGGTCTTTCATGTTGGTCAAATTCCACTTCCTACGAAGTTTGTTCACAGCGCTGTTTCCAAGGGTCCACAAAGAGATGCTGCTTGAAACTGTCCACATGCACATCTCCCATACGGGTGTGCTCGTTTCACTACGTGGATTTTGGTTTCTTCTTTCTTTGAAATGGCAAGCCTTCTTTCCACGGTTGTCCCATCTTTGGGGAAATTGACCAGAGAAGTCCATTTTTGAAAGGTGCTCTTCTCTGGGATGTGTTCTAAGGCAAACTTCTCCTCGAAAGATGCCTCTATCTGCATGCTACACACACCTTGTAGCAGTCTCAGTTTTAAGTATATTGGTGCTCTCAAAACGCTGTGTAACCTATGTACAGTGTGTCACTCCCCAGCACTGAATACACAACATAGATCTCCTTTCAACACAGACACGCAAACACATCTTTTTGTGAAAGTCCTACTTCAGGTCACTTGCAAATGTAAAGGTTTCATCTTGAACACGAAGTCAATCATGCTTTTGCACTCTGCAACCAATAGAAATGACTTTTTGTACATACCCATCTGATTTCACATCAAAATGCCCTTCTTTTCTGGTTTCTTGAATGTTCTCAACACATTAGGAGAAAGAGCGTGTTTGAGCAAGAGTGATGCAGTGTGCGTTTTCCTGGATTTCAGGTGATTTGGGAAACATAATCCGCGTTTCTCCACAGTAAGAAACAACATGAGGCTTGCAAGAGATTGAAACAATGCAACCCAAAATGTATTCTAGCAGTGAAAACACACGTTTCTACAAAGACTTTGAAGGAGCAAGCAAAAGCTTAGTGGCTGAGTGTTCTTTCAGAGAGAAACACATGCATTTCATCCTTCTGGAGTGAGTTTTCAGCTTGGAATTCATATGCGTTTTGTACTTGCAGAATGTAGCTACCTGCTCGGGGTTTGTGCCATAGAAGCACCTTTCCTGCAGGAGCTTATTGCAACATTCGTTGTTTGGCCAAGTTCTTTAGGGCTGGTTTTGGAAGGTCTTTCAGGTTGGTCAAATTCCACATCATACGAAGTTTTTTCACAGCGCTGTTTCCAAGTGTCCACAAAGAGCTGCTGCTTGAAACTGTCCACATGCACATCTCCCATACTGGTGTGCTCGTTTTACTACCTGGATTTTAGTTTCCTCTTCTTTCTTTGAAATGACAAGCCTTCTTTCTGCATGCAACACACCTTGTAGCAGTTTTAGTTTGAAGCATGTTGGTGCTCTCAAAACGCTGTGGAACCTATGTAGAGTGTTTCACTCTCCAGCACTGAATACACAACTTAGAACTCCTTTCACCACAGACACGCAAACACATCTCTTTGTGAAAGTCTTAATTCAAGTCACTTGGAAATGTAAGGGCTTCATCGAGAACATGAAGGCAATCATGCTTTCGCACTCTGCAACTAATAGAAATGACCTCTTGTACATGCCTGTCTGAATTTCACTGCAAAATGCCCTACTTTTCTGGTTTCTTGAATGTTCTCAACGCATTAGGAGAAAGAGCGTGTTTGAGCAAGAGTGATGCAGTGTGCGGTTTCCTGGATTCAAGTGATTTGGGAAACATACTCCTTGTTTTGTCACATTGTCCGAGAAACAACATGAGGTTTGCAAGAGATTGAAACAATGCATCCCAAAGCGCATTCCAGCAGTGAAAAGAGACGTTTCTACAAAGAGTTTGAAGGAGCAAGCAAAAGCCTAGTGGCTGAGTGTTCTTTCAGAGAGAAACACATGCATTTCATTCTTCTGTGGACAGTTTTCGGCCTGAAATTCATTTGCATTTTGTACTGTGCAGATGTAGCTACCTGCTCGGGAGTTGAGTCATAGAAGCACCTATCCTGCAGGAGCTTATTGCAACATTCGTTGTTTGGCTAAGTTCTTTAGGGCTGGTTTTGGAAGGTCTTTCATGTTGGTCAAATTCCACTTCCTACGAAGTTTGTTCACAGCGCTGTTTCCAAGGGTCCACAAAGAGATGCTGCTTGAAACTGTCCACATGCACATCTCCCATACGGGTGTGCTCGTTTCACTACGTGGATTTTGGTTTCTTCTTTCTTTGAAATGACAAGCCTTCTTTCCACGGTTGTCCCATCTTTGGGGAAATTGACCAGAGAAGTCCATTTTTGAAAGGTGCTCTTCTCTGGGATGTGTTCTAAGGCAAACTTCTCCTCGAAAGATGCCTCTATCTGCATGCTACACACACCTTGTAGCAGTCTCAGTTTGAAGTATATTGGTGCTCTCAAAACGCTGTGTAACCTATGTACAGTGTGTCACTCCCCAGCTCTGAATAGACAACGTAAAGCTGCTTTCGCAAACAGATTCGCAAGCACATCTTTTTGTGAAGGTCCTACTTCAGGTCACTTGGAAATGTAAAGGTTTCATCTTGAACATGAAGTCAATCATGCTTTTCCACTCTGCAAACAATAGAAATGAAATTTGTACATACCCATCTGAATTTCACATCAAAATGCCCTTCTTTTCTGGTTTCTTGAATGTTCTCAACACATTAGGAGAAAGAGCGTGTTTGAGCAAGAGTGATGCAGTGTGCGTTTTCCTGGATTTCAGGTGATTTGGGAAACATAATCCGCGTTTCTCCACAGTAAGAAACAACATGAGGCTTGCAAGAGATTGAAACAATGCAACCCAAAATGTATTCCAGCAGTGAAAACACACGTTTCTACAAAGACTTTGAAGGAGCAAGCAAAAGCCTAGTGGCTGAGTGTTCTTTCAGAGAGAAACACATGCATTTCATCCTTCTGGAGTGAGCTTTCAGCTTGGAATTCATATGCGTTTTGAACTTGCAGAATGTAGCTACCTGCTCGGGGTTTGTGCCATAGAAGCACCTTTCCTGCAGGAGCTTATTGCAACATTCGTTGTTTGGCCAAGTTCTTTAGGGCTGGTTTTGGAAGGTCTTTCATGTTGGTCAAATTCCACTTCCTACGAAGTTTGTTCACAGCGCTGTTTCCAAGGGTCCACAAAGAGATGCTGCTTGAAACTGTCCACATGCACATCTCCCATACGGGTGTGCTCGTTTCACTACGTGGATTTTGGTTTCTTCTTTCTTTGAAATGGCAAGCCTTCTTTCCACGGTTGTCCCATCTTTGGGGAAATTGACCAGAGAAGTCCATTTTTGAAAGGTGCTCTTCTCTGGGATGTGTTCTAAGGCAAACTTCTCCTCGAAAGATGCCTCTATCTGCATGCTACACACACCTTGTAGCAGTCTCAGTTTTAAGTATATTGGTGCTCTCAAAACGCTGTGTAACCTATGTACAGTGTGTCACTCCCCAGCACTGAATACACAACATAGATCTCCTTTCAACACAGACACGCAAACACATCTTTTTGTGAAAGTCCTACTTCAGGTCACTTGCAAATGTAAAGGTTTCATCTTGAACACGAAGTCAATCATGCTTTTGCACTCTGCAACCAATAGAAATGACTTTTTGTACATACCCATCTGATTTCACATCAAAATGCCCTTCTTTTCTGGTTTCTTGAATGTTCTCAACACATTAGGAGAAAGAGCGTGTTTGAGCAAGAGTGATGCAGTGTGCGTTTTCCTGGATTTCAGGTGATTTGGGAAACATAATCCGCGTTTCTCCACAGTAAGAAACAACATGAGGCTTGCAAGAGATTGAAACAATGCAACCCAAAATGTATTCTAGCAGTGAAAACACACGTTTCTACAAAGACTTTGAAGGAGCAAGCAAAAGCTTAGTGGCTGAGTGTTCTTTCAGAGAGAAACACATGCATTTCATCCTTCTGGAGTGAGTTTTCAGCTTGGAATTCATATGCGTTTTGTACTTGCAGAATGTAGCTACCTGCTCGGGGTTTGTGCCATAGAAGCACCTTTCCTGCAGGAGCTTATTGCAACATTCGTTGTTTGGCCAAGTTCTTTAGGGCTGGTTTTGGAAGGTCTTTCAGGTTGGTCAAATTCCACATCATACGAAGTTTTTTCACAGCGCTGTTTCCAAGTGTCCACAAAGAGCTGCTGCTTGAAACTGTCCACATGCACATCTCCCATACTGGTGTGCTCGTTTTACTACCTGGATTTTAGTTTCCTCTTCTTTCTTTGAAATGACAAGCCTTCTTTCTGCATGCAACACACCTTGTAGCAGTTTTAGTTTGAAGCATGTTGGTGCTCTCAAAACGCTGTGGAACCTATGTAGAGTGTTTCACTCTCCAGCACTGAATACACAACTTAGAACTCCTTTCACCACAGACACGCAAACACATCTCTTTGTGAAAGTCTTAATTCAAGTCACTTGGAAATGTAAGGGCTTCATCGAGAACATGAAGGCAATCATGCTTTCGCACTCTGCAACTAATAGAAATGACCTCTTGTACATGCCTGTCTGAATTTCACTGCAAAATGCCCTACTTTTCTGGTTTCTTGAATGTTCTCAACGCATTAGGAGAAAGAGCGTGTTTGAGCAAGAGTGATGCAGTGTGCGGTTTCCTGGATTCAAGTGATTTGGGAAACATACTCCTTGTTTTGTCACATTGTCCGAGAAACAACATGAGGTTTGCAAGAGATTGAAACAATGCATCCCAAAGCGCATTCCAGCAGTGAAAAGAGACGTTTCTACAAAGAGTTTGAAGGAGCAAGCAAAAGCCTAGTGGCTGAGTGTTCTTTCAGAGAGAAACACATGCATTTCATTCTTCTGTGGACAGTTTTCGGCCTGAAATTCATTTGCATTTTGTACTGTGCAGATGTAGCTACCTGCTCGGGAGTTGAGTCATAGAAGCACCTATCCTGCAGGAGCTTATTGCAACATTCATTGTTTGGCTAAGTTCTTTAGGGTTGGTTTTGAAAGGTCTTTCAACTTTGGCAAAATCCCGCTTCGTACGAAATTGTTCCCAGCGCTGTTTCCAAGTGTCCACAAAGAGCTGCTGCTTGAAACTGTCCACATGCACATCTCCCATACTGGTTTGCTCGTTTTACTACCTGGATTTTGTTTTCCTCTTATTTCTTTGAAATGGCAAGCCTTCTTTCTGCATGCCACACACTCCTTGTAGCAGTTTCAGTTTGAAGCATGTTGGTTCTCTCAAAAAGATCTGTAACCTATGTAGAGTGTGTCACTCTCTAGCACTGAATACACAGCTTAGAGCTCCTTTCACCACAGACACGCAAACACATCTTTTTGTGAAAGTCCTACTTCAGGTCACTTGGAAATGTAATGGTTTCATCGAGAACATGAAGTCAATCATGCTTTTGCACTCTGCAACCGATAGAAATGACTTTTTGTACATGCCCGTCTGAAATTCACTGCAAAATGCCCTTCTTTTCAGATTTCTTGAATGTTCTCAACGCATTAGGTGAAAGAGCGTGTTTGAGCAAGAGTGATGCAGTGTGCGTTTTCCTGGATTTCAAGTGATTTGGGAAACATAATCTGCATTTCTCCACAGGAAGAAACAACATGAGGCTTGCAAGAGATGGAAACAATGCATCCCAAAACGTATTCCAGCAGTGAAAACACACGTTCCTACAAAGACTTTGAAGGAGCAAGCAAAAGCCTAGTGGCTGAGTGTTCTTTCAGAGAGAAACACATGCATTTCATCCTTCTGGAGTGAGTTTTCAGCTTGGAATTCATATGCGTTTTGTACTTGCAGAATGTAGCTACCTGCTCGGGGTTTGTGCCATAGAAGCACCTTTCCTGCAGGAGCTTATTGCAACATTCGTTGTTTGGCTAAGTTCTTTAGGGCTGGTTTTGGAAGGTCTTTCATGTTGGTCAAATTCCACTTCCTACGAAGTTTGTTCACAGCGCTGTTTCCAAGGGTCCACAAAGAGATGCTGCTTGAAACTGTCCACATGCACATCTCCCATACGGGTGTGCTCGTTTCACTACGTGGATTTTGGTTTCTTCTTTCTTTGAAATGACAAGCCTTCTTTCCACGGTTGTCCCATCTTTGGGGAAATTGACCAGAGAAGTCCATTTTTGAAAGGTGCTCTTCTCTGGGATGTGTTCTAAGGCAAACTTCTCCTCGAAAGATGCCTCTATCTGCATGCTACACACACCTTGTAGCAGTCTCAGTTTTAAGTATATTGGTGCTCTCAAAACGCTGTGTAACCTATGTACAGTGTGTCACTCCCCAGCACTGAATACACAACATAGATCTCCTTTCAACACAGACACGCAAACACATCTTTTTGTGAAAGTCCTACTTCAGGTCACTTGCAAATGTAAAGGTTTCATCTTGAACACGAAGTCAATCATGCTTTTGCACTCTGCAACCAATAGAAATGACTTTTTGTACATACCCATCTGATTTCACATCAAAATGCCCTTCTTTTCTGGTTTCTTGAATGTTCTCAACACATTAGGAGAAAGAGCGTGTTTGAGCAAGAGTGATGCAGTGTGCGTTTTCCTGGATTTCAGGTGATTTGGGAAACATAATCCGCGTTTCTCCACAGTAAGAAACAACATGAGGCTTGCAAGAGATTGAAACAATGCAACCCAAAATGTATTCTAGCAGTGAAAACACACGTTTCTACAAAGACTTTGAAGGAGCAAGCAAAAGCTTAGTGGCTGAGTGTTCTTTCAGAGAGAAACACATGCATTTCATCCTTCTGGAGTGAGTTTTCAGCTTGGAATTCATATGCGTTTTGTACTTGCAGAATGTAGCTACCTGCTCGGGGTTTGTGCCATAGAAGCACCTTTCCTGCAGGAGCTTATTGCAACATTCGTTGTTTGGCCAAGTTCTTTAGGGCTGGTTTTGGAAGGTCTTTCAGGTTGGTCAAATTCCACATCATACGAAGTTTTTTCACAGCGCTGTTTCCAAGTGTCCACAAAGAGCTGCTGCTTGAAACTGTCCACATGCACATCTCCCATACTGGTGTGCTCGTTTTACTACCTGGATTTTAGTTTCCTCTTCTTTCTTTGAAATGACAAGCCTTCTTTCTGCATGCAACACACCTTGTAGCAGTTTTAGTTTGAAGCATGTTGGTGCTCTCAAAACGCTGTGGAACCTATGTAGAGTGTTTCACTCTCCAGCACTGAATACACAACTTAGAACTCCTTTCACCACAGACACGCAAACACATCTCTTTGTGAAAGTCTTAATTCAAGTCACTTGGAAATGTAAGGGCTTCATCGAGAACATGAAGGCAATCATGCTTTCGCACTCTGCAACTAATAGAAATGACCTCTTGTACATGCCTGTCTGAATTTCACTGCAAAATGCCCTACTTTTCTGGTTTCTTGAATGTTCTCAACGCATTAGGAGAAAGAGCGTGTTTGAGCAAGAGTGATGCAGTGTGCGGTTTCCTGGATTCAAGTGATTTGGGAAACATACTCCTTGTTTTGTCACATTGTCCGAGAAACAACATGAGGTTTGCAAGAGATTGAAACAATGCATCCCAAAGCGCATTCCAGCAGTGAAAAGAGACGTTTCTACAAAGAGTTTGAAGGAGCAAGCAAAAGCCTAGTGGCTGAGTGTTCTTTCAGAGAGAAACACATGCATTTCATTCTTCTGTGGACAGTTTTCGGCCTGAAATTCATTTGCATTTTGTACTGTGCAGATGTAGCTACCTGCTCGGGAGTTGAGTCATAGAAGCACCTATCCTGCAGGAGCTTATTGCAACATTCATTGTTTGGCTAAGTTCTTTAGGGTTGGTTTTGAAAGGTCTTTCAACTTTGGCAAAATCCCGCTTCGTACGAAATTGTTCCCAGCGCTGTTTCCAAGTGTCCACAAAGAGCTGCTGCTTGAAACTGTCCACATGCACATCTCCCATACTGGTTTGCTCGTTTTACTACCTGGATTTTGTTTTCCTCTTATTTCTTTGAAATGGCAAGCCTTCTTTCTGCATGCCACACACTCCTTGTAGCAGTTTCAGTTTGAAGCATGTTGGTTCTCTCAAAAAGATCTGTAACCTATGTAGAGTGTGTCACTCTCTAGCACTGAATACACAGCTTAGAGCTCCTTTCACCACAGACACGCAAACACATCTTTTTGTGAAAGTCCTACTTCAGGTCACTTGGAAATGTAATGGTTTCATCGAGAACATGAAGTCAATCATGCTTTTGCACTCTGCAACCGATAGAAATGACTTTTTGTACATGCCCGTCTGAAATTCACTGCAAAATGCCCTTCTTTTCAGATTTCTTGAATGTTCTCAACGCATTAGGTGAAAGAGCGTGTTTGAGCAAGAGTGATGCAGTGTGCGTTTTCCTGGATTTCAAGTGATTTGGGAAACATAATCTGCATTTCTCCACAGGAAGAAACAACATGAGGCTTGCAAGAGATGGAAACAATGCATCCCAAAACGTATTCCAGCAGTGAAAACACACGTTCCTACAAAGACTTTGAAGGAGCAAGCAAAAGCCTAGTGGCTGAGTGTTCTTTCAGAGAGAAACACATGCATTTCATCCTTCTGGAGTGAGTTTTCAGCTTGGAATTCATATGCGTTTTGTACTTGCAGAATGTAGCTACCTGCTCGGGGTTTGTGCCATAGAAGCACCTTTCCTGCAGGAGCTTATTGCAACATTCGTTGTTTGGCTAAGTTCTTTAGGGCTGGTTTTGGAAGGTCTTTCATGTTGGTCAAATTCCACTTCCTACGAAGTTTGTTCACAGCGCTGTTTCCAAGGGTCCACAAAGAGATGCTGCTTGAAACTGTCCACATGCACATCTCCCATACGGGTGTGCTCGTTTCACTACGTGGATTTTGGTTTCTTCTTTCTTTGAAATGACAAGCCTTCTTTCCACGGTTGTCCCATCTTTGGGGAAATTGACCAGAGAAGTCCATTTTTGAAAGGTGCTCTTCTCTGGGATGTGTTCTAAGGCAAACTTCTCCTCGAAAGATGCCTCTATCTGCATGCTACACACACCTTGTAGCAGTCTCAGTTTTAAGTATATTGGTGCTCTCAAAACGCTGTGTAACCTATGTACAGTGTGTCACTCCCCAGCACTGAATACACAACATAGATCTCCTTTCAACACAGACACGCAAACACATCTTTTTGTGAAAGTCCTACTTCAGGTCACTTGCAAATGTAAAGGTTTCATCTTGAACACGAAGTCAATCATGCTTTTGCACTCTGCAACCAATAGAAATGACTTTTTGTACATACCCATCTGATTTCACATCAAAATGCCCTTCTTTTCTGGTTTCTTGAATGTTCTCAACACATTAGGAGAAAGAGCGTGTTTGAGCAAGAGTGATGCAGTGTGCGTTTTCCTGGATTTCAGGTGATTTGGGAAACATAATCCGCGTTTCTCCACAGTAAGAAACAACATGAGGCTTGCAAGAGATTGAAACAATGCAACCCAAAATGTATTCTAGCAGTGAAAACACACGTTTCTACAAAGACTTTGAAGGAGCAAGCAAAAGCTTAGTGGCTGAGTGTTCTTTCAGAGAGAAACACATGCATTTCATCCTTCTGGAGTGAGTTTTCAGCTTGGAATTCATATGCGTTTTGTACTTGCAGAATGTAGCTACCTGCTCGGGGTTTGTGCCATAGAAG